>NC_044553.1:15672744-15972744 GCF_007565055.1 Rhinopithecus roxellana | reverse complement strand
TCCCTACTAAAAATTTAAAAAATTAGCCGGTCATGGTGGCTTGCATCTGTGGTCCCAACATTTTTGGGATACAGAAGCAAGTGAATTGCTGTAGCCCAGGAGTTCGAGACCAGCCTGGCCAACACAGGGAGACCTTGTCCCTACTAAAAATTTAAAAAATTAGCCGGGCACAGTGGCTTGTACCTGTGGTTCCAGCTACTCAAGACCAGCGTGCGCAGTATAGTGACACTTTGTCTCTACTAAAAAAAAAAAAAAAAAAAAAAAAAAAAAAAATATTAAATTAAATTAGCTGGGCGTGGTGGTATATGCCTCTAGTCCCAACTACTCAGAAGGCTGAGGTGGGAGGATGGCTTGAGCCCAAAAAAGTGAAGCTGGTGCCGGGCGCGGTGGCTCAAGCCTGTAATCCCAGCACTTTGGGAGGACGAGACGGGCGGATCACGAGGTCAGGAGATCGAGACCATCCTGGCTAACACGGTGAAACCCCGTCTCTACTAAAAAATACAAAAATCTAGCCGGGCGAGGTGGCGGGTGCCTGTAGTCCCAGCTACTCCGGAGGCTGAGTCAGGAGAATGGCGTAAACCCGGGAGGCGGAGCTTGCAGTGAGCTGAGATCCGACCACTGCACTCCAGCCCGGGCGACAGAGCGAGACTCCGTCTCAAAAAAAAAAAAAAAAAAAAAGTGAAGCTGGAGTGAGCCATGATCAAACCACTGCATTCCACCCTGGGTGACAGAATGAGACCTTGTCTCAAAAAACCATCCTATATATTCCAAGTCAACATATATCTATATTACTCTCAATGGTTCTATAGTATTTCATGTTATAGATATATCATAATTCTTTAAACAAATTCTGTATTCGGAGCCATTTATAAGATTTACAACTTTTTACATGTACACTGCCTTCAATAAAAACTCTTCTATGTTTGCTCTTTATACTCTTGTGTCATAGGGCAGATTCTCTACGACAATAAACACTGAGATTAAGATGTACATTTAAGATGTTTACTGCAGGACTGGCACAGGGCTTATGCCTGTAATCCCAGCACTTTGGGAGGCTGAGGCGGGAGAATCACCAAGTCAGGAGACGGAGACTGTCCTGGCTATCACGGTGAAACTCCGTCTCTACTAAAAATACAAGAAAATTAGCCGGGCGTGGTGGCGGGCGCCTGTAGTCCCAGCTACTCAGCCTGAGACAGGAGGGAGAATGATGTGAACCCAGGAGGCGGAGCTTGCAGTGAGCCGAGGTCGCACCACTGCAATCCAGCCTGGGCGACAGAGCGAGACTGTCTCAAAAAATATATATATATATATTTACTGCAGAGCAATCTTGGGGCAATACCTGCAGAAGGAGTGAAGGAAGCATGATTGGGCAGAAGGAGAGGTAGAATTTTGATGCAGTCACAACAAAGGCCTTGGCCAATTCCATAGGTATTCTAGCTTTCTTTAGAGCTAGATTGACCTTTAGAGTTGTTCTGAATTAAGGTAAAGGGACCAAGCCTCTATATCCCCTTACTATTTATTAGATGTTGACTGTCCTCGGGGAGGAGGCTTTACTTTCAGCAGGATGGTTCTCTGTCACTGTTACAGTCTTGCCAATGCACCACAATGTAGCAATCTCTCTCTGCCAAAGGTATCATCCTAAGTTCTTTGTCTCACTACCAAGAAAGTTAAGGATGCTGGACACCAAGGGTGAGTCTGAAGTGAAAGTTTAATAAGCGAAAGAAGAAAGGACCCAGAAGAGGACTGTTGTTTTTACAGTTGAATGCAAAGGCTTTTATAGGAAACCCATGAGGGCTGGGAGCCTCCTTTGCATAAAGGGTTAATTTATCATAGCCCCACCCTGTCTTCCGAATGCACATGCGGGCCCTTTATTGCACATGTGTCAGGGGACGGAATTTTCCATTGCAGGCATATATGAGCAAGTCATCTGTGTAGTAGCCCTTCTTATGTCTGTGGTCATGTCTTAGGCAAGCCCCTATGTAAATTCCCTTATCTGTGCCTGCAGGTTGTTGTTTTGTTTGAAAGGATTAAACCAAGGATCCACCCTAACTGCCTGCCTGATCAGGCTTTTTCTTTTCTCCACACAGCTTTTTCTTTTCTTGTCACCACAAAGGCTATTTATTCCCAGAGAGAGACTCAGCTGAGAGCTAGCTGTTCATCACCATCACTAGTCAGTAGAGGGAATGAGTGCCGTGTTCCTGAAGTGGGGGAACTGGGACATGCACCACTGTATCTACTACACCTTGCCCAATTACTTCCTTGGCATACATTCCTAGATGTGTTTAGAGAACATGGGCTTTTGATAAGGCTTTAGATATTATCAGTTGCCTTCTATAAAAGTGATATTTCGGCGAGATGGCTCACGCCTGTAATCCCGGCACTCTTGAGAGGCTGAGGCGGGCACATCACGAGGTCAGGAATTTGAGACCAGCCTGGCCAATATGGCAAAATGCCATCTCTACTAAAAACACAAAAATTAGCCAGGTGTGGTGGCAGGAGCCTGTAATCCTGGCTACCGTGGAGGCTGAGGCAGGAGAATCGCTTGAAACATGGAGGCGGAGGTTGCAGTAAGCCGAGATCATGCCATTGCACTCCAGCCTGGGCAACATGAGCAAGACTCTGTCTCAAAAAAAAAAAAAAAAAAAAAAAAAAAAAAAGTGATATTTCACTTCTAATAGGAGAGCAAGAGACCATTTTTTTCTCCTCTGTCAAACAATAGCATGCCCTTGCCTGCTCTTTTATCTGTGATTCCACAGCATTTCACACATTCTCTATTATACCATCTCACATTCAGTGGGAATTCTTTCTTCTTGGGCTCCTAAAATACCCTGTTTTTGAGAACAGAAAGGGTGTTTTATTCACACTTATATCTCCTGATCATGTACCATGTATACAGTCAGTCACTAATTAATACATGTTACGTAAATTAATGTCTCATTGTAGAAGACTAGGGAGTCACAGAAGATTAACTGACTAGAAACAAAGAAAATACTATACAAAAAAATATTAGACATGGTGCAGAATCAAAAGATGGTTGTGGAAGAAATGGAATGTGTTTTTCATGAAGGAGGAATGTAACTACCCAATGGGTTCACCTTGCCCACAGCCTACACAGAGCCAATTTATCAAGACAGGGGAATTGCAATGGAGGAAGAGTAATTCACACAGAGCCGGCTGCGTGGGAGACTGGAGTTTAATTATTACTCAAATCAGTCTCCCCAAGCATTAGGGAAAGCAGAGTTTTTACGGACAACATGGTGGGTGAGGGGAAGCCAGTGAGACATGAATGCTGACTGGTCAGTTAGGAAACAAAATCATAGGGAACTGAAGCTGTCCTCTTGTACTGAGTCAGCTCCTGGGTGGGGGCCACAAGATCACATGAGCCAGTTTATCAATCTGGGTGGTGCCAGCTGATCCATCAAGTGCCGGGTCAGCAAAATATCTCAAGCACTGATCTTAGGAGGAGTTTAGGGAGGGTCAGAATCTTGTAGCCTCCAGTTGCATGACTCCTACACCATAATTTCTAATATTGTGGCTAATGTTAGTCCTACAAAGGGAATCTAGTTCCCAGGGGAAGAAGGAGGTCTGCGTTGGGAAAGGGTTGTTATTGTCTTTGTTTTAAATGACAAACTATAAACCAAGTTTCTCCCAAAGTTAGTTCAACCTACCCCAGTAATGAACAAGGACAGCTTAAAGCTTAAAAGCAAGATAGAGTCAGTTAGGTTAGATCTCTTTCACTGTCTCAGTCATAATTTTGCAAAGATGGTTTCAGGAAGGTGTCATGATGTGTACAATATCATCTGAAAAAGAATAAATGAGAAGCCTAGCTCTTCAATAAAGAGGCAACAATTAATGACTGCCACTGTAGAAGGGTGAATTATCAAAAACAGAGAAGTGAAAAAAAATAAAAATAAAAATAAAAAACAAAAAAAAAACAAAAACAAAAACAGAGAAGTGGCGTAATAAATATAGATCAGGTAATATAAAAGGTCAGGGACAAAAGTGTGTTTTTTTCCCCAGCTCTGCTACTTGTAACTTGATGAGACTTTTTGATAAATCTTTTTGGAAGCTCTTAAACACTACCAATGCCAGCCAAGTACAGTGGCTCACGCGTGTTAATCCCAGCACTTTGGGAGGCCAAAGCAGGCAGGGCGCTTGAAGTCAGGAGTTTGAGACCAGCCTGGCCAACATGGCAAAACCCCTTGTTATAAATAAAGTTTTGGCATCTCAAAAGAAATAGTACTCGAACATAAAATTTTCTTTTTAATTTTCAGCAAGGCAATATACTTCTATAGAAGGGTGCGCCCTTACAGATGGAGCAATGGTGAGTGTACACTTGGACAAGGGAGGGGAAGGGGTTCTTATCCCTGACGCACATGGCCCCTGCTGCTGTGTCTTTCCCCTATTGGCTAGGGTTAGACCACACAGACTAAACTAATTCAGATTGGCTAATTTAAAGAGAGTGATGGGGTGAGTGGTTTGGTGGGAAAAATGGTTATGGCAGAGCAGGTAATCGGAATGAGTCAGAGTGGAGCAGGTAATCGAAAAAGATTGCTTTACAAGGAAGTTAAGTTTAAAAGCAGAAGGCAAAGAATTGAACGTACTGACATACTGATTCTTTGAAGAGAAATTTAGAACTCATATCTAACAACTTCTCCTCTTGTATTTCCTTACAGTTTTTTCTCTTCAAAATTCTTTAACGTGTCTTGGCTTAGTTGTTTTGCTTGATTTTCCAAAAGAAGAAGCTTCTCTGGATAAGGTGAGGATAGTTAAGGGAGGTTTTAGTAAGTGCCATTTTTATGAGCCTCTGCACCAACCCACAGATGCATGGTGTGACACAGCACCCAACAAGAATAAGTACACCCATTACGGCTGTGAGGGAAGTAAGAATTGAGGCTATTATTCTTTTCCATTTACTGAACCACTTTTCTAGCATCCTGTAAAGGAGTCATTTACCCCTGGGTTGTTGGCTAACTCATTGGACAGAGCAGTCAGATCTTGCAATGCCTTTGTTGTACATCCATCAGAGGCAGTGTTGTTTGGGATGAAAGTACAACATTGAATTTTATTCATGATGCAAATTCCTCTTCTTTCTGCTAATATGTCTAAGGCTATCCTATTTTCCCAAGCCATCTGGCTAGTAGCCCCTAATTACTCAGTTATTCCTTTAACGGCATCTCTAGTGTAGTCAATAAATCACTGTGGTTGTAGTAGATGTAGTTTATCCAATCTACATTTTTATTAATTGTTACTCACAAAAATATTGACTCAAATCCTGCAGCTATTTGATTTTGGGCTTTAAATTGATCTGGTATTCCCCATGGGACTCCAATTGTGTTTAAATAGATGTTAGAGTCGAAAGACCCGTATGTGGCTTCTCTTGCTTTACAATGTCTTATTTTTCCTTCCTCTGGTTGATGAAATGCCAGGGTGAAAGGGATAGCCCATTGTACTAAAGCACAAGTGCCACTCCAGTTATTTGGCAGAGTTTCCGGTAAAGGTCCACAATACCACCACACATCTGCTCAGGGATGAACAAAGGCTGACTGATTGGTAAGCTCTTGGAAAGTATTAAGTTCACTGCATCCCTTCAGGTCTCCAAGGAACACTAAGTTTCCTCCTTGTCACGAGAGACAAGAAGTGAACTTAGTGTTGGGAGACAGAAGCTGGATGGCCCTCGGGGGCTGACCCACAGGGTGCCGGACTTCGGGATATACCAGAGAGAGAGCTTGGCATGACTTGTTACTCCAGGCTGTAGAATTCTGGAAAACAGCTACCATGCAACCCATGCCTGGTCGACTGGAGGATCACCCTAGTGGAAAGGGGACAGTCTGGGCCTCTGGCCTGCCGTGCACACAAGCATAACAATTGCTTTTGTTTAACGTGCACACAGAATATTTGATCCATTCCAACTAGGCATTTGCACTTTGGTATCCTGTCTTAATTGCCAAAGTTTGTTTTAAGTCTTTAACTTCTATGATAGCTATCTTGGTCTTGTCATTAGATGGAGGAGGAGCAATTGTTCCATTGTGAAAGGTTTTGGAAGAAGCCTTAGAAGAAGGTGCAGGAGGTGGGGGATCAAAGAAACACGTTGCAAAGAATCCAATAGGGTCTGTCCCTGAAACCTCAGCCCCCATACCATAAAATCAACTTAAAGAAGGGAACCAGCTTAGAAAAGGGGAAGAACTTTGAGGGTTCGAGATAATAACCTGTATAGGATGGCACTGGTTTAGCTGACAGTTGGGTGGCAGGGCTGTTCCTCTAGTAAAACTAATGTATGGTTTTAGGAAATTACAAAAATGGGTTGGGGCAGTCCATCCTTGCTCTTTAGTGGTTCACAGAATGTTGGACCAACTATGGCATAAAAGCTCTAAATAGTGGGGCAAGACTCCTGGTTGACACTGGGATCTTTATCAAAATCTCCCCGGACTAATTGGTCCCAATTCACTAATGCCCAGTCTGAAGAGAGTCAGGAGGGACAGAGGTACTTTTCTGAAGTAGAGAGCTGTCTTTGACTTGGCAAATCCCCACAGGGTATAACAAGGCAAGCATCAAATGCAATAGTTTGAGGCGAAATTGACTTGGTTATGTTAATAACTAGATGGTCAGCAATAGAGTGAGGAAAGAAGAAAGAGTAATAGAATAGATGAAGGAGAGTTAAATTTTTCTTAGCTTTAGTTTAGTAGGATTTTCCTCTGGGACTATGGCCCACAACACTGGAGGGGGTGGTGCATTCTTGACTTGGGTGTAATGAGTCTATCCCCTTTCCACTGTCTGAATGGCGGTCTCGGTGGTTGGCAGCACAAGGTGGGATCCTTCCCAGGCTGGCTCAAGTTTTCCTTCTTTCCACCCTTTGATGAGAACATGATCCTCAGGCTGGTGCTGGTTTACTGGAAATTCTAGGGGTGGTACCTGTGCTGAAAGACTTAGTTTTGAGGGAAAGGAAAGTGGAAGATAAACCAAGTATAAAATTTCTAAGAAATTGATCTTTTGTTTTAAATGTGGGGACATCAGCAGTGGACTTTATAGTCCTTGGTGCCTTCTTACTGAGAAATTTCCTTTAGCACCTATTTTTATTAGTTTTTAGACCAAAGAAAGCCAAATACCATTTTATATTTGACAATGCTTCCTGTATGATTTTATACCAGATAAGCTAAATTTCACCTTTATATTAGTGTGTTATTAATGTTAAACTTAATTTTAATAAAATCTTGTAGACATATTTATCTAATTTTTAATGTCTGACCGTAATGTAATATTTTTATAGACTCTTTTTAACCTTTTATAATTTTGATTAAAGAGTAGGTTAGTGCTTTAAGAAAAACCTGTTGTGCTTTTATTTTAATGTCTAGTTCACAGAAAAACTAGATTATACCCCTTTAACTTTAGCCAATATGCTTACACACAGAATTCCTTTACAATTAACGTTTCAGAACTTGCTTAAACCTTTAAAACCAGATATATATTTTTAACCTTTTAATGTAGGTAAAATCCACAATCTTGTGCCTCCTCATAATCCTTTTACCAAAGGTATATTCTACTTTCCTTACACATCGTGTTTCTTCAATAGTTTTACATTCAGGAGGCCTAATTACTTTTAAATTATACAACATTTCTTGCATAAATTCCCTTTTATAACTTTTTTTCATGACTTTCACAGACAATTCTTCAACATGTCCCAACTTTTTGACTTGTTGCAAACATCCCTTTCTTTAAACAATCAGTTAATTTATTTTAGGACAAGAATTTACCATATAACATTCCTTTTTACATAAATTCTCCCCCACCCTCCTTTTTTTTTTCCTCAAAGATAATATCCATTCTTCTCCAAAGCGAACTTCCTTCATGTCTGTGGACTAGACTGTCTAAGGCCACAAGGTTAGAAGTTAGGATAATACATGTTACACTGTTAACTTTTAGCAAACTTTACTTTTGTTGAAAACCTTGTAAGTTTGGGATTTCAAGTATTCTTTGCTATTAATAAGACCTCATTCAGTTCATATTAACTTAGAAATTGTATAGATGACTCCTTCCTGATTTGTATGTACTTTAAGGCTTGGCTGAGTGCAAACAGCTTGCATGTTTGAGCAGACCAATTATTAGGTAATTTTCCTAACTCTGCTTCTACAAAGAGTTTCCTTGTCACTTAACTGAATACCCATTGTGTCTTTTTCCCTCAATCACCCTGGAGGAACCATCTGTCCTCCTGTCCTGAAGGGAGTTCCTCCTAGGTCTGATCAGACCTTTGTATGGTAATTAAGATTTAGATCCCCTGTTAGGAAACCTGCTGGGTTAAGGGAATTTTCAGTGGTTAATGTGAAATCATCTTTTTCTAACAGAATAGCCTCATACCTTAAGGTTCTTGAGTCAGTAAGCCACCTTTTTGCCTTTTTTTTTTTGGACTTGGGGTACTTCTGACCTGACGGGGTACGCTCACAATGAGGTTTCCTCTAAAAGTTATTTTTCTGCTTTCTTCTGTTAGCAAAGTAGTTGCCACTACAGATTGAATGCATTTAGGCCATCCACAGGTTACTGGGTTAACGATTTTTGATTAGGAAGGCTACGGGTTGTCAGTGGCCTTAGTGCTTTCTGGCTATGCCATTGTTTACACTGACAACAAGGTGGTACTGGAGCGTTATAGGGTCACGGAGAAGACCTTTAATTATTAGTTACAGGTTTTAAATTTACCCTGGCTTTTAAAGGAAGAGAATACACTCTTTTCTCTTTATTACTTCTAGCTCTCTTTCTCTCTCTTTCTTTGACTCTGTCTCTCTCTTTCTCTTTGACTCCCTCTTTGTTGAAGGGGTGGCCTGCCCCTCCACACTTGTGGGTGTTTCTCGTTAGGTGGAACGAGAGACTTGAGAAAAGAAAATAAGACACAGAGACAAAGTATAGAGAAAGAAAAGCGGGGCCCAGGGGACCAGTGCTCAGCTTACAGAGGACCCACTCCGCACCGGTCTCTGAGTTCCCTTAGTATTTATTGATAATTATCTCTACCATCAAAAAGATGAGGTAGTAAATCAGCAGTAAGACATATAGATAAAGATCTTTGTGACCTGAATAAGTTCAAGGAAAATGCTGTGCCTTGAGATGCATATGCAAACATCTCCATAAACCTTTTAGCAGTATTGCTCCAGCAAATCCCACCTTATTCCTAAAGGTGGTTTTCTCTTTGCTCAGTAAACAAAGCACACAATGGGTTTTACACGGAGATGTTCCATTGCCCAGGGATGGGCAGGAGACAAATGTTTTTCTCTTACTTGAGATTAAGAGAATGGTGATGACCTTTAACAAGCAGCCTTTAGGCACTTGTTTAACAAAGCACATTCTGCACAGCCCAAAATCCTTTAAACCTTAAGTCACCACAGCACAGATCTCTTGCAAGGACAAAGTTGGGGGTAGGGTCACAGATTAACAGCATCTCAAATACAGAACCAAATGGAGTCTCTTAAATCTACTTCTTTCTATATAGACACAGTAACAGGCTGACCTCTCTTTTCCCCACACTTTGTCTTTCTCTTTCTCTCTGCTTCTCTCTCTCTTTGACTCTCTGTCTCTTTCTCTCTGACTTCCTCTCCCAGTTTCTCTTTCCTCTTTGCTGGTCTTTCCCTGCCTCTGCCAGCTGCTTATGCTGCTGTTCTCCCCTCTCCTTCCCCTTCCCCTAGGGGAGGGACTGGCAGGAATGGAGCTACTCTTTCTTCCCCCGAGAAGAAAGGAAAGGAAGGCCGGGCGCGGTGGCTCAAGCCTGTAATCCCAGCACTTTGGGAGGCCAAGACGGGCGGATCACGAGGTCAGCAGATCGAGACCATCCTGGCTAACATGGTGAAACCCCGTCTCTACTAAAAAATACAAAAAACTAGCCGGGCGAGATGGCGGGCGCCTGTAGTCCCAGCTACTTGGGAGGCTGAGGCAGGAGAATGGCGTGAACCCGGGAGGCAGAGCTTGCAGTGAGCTTAGATCCGGCCACTGCACTCCAGCCCGGGCGACAGAGCGAGACTCCATCTCAAAAAAAAAAAAGAAAGGAAAGGGGAGTTCTGAATATTTTTCTTACTACCGGAGGTTTGTGTGAGGTTCAACTCCCTGAAATTTGCAGAAGGCTCAGCCCCTCAAACCAGGGATGTCTGGCCTTGCTGCTCTGGAAGGTTGATCTGTTTCCTCCCTTTCCCCCTCTGAAGTTCCCTTGCACACTTCCCACGCATGTTGTCCTCTCTGGCTGCTCCCCCAAAGGAGAATTAGGCCCCTCTTAGTGTTGGCATACCAGTATAAATTCCACAGCAGGATCTGCCCTAAGCCATAGGAGGTAGCTACAGAACCGCAGAGAGGACCCACTCACTCCATCCAGCAGTAGGACTTGTCACCATCCACACAAACAACACCGCAACTAGGGCTGTTCGTGATCATTCACGCACACACACATTTAGCCCTCCAGAATTTGACCACCAAGGAAGTACTTTACCGGCTCTTACGGTTTTTCTTCCCTGGTCTATGCACAGAATCATCACCGCAGTATGTGAGAATCCTTTAAGTCAAGTTGCGGGCCAGTTTCTTTCTGCCTTGCTGAGAGCGCCAGTTATTCCTCACTCTGGGTGGGTCCTGATTTCTCACCCGTGAGGCTGCCACAAGGGGGTGGGGCACGCTTCCAAGAGAGAACCAGAGCCCGCCCCTCGGAAGGGAATGTAATCACAGGCGAGCCCCCAAATTGTTGTAAGGTTTCAGTGCCGCAAAAGAAATAGCACTCCAATGTAAAATGTTCTTTTTAATTCTCAGCAAGGCAATGTACTTCTATAGAAGGGTGCACCCTTACAGATGGAGCAATGGTGAGTGCTCACTCGGACAAGGGAGGGGAAAGGGTTCTTGTCCCAGAGGCAGGTGGCCCCTGCTGCTGTTTCCCCAATTGGCTAGAGTTAGACGGCACAGGCTAAACTAATTCCGATTGGCTAATTTAAAGAGTGACAGGGTGAGTGGTTTGGCGGGAAAAATGGTTATGGCAGAGCAGGAAATTGAAATGAGTCAGGGTGGAGAATGGGCAGGTAATCTGAATGAGTGAGGGTGGAGCAGGTAATCGAAAAAGGTTGCTTTACAAGGAAGTTTAAAAGTAGAAGGCAAAGAATTGAACATACTGACATATTGATTCTTTGAAGATAAATTTAGAACTCATATCTAGAACACTCTCTACTAAAAATAGAAAACATTAGCCAGGCATAGTGGTGGGCGCCTGTAATCCCAGCTACTCTGGAGGCTGAGGCAGGAGAATCGCTTGAACCCAGGAGGCAGAGATTTCAGTGAGCCAAGATTGCACCGTTGCACTCCAGCCTGGGTGACAAGAGTGAGGAAAATAAATAAATAAATAAGTAAGTAAATAAATAAATAAAAATAATAAATAAATTTTTTTTTAAAAAAGTCAAATAAACTACTGATGCCTGGATCCCACCACCAGAGATTCCTGAGATAGTGTGGGGTAGACTTGCTAATCATCATGTTCAGATCTCTCCTAGTAATTTAGATGTTCAGCCAGGGTTGAAATTTACTTTCACGGGCCTGGCACAGTGGCTTATGCCTATAATCCCAGCACTTTGGGAGTCCAAGGCAGGTGGATCACCTGAGGTTAGGAGTTTGAGACCAGCCTGGCCAACATGGTGAAACCCCGTCTCTACTAAAAATGCAAAAATTAGCCAGACATGGTGGTGGGTGCCTGTAATCCCAGCTACTCGGGAGGCTGAGACAGGAGAATCTCTTGAACCCAGGAGGCAGAGGTTGCATTGAGCCAAGATCACGCCACTGCATTTCGGCCTGGGCAATAGGGTGAGACTCTGTCTCAAAAACACCCAGAAATTTACTTTCACCAATTTACTTTACCTCATGTGTAAAATAAAAGAGGGAATAAAAAGATTTTAAAATGAGGCTGTTAGTATAGATTATCTCTAAATTCTCTTAAAATTCATTTGTTCCATAATTCTCTGAACTCAAGTGAAAAAGACAAGCAAATCCCCCAAATCCATAGGGCTGTTTGGGTGCTGTGTTTGGGGAAAAAGATCTGACCAAGGTTCTAGCTACCAAAGAGTTCTCTACTAAGGGAAAGGTGAGCTCATTTCTTTCGTGTGTCCTCTCACAGCAGAACAGGTTCTGAATGTCTTCCCAGAATCATGCGGGACTCTGTGATACTAGAAGTAGAAGCTGCAATGGTTAGTAGGAGAAAGACTGAAAATAGGTTTCAGATACACAAAGATCTTATATAATGAATGATTCCTGGCCAGTGAGAACAAGACAATATAAATGTATTCTAGTGCATCTTTCTTATCTTGGTGGGGGGCTCTTACTGGGCATAATCTCTTGAATTGAAAATAAATTTTTACCCTTACTTGACATATAACTAATTGCATTGCAATGAACACAAGAACTGAGTCTTACACTTACCAGTGAACACAAGCATTAAGTCTTACACTTACCTATGTACTTCTCACATGAATCAAATACAGTTCTAGGAACAGAGTGGGTAAACACATTTTTCTTAAATTAAATTGAAGTTTACCTGTTAGTGCAACAGTATAGATCTGAAGTCCAAGGTAAACAATGAATCAGACAATTAAATGTAGCAATAGCCATAATTAAATCAGCCTAGATTTTCATTGTCTTTTTGTTTGGGGATAATAGCTTAGTAATGGTGTCTGAAATTGTATTCTGGGTCAGACTAGATTGTAGTGATGATACTTTGTGTGAGATACATTCTCTGGGGTACCTCCTTTGATAAAAATACTACAAGTAACACCAGATTAGCAGATTTTATTTACCAATTGTTTTTTTTTTTTTAAGAGACAGGGTCTCATTATGTAGCCCAGGCTGGTCTCAAACTCCTGGGCTCAAGCAATACTCCTGCCTCAGCCTCCCAAGTAGCTGCAATTCCAGGCACATGCCACCATGTGCAGTGTATTCTCTAGTTCTTTAAAGGGATTAGGGAGTCCCAGGAACACATCATCCTCAGAAAAAGGCTAATTCATCTTAAGGTTCTACATTTGGTCCTGATTTGTGTGAAAATCCCTCCTCTCAAAATGTGCAACAGGAGAAAGGTTTTTAATGTGTCCTTTTCTGGGACTTTATCTTACTGTTTATCTTTTATTGCATAGCCATTGCTTATTGAAGTTTCTTGTATCGGTTCAAACCCTGAGAACGCGCCAACAGACAACATGAGGTGGTGTGGAGCAACATGCTGTTTTAATGAGTGCCTGGGTGCAGGCAGGCTGAGGCCTAAAATGGCATCAGCACCAAAATGAGGACAGGGCAGGAGTTTTATGGTATCCTGTAAACAGGAAGTGTCCCAGTTTGATGTGACTGCTACATAGTACCCGGATGGCCTCTTTCTCGATCTTCAGGGGTACATGTCTCCCCACCAGAGTAGGGGTCTTCCAGCTGGCTCTCTTCCTGGTTCTGCTATCTTGCTGGCGCATGCTGCTGACACAAATAGCCTTGTACCTTGGGACTGGGCCTGAGAAGGGAGAAGTTACTCACCCCGGCAAGCTTTCAGGCCTCAGGGAGAATCTTACAGTTTATATCATGGACAGGTGGAAATCTAGATGTTCCTAATTCAGACCCAGAGTTCTGGAATGAGTTTGGCATCTCACTTTGAAGACCTGGGGATACTTAACTCCCAAATACCAGGAGGCTCCACGTTTCCACTAGAGGGCCACACATACTTTGAGACAAGAAAGAGGTTGGCAAATATCACAGGAATTCTAAAGCAATAAGCTGCAAAAAGTAGGGGGAGGAGAAATGTTTTTATGTAGAGCCTGGTGAGAATGAGCTGCTGCTGGGAGGTTGGTGGGAGGGTGCACATAGCAGCAGCAGTGACTAAAACCACCATCACCTCCATCTTAGTTGTTTTCCTTTGTTGAGGAAGAGTCAAACTTTGTAACGTATTTGAACAGGTTTGTTCTGAGCCAAATGTGAGTGACCAATGACCCATGAAACAGCCCTCAAGAGATCCTGAGAACATGTGCCCAAGGTGGTCAGGCTTCAACATGGTTTTCTATATTTTAGGGAAACACAAGCCATCAGTCAATACATGTAAGATGTACACTGGTTCAGTTCAGAAAGGCAGGAAAACTGGAAGCGGTCTGCTTCCAGGTCATAGGCAGATTCAAACATTTTCTGATTGACAATTGATTGAAATAGCTATTATCAGCTGGGCATGGTGGCTCATGCCTGTAATCCCAGCACTTTGGGAGGCCGAGGCGGGTAGATCACTTGAGGTCAGGAGTTGGAGACCAGCCTGGGAAACATGATGAAACCCCATCTGTACCAAAAAATACAAAAATTAGGCAGGCGTGATGAGGTGCACCTGTAGTCCCAGCTACTTGGGAGGCTGAGGTGGGAGAATCACTGGAACCCAGGAAGTGGAGGTTACAGTGAGCCAAGATGTCATCATTGCACTCCAGCCTGGATAACAGAGACTGTGTCTCAAAGAAAAAAAAAATTGTTATCTAAAGACCTTGACCAGGCACGGTGGCTCATGCCTATAATCCCAGCACTTTGGGAGGCCGAGGTGGGTGGATCACCTGAGGTCAGGAGTTTGAGACCAGCCTGGCCAACATAGTGAAACCCCCTTCTCTACTAAAAATACAAAAATTAGCTGGGTGTGGTGGCAAACACCTGTAGTCTCATCTACTGGGGAGGCTAAGGCAGGAGGATCGCTTGAACCTGGGAGGTGGAGGTTGCAGTGAGCCAAGATCACACCACTGCACTCCAGCCTGGAGAAGTGAGACTCTGTCTGAAAATAAACAAGTAAAATAAAGACCTGGAATCAATACAAAGGAATGTCTGGGTTATGATAAGGAGTTGTAGAGACCAAGATTTTATCATGCAGATGAAGTGTCCAGTAGCAGACTTCAGAGACAATAGATTGTAAATGTTTCTTATCAGACTTAAAGAGTCAGTTGTATTAGTCTTAAATTCTGTGTTGATGTTAAGGCTGGTCAGCTAAGCCTGAATTCCAAAAGGGAGGAGGGTATAATGAGGCATGTCCAACTCCCTTTCCCATGATGGCCTGAACTAATTTTTCAGGTTAACTTTAGAATGCTTTTGCCTGAGAGGAGGGGTCCATTCAGATGGTTGGGGGGCTTAGAATTTTATTTTTGGTTTATACCTTCTTGAGCAAAGAAAGAGCAAAACCCAGAAATACAGACAGTCTTGATAATCAGAAGTACTTGGAAATCGCAATCACTTCGAGAGACTTTATTTAAAACAAATGACTTGATAAGATTGAAGAAGTATGTTGCATGTTGATTGATTTATTTGTTTGTTTGTTTGTTTATTTATTTATTTATTTATTTGAGACAGAGTTTTCCTCTTGTCGCCCAGGCTGGAGTACAGTGGCACAATCTCGGCTCACTACAACCTCCAGCTTCCGAGTTCAAGCTATTCTCCTGCCTCAGCCTCCCAAGTAGCTGGGATTACAGGCATGCACCACCACGCCCAGCTAATTTTGTATTTTTTTAGTAGAGATGGGGTTTCTTCATGTTGGTCAGGCTGGTCGCGAACTGTCAGCCTCAGGTGATCCACCCCACCTCGGTCTCCCAAAGTACTGGGATTACAGGCATGAGCCACCACACCCGGCTATGCATGTTGATCTTTTAAAGGAATAGAAAAAACGTTTCCTTACTATACTAAGGGTATTTAGATCTGCATGACTAGTGGGTTTCATTTAACAAGCCAAATCTAGTCAGTCAGGCAGTTACCCTTAGGGTTTTGTAATCAATTAGCCAAGCTGACCACAAAAAAGTCAGAAAGAGTCTCTAGGACTTATTACCAGCATTTATCTACCTAGACGTATCCTCCTAAAATTAGAATCAGAAAATGATACCAGTAATATTTATTATTATTTGATATTGTTTTGGAAGTCCTGGCCAAATCAGTAAGATATGAGAAAAAATGGTGGTTAGGGAATTTGAAAAGAAAGAAACTACTGTAGCATTTTCTGTAAGTAATTAAGTAGGAGAAAAAAACCAAAGGTCATTTTTAAGCTTCTAGAGTTATAGCAAGAGTATAGAAATGACCAGATACAAAGGCACATATATGATTATCTTTTTGAAAATAGTTCTATATTTGAAGTAGTTATGTATCAATCAGACAATTGTGCTCTGAAGAAAAGGAGGATAAAGACACACACACACGTAAACTAAATGTGACCTATGTTATAAAAACATTTTATTTGGAAATTGTTAATGTTTGAAAGCAGACAAAATAAGCATAGCAACACAAAATGCCTTCTGACTTAGTGTAATACTATTCACAATATAGCATTTACCTGGTGAATTATTCATCACATATCATGGTGCCCAGGTTTGTTGGCTCAAGTTGTGATGCTGCTTTTAGGAAAAAAAAAAAAAGTGAGTTTAACCAAACTCATAGATTACTCAGATATATCCTAGAATGATACTTTTTACTATATAAAGAATAACTGTCACACTTCCTGAAATACAGATGTTGGCATGACCAATGCAATCTAAGATTTTAATTAGAAGGTTGCTTGGTAAGCCTAGAATTAAAGAGAAGGGAGATGACTGAATAGTTGAAATGTTTTTTGGCCTCAGGCATTTCAAGTGAAGGTACAGCATTCAACAAACCCACAGCCAAGTCTACCTCTTTAGTTCCTTGTTTTCATGTTTTATTACTGGCTATCCTTGCCATACCTCATCTGATTCACACACGTTTTATTTATGTAACAAAGGTTTTCAAAAATGTATAGGTTAAAATTAGGCAGTGTGGTGAAGGGGAAGCCTTTTTTTTTTTTTTTTTCTGAAATCTTATGAGTTCTTAGTTGGAGAGGAGCCCTGAAACCAAAGACAGATTAAAAAGAGAAAAACAAACTTAAATTTATTTACTTGTGTATTTCATATATACATTGGAGATACCCAAGGAATGAGTAATTCTTAAGGAGGTGGCTTTGTTTTTGTTTTGTTTTTGTTGTTGTTGTTGTTGTTGCTGTTGAGACAGTCTTATTCAGTCACCCAGGCTGGAGTGCAGTGGCGTGATCTTGGCTCACCACAACCTCTGCCTCCTAGGTTCAAGCGATGCTCCTATCTCAGCCTCCCGAGTAGCTGGGATTACAGGCATATGCCACCAGATCTGGCTAATTTTGTATTTTTAGTAGAGACGGGATTTCTCCATGTTGGTCAGGCTGGTCTCAAACTCCCAATCTCAGGTGATCTGCCAGCCTCGGTCTCCCAAAGTGCTGGGATTATAGGCGTGAGTCACCGTGCCCAGCCCTAAACCCACTTCTTTTGTCTGAATTCTTGATTTCCTTGAAGCAAGACAATGAACCTCGGGTATTTACCCCAGACAAATGACACCACTTCACAAGTATGTTGCAAAGTATTCAAAACCAGAGACACAAGGATGAGCACAGAATGACTGGGACAAAAGGACATGAATGGGATATTCCTGAGAGATCACTTACAAAGACAAGATTGGATATGATACCTGGGTGCTCTGGCCTGTTAAAGGGCCAGAGGAAGTGGAAACAAATGAGAAGTAGGTGGAACCGGAAGCAATACACCAATTCCAGGAAACATTCCAGGCAAGTCTATTAAAAATCATGATTTACTGTTTGGATTCGAAGTGAACATGTTAATAAATAACAGCATAGACTCACATGGAAGTCATGTTAGACTAATCTAACCTCCTGCCTTAGGTAGAATTAGGAAATGTGGAGAACATTTTGCATCTTTATTTCTGCAAAGCACTCAATAAAGTCTCTCAATACAACGACTACCTTCCTAACTTGTTAAACCAGATCATGCGAAGATGTGACACAGAGCTGTCTCCACAGGCCTGTCTTGTTCATCATATTTTCAGGTAACTTGGATGAAGATGCAAAATCTCATCACAATGATAGATGACATGATACTCAGTCAGGGAGAGCAAATCACAGGGATGATGGAATCAAGATCCAAAGTTCTTACTAGTGTGAAGCAGCAGATTATATCCAGTAACATGACATTTCTTTTTTTGGGCCGGGCGCGGTGGCTCAAGCCTGTAATCCCAGCACTTTGGGAGGCCGAGACGGGCGGATCACGAGGTCAGGAGATCGAGACCATCCTGGCTAATACGGTGAAACCCCGTCTCTACTAAAAAAAATACAAAAAACTAGCCGGGCGCGGTGGCCGGCGCCTGTAGTCCCAGCTACTCGGGAGGCTGAGGCAGGAGAATGGCGGGAACCCGGGAGGCGGAGCTTGCAGTGAGCTGAGATCCAGCCACTGCACTCCAGACTCCAGCCTGGGCGACAGCGCGAGACTCCGTCTCAAAAAAAAAAAAGAAAAAAAAAAAAAAAAAAAAGAAATTTCTTTTTTTTTTTTTTTTTTTGAGACGGAGTCTCGCTCTGTTGCCCAGGCTGGAGTGCAGTGGCCAGATCTCAGCACACTGCAAGATCCGCCTCCCAGGTTTACTCCATTCTCCTGCCTCAGCCTCCTGAGTAACTGGGACTACAGGCGCCTGCCACATCGCCCGGCTAGTGTTTTTGTATTTTTTCAGTAGAGATGGGGTTTCACCATGTTAGCCAGAATGGTCTCGATCTCCTGACCTCGTGATCCACCCGTCTCGGCCTCCCAAAGTGCTGGGATTACAGGCTTGAGCCACCGCGCCCGGCATGAAATTTCACAAGTATAAATTTTGTCCCCTGAAATAGAAAATCAGTTGCATAAGTATGGGTCAGGACTTGGGTGCTAATAGTTTGTCATCAGTACCTTTACTTATCCAACATTAATTGAGGGCTTCCCCAGTGTGAGGCTGTGTTAGGAACTAGGGATACAAGAGTGAGTGAGACACACTTCCTACCTTCAGTGATTTTGCAGTCTATTGAGGAATATAAACAAATAAACAGGAATATATAATGTTACATGAAAGACTCCTAGAGGTAGGCCAGGCTCAGTGGCTCATGCCTGTAATCCCAGCACTTTGCAGGGCTGAGGTGGGGGAATAACCTGAGGTCAGGAGTTCGAGACCAGCCTGACCAACATGGAGAAACCCTGTCTCTACGAAAAATACAAAATTAGCCGGGCGTGGTGGCACATGCCTGTAATCCCAGCTACTCAGGAGGCTGAGGCAGGAGAATCACTTGAACCCAGGAGGCAGAGATTGCAGTAAGCTGAGATTGCGCTATTGCACCCCAGCCTGGGCAACAAGAGCAAAACTCTGAAAAAAATATAAAAGGAAAGAAAAAAGAGAGAGAGAGAGAGAGAGAGAGAGAGAGAGAGAGAGAGAGAGAAAGGAGGAAGGAAGGAAGGAAGGAAGGAGGGAGGGAGGGAGGGAGGGAGGGAGGGAGGGAGGGAAGGAAGGAAGGAAGGAAGGAAGGAAGGAAGGAAGGAAGGAAGGAAGGAAGGAAGGAAGGAAGGGCCGGCCGCGGTGGCTCAAGCCTGTAATCCCAGCACTTTGGGAGGCCGAGATGGGCGGATCACGAGGTCAGGAGATCGAGACCATTCTGGCTAACACGGTGAAACCCCGTCTCTACTAAAAATACAAAAACTAGCCGGGCGAGGTGGCGGGCGCCTGTAGTCCCAGCTACTAGGGAGGCTGAGGCAGGAGAATGGCGTAAACCCAGGAGGCGGAGCTTGCAGTGAGCTGAGATCTGGCCACTGCACTCCAGTCTGGGCGACAGAGCGAGACTCCGCCTCAAAAAAAAAAAAAAAAAGAAAGAAAGAAAGAAAGGGAAAGAAAGAGAGAGAAAGAAAAAGGGGAGGGAGGGAGAGAGGGAGGGAAGGAGGGGAGGGAAGGGGACTAAAGACTCCTGGTGCTAAAGAGCCCAAAGGAGCACTTTACCCTACTCTGATGGGTTTAGGAAATTTTTCCTGCAGCAAGTCACAGCTGAGTGCATTCCCAATGATGAGTAGGAGTTAAGTAATGTTGAGGGAACGAACTTTCCTGACAAATCCAGTAGTACATCAATGGCCTGTAAACGAGGAGGACCTAGCTCACTGGGCCCTGAAAGCCCTGGATTGCTTATGTGGCTGAAGTAGAAGACTACAGGGGCTGGAGAAGGGAGCAAGGAAGGACCAGACCAAAGAGAGGGGTGAACTGGAATTTAATCCTGAGGAATAAAGGCATTTAAATAGGGTTTAATGATTTATTATTTATTTAAAAAGATCACTCCAGCAGTAGAGAATGGATTAAAGTGGAGACCACCCTGGGAGCAGAGAGATTATCAAAGAGGCAATTACAGTAAATGATCTAGGAGAAATGTGGATGGCCTGAAATAAGCCATGGGAATGAAAAGCAGTGGAAGTTAAAGATATGAAAGAGAGAAAAATCTATAGAACTTCGTGATTGATTGGTTTAGGGCAATGAGAGAAAGGAGGAAGTCAAATAGAACACAGGATTACATTGTCCTGTGTAGCAATTTAATTTTTCTTTGAACACTCCCAATAACACTAAGAGAGAGATGCTAGTATTATGTCTGCTTTACACTTGAGCAAGCTTGGAGAAGTTCACTAACTCGTTTACATTCAGGCTAGAAAGCAATATATTCGATATTCAAACCCAGACAAAATAAATATAATAGACTGAGCTTTTATTTTCATATATCAAGTATAAGACATAAGAAATAATAATTTTTAAAATAGCAATTCCTGTTTAACCTCAAAAGTTTTATGACTGTATCCTATTTTCTGAGTTTCAAGACTTTGTCCATAAATGTTCATGGATACCCAAAAGTGTTGACATTTGAATCCCAGGTTATAGCAAAGAGGACAATAAAGCGACTTGCAGGATCTTCCTTTGTTACTAACAGAATGTCCAACAGCAGAAGAAGTGCTAAAGTCCTGGGGGTCATGACTCTAGGGATTCTGCTTACGCAACTCATTTATAAAAACGAGGGTAACAACAGGAATATTTAGTACAATAAGAAAGATAAACTCCAAGGTTTTTAAGATTACTTTCAATTAAATGACAGACTGATTTCTGACTTCTCAAGAGACTAGGTAAACCAGAAAACAGTAATTATTATGTTTAAACTACTGGCTGGGTGCAGTGGCTCATGCCTATAATCCCAGCACTTTGGGAGGCCAAGGCAGGTGGATCACTTGGAGTCAGGAGTTTGAGACCAGCCTGGCCAACGTGGTGAAACACTGTCTCTACTAAAAATACAAAAATTGGCCAGGTGTGGTGGCGGGTGCCTGTGGTCCCAGCTACTCAGGAGGCTGAGGCAGGAGAATGGCTTGAACCCAGGAGGCAGAGGTTGCAGTGAGCCAAGATCACACCACTGCATTCCCACTTGGGAGACAGAGCGAGACTATGTCTCAAAAAATAAATAAAATAAATAAACTACTGAAAGAAAAGCACAGCCAACTTAAAATTATCTAACCTGCAAAAATGTCACTTTAAAATGGAAACAAACAAAAAACAAAACCTAATAGAGTTTGTAACTAGTAGACCTTCACTAAAGAAAATTTCAAAGGATATATTTCAGGCTGAAGAGAAAAGCTACCTGATGGAAATCTGAAGTTCAGGAAAGAATGAAACACAGAAAGCATGATAGAGCTGGGCGTGGTGGTATGTGTCTATAATCCCAGCTTCTCAAGAGGCCAAAGTGGGAGGATTGCTTGAGCCCAGGAGTTCAAATCCAACCAGGGAAATTAGCAAGACCCTGTCTCCTAAGGAAACAAAAACTAAACAACAACAACAACAACAAAAACCAAAGCATGAGAAATAAATATGTGAGCAGCTGGGCACAGTGGCTCATGCCTGTAATCCCAGCACTTTGGGAGGCTGAGGTGGGTGAATCACTTGAGATCAGGAGTTCAAGACCAGCCTGGCCAACATGGTGAAACCCCATCTTTACTAAAAAATACAAAAAATTAGCCAGGCGTGGTGGTGCACACCTGTAATCCCAGCTCCTTGGGGGGCTGAGGCAGGAGAATCACTTGAACCCAGGAGTCAGAGGTGGCAGTGAGCTGAGATTGCACCACTGCACTCCAGCCTGGATGACAGAGCGAAACTACATCTAAAAAAATTAAAAAATAAAAATAAAAAATAAATAAATATGTGAGCAAATATAAATTGTTTGACTCCATAAAGCAGTAATGTCTTGTAGAATTAAAAATATAAAATTAAAACATACAACAGTGGTAACAATTTGAGAATGTTATAAATTGAGTCAAGTGGGCCAGGTGCAATGGCTCATACTATAGTCCCAGCGCTTCGGGAGGCCAAGGCAGGAGTATCACTTGAGCCCTGAAATTAGAGGCTGCAGTGAGCCATGATCTTCTTCATACACTTCACTGCATTCCAGCCTAGGTGACAGAGTAAGATCCTGTCTCTAAAAAAAAAAAAAAGGAAGAAAAAAAATTGAGTCAAGTACAAGAGATGACTTAAAATGTTAATTAACTTTAGATTTTTATATGTTTAGTATGCATGTTGACATTTCTAGGATAAACAATTAAAGGAATAGAGACACCATGTATACATTCCAAACTAGCAGAGAGAATAAGTGAAATGTGAATTAGTTAGAATAGGTTTAGTTGTGCTGCAGTAACAAACAACCTCAAAATGTCAGTGGCATAAGATTTATTGCTCATTTCTCCTACATGTCCATCGTGGTCCAGCAAGGGGTTCTCCCTACCATAGTCACTTGGGAAAACAGGCTGACACAGGCTTCATCCTGACACACAATTCCACAATAACAGAGGCAAAGGGAAGAAAGCATGGCAACCTGCAGGCCAACTCTTGATCCTGCTGCAAGAAGGGACCTACATGACTTCTACTCACACATCATTGACCAGAGAAAGTCATGTAGTCACATCTAAGTACGAGGGACAAAGAAGTGGGATCCTTCTAAGTGCCTGGAACAGGAGAACTAAACATCTGTGATTAGCCTTAATGGCTTTTATAGAGTGATATACAAATGCACAACTAATCCAAAAGAAAGGACAACAGGAGAGGAAAAAGTAATACCAGACAAATGAGACAAACAGAAAAGACTAAATAGATGATAGATATACACTGAGGAAGATGAAGATGAATAATTGCAATAAATATAAATGGACCAGTTACAACACTGATGGAGGAAAATCTAACTGTATGTTGTTTACAAGAGATACTTCAAAAACATAAGAATTCAGAAAACTGGAGAATGAGAACATAGAAATGATAAAAATTGAAGCATATCTATGCTTTAGAATCCTTTAGAGCAATAAAATTGAACAAAATATATCCACTTGTAGCACCATAAATGGCTTGAATAAACATAAGGTAGTTCAGTCACAAAAAATACATACAATGAGATTCTATTTATATAACATTCAAGAACAGGTGAAATTAAACTGTAATGTTTAGAGATGGATACATAAGTGATATAATTATAGAAAGAAGAAAGGAAATTGTTATCTCAAGCATAACATTTTTTTTTTTTTTTTCTGGAGGGAAAGAAAGTGCTGTGGTCAGGAAAGAGTGCATGGTTGAGAGCTTCAGAAACACTGCCATTGTTCTGTTTCTGACCTTAGCAGAAGTCAAAAAGGTGTCTGCCTCATTGATATTCTTTAAACTTTGTCTACATGTATGGTTTTGGCACTCTGATATGTGTGCGTGTGACTGTGTGTGTTATATAATGTACCTTACAGTTTTTAAAAAATGCTTAAGAAGTAAAGGTTTTATTAGATGATTAGATGTGAAAATCAGGAGGTCACTGGATTCTTTGCTAGAGTAGTTTCACAGCATCCTTTTTCCAGTTGAAGAGAATATTGGAGCTAAAGAAACAGAGTCAACAAGGAGCTTGGCAATGAAGAGAAGGAGCCAACTGGTAAGTAGCTTGGGAAGGCTGAGTAGAAGGTAACATAAGATTGTCCATATCCTAAGGAGTCAATACAGAAAAAGACACTGGAAATACAGCACAGTCTCAGGAACTGGGCAAAGATGGGATCCAGCTCACAAGCAAAGGTACAGGAGAATGTCTTACCTGTAAGAATGGTGGAGGCCGGGCACAGTGGCTCACGCCTGTAATCCCAGCAATTTGGGAGACCCAGGTGGGCAGATCGCCTGAGGTCAGGAGTTTAAGATCAGCCTGGCCAACATGGTGAAACCCCGTCTCTACTAAAAATACAAAAATTAGCCCGGTGTGGTGGCAGGCACCTGTAATCCCAGCTACTCGGGAGGTGAGGCAGGAGAATTGCTTGAACCCGGGAGGTAAAGGTTGCAGTGAACTAAGATCGTGCCACTGCATTCCAGCCTGGGCGACAGAGTGAGACTCTGTCTCTTTAAAAAGAAAAAAGAAAAAAAAGAATGGTGGAAAGGAAAAGAAGTAGGTACCAAAATGGAAAGGGATGCAGCCAAGAAACAAGGAAGTTGACCAAGAATATGAACAGAAGAGGAAGGTCCTTTCAACAATGGAACCTACCTCTACAACCGGGACTTCTGAAACAGCATTCTGAGAATGTGCGCGTCACCTCTGTTGTCTGGATCATTGGGGAAAAATAACTGGTATGGAATGACCTGTGACCTGTTACTGAGAGGGCTCACTTCCTGTGCATTAAATCACAGCTACTATATTTAGATTCATTACACATATTAAAATGTGACATTCATCTCTCAGAATATTTCTTAAGTAATTCAACATGTATCACAACTGTAATTTCTCTTTTTTTCTTTTTTTTTTTTTTTTTTTTTGAAACGGAGCTTCACTCTGTCACCCAGGCTTGAGTGCAGTGGCGTGATCTTGGCTGTCTGCAACCTCTGCCTCCCGGGTTCAAGTAATTCTCCTGCCTCAGCCTCCCGAGTAGCTGGGGCTACAGGCGTACGTTGCCACGCCGGACTGATTTTTTGTATTTTAGTAGAGACAGGGTTTCACCATGTTGCCCAGGCTGGTCTCAAACTCCTGAGCTCAAGCAATCCGCCCACCTTGGCCTCCCAAAGTGCTAGGATTAAAGGCGTGAGCTACCACACCTGGCCCCAGCTCCATGATCTGTAAAACAGACAGGCTGGATAACTCACAAAACAATAATAAAGAATAACTAAAATGTATATGTATATTGGGGGTGGATTTAAAGAGGGATGTGGAGTTGGTTCACCTTTTTAATCACTCCTGTAATACTGACTGATATTTTTCTGAATGAGTACAGATTTACACACAAAATTCCTGATTTAGTATTTTAAAGATAAATGATTTTTGATCTTCTGTAATTTGTTTCTTTATCTGTAAATTGAAGCACCTTGCTCGAAGGGTTATTGCGGGAACTAAATAAAATTATCCAGGTAAAGCATCTAGAACAGTTCAGCCAGCTCAGTGACCAGAGTTGCAGCCTTGTTTGCCTGAATAATGAAATCATTATTGATTTAAGTTCCCAGCTATGAAACCGTATGTTCCAGTTTGCCTAGGACCTTCTCTATGTATGCTGCTGTCCTAGCTTAATTGCTAGTAGTATTCCTTCTCACTCTCAAAAGTATCACAATTCAGACAGTAAATTAGATGGGTACCCTATTCAGAGCACATAGTAAGCCCTCCATGGATATCAGTATATTGTTATTATTACCAGTTTAATATGTCTTCCGAAAAAGTCACAATTAACAGTTAAGTTTGGCTGGCACGGTGGCTTATGCCTGTAATCCCAGCACTTTGGGAGGCCAAGGCGGGTGGATCACCTGAGGTCAGGAATTCAAGACCAGCCTGGCCAACATAGTGAAACCTCATTTCCACTAAAAATACAAAAATTAACTGGGTGTGGGATGTGCACCTGTAATCCCAGCTACTCTGGAGGCTGAGGCAGGAGAATCGCTTGAACCTTGGAGGCAGAGTTTGTGATGAGCCAAGATCGAGTCACTGCACTCCAGCCTGAGTGACAGAGCAAGACTCTGTCTCAAAAAAACAAAACAAAACAAAACACCCAGTTAAGTTTACATTCTGAATTAGTAGGAGTGACAATGATTGAAGGTTTTGATTGGGCAGGAAGGATAGACTGACAGTTCCCTCATTTTATCTTTATATGGAACTGGAGAGCTGCACGGAAGGAGGGGGACATGTCAACGAATACCAGGCGGGCAGAGCCTGCCTTGAGGCATCTGCCAAAGGTTATGAGTCACTGCAGACACACTGAGAGTCACACTGGGGGAAGGCGCAGCAGACAGGGAGAAGTTCAAAGTGGTGCTTCTGAGAGAGACTTGGGATGCTGTACACAATTAATCATCTCTCTACAGGGGTGACTGTGGGAGCCACAGCACTGCCTGAGTCTTCCAGGGGAAAAACTGAACACGGAAATTTGTGGAAAGGAAACAAAGGAGGTGGATGAAAGCTGGAGGAACAAGTGTTTAAACAATGCAGCTTTTCTTGCCCTGCAAGATTGTCTTTGGGTACTAACCTTCTGTTAGTACAGAGGGCAGCCAGGGAGAGGAAGGAAACTACCAAGAGAGAGCAGTAGCAGTCTTGTCTGTGCTCCCCTGTGGTGTTCCTTCTTTTGAGCTCTTTCTCGAACCCTTAATCCCTGTCAGGCTCCTGGAGGAGCCTCACTGGGCAGCCTCAAATCTCCCCAGTTTGCCCTGTCCCCAGAAAAACAGACCATTGAAATTGCTATTTCAGAGCTGGAAGCAGGTCAGCCAGCTCAGATGACCGGAGTTGCAGCTCTTATTTGCCTGAATAATAAAATCATTATTGACTTAAGTTCTCAGCAAACAGTGGGGTATTTGTTTAACATTTCTGAGCTGCTGCTCAAGTTCCAAAAAATGTCCCCTTCCAAATAAAAGTATTTAAAATTGGATTGAGAGCAAAGAGTAGGTGGAATAGTGCTATTGTGGGGGAGGTCTTGGGTTTGCAGTGAACGTTCACTGACCTTTCAGCTCCTTAGGACATGCTCCTTGTCATCTGTCCATCATGCCCAATGGCCAGCCTAAGGGGAGAAAATGGAGTGCCCTCTCCATGATGGCCAAAACTACCTGCCTGGCTAGCTGCCTGTCCGTTATCATCTCAGTCTCTAAACCACCCACTGCTGCTCCTGATTTCTATGCCCACTTAACTTGTCAACTGTGACTTTGTGGAACATAATATAATGAAAAAAGGCGGCCGGGCGCGGTGGCTCAAGCCTGTAATCCCAGCACTTTGGGAGGCCGAGACGGGCGGATCACGAGGTCAGGAGATCGAGACCATCCTGGCTAACATGGTGAAACCCCGTCTCTACTAAAAAATACAAAAAACTAGCCGGGCGAGGTGGCGGGCGCCTGTAGTCCCAGCTACTCGGGAGGCTGAGGCAGGAGAATGGCGTAAACCCGGGAGGCGGAGCTTGCAGTGAGCTGAGATCCGGCCACTGCACTCCAGCCTGGGCGACAGAGCCAGACTCCGTCTCAAAAAAAAAAAAAAAAAAGAAAAGAAAAAAGAAAAAAGGCATGGGCTTTAGGGAAATTGGCCCCAATTTAAGCATGAATTTGAGCCCCAGTGCCACTGCATAACCTAAAGCTAACAACATCATTTTGGTTATCTGTTATTGCATAACACACACTTACTAAACGGTACTTTTTTTTTTTTTTTTTAGATGGAGTCTCCCTTTGTCGCCCAGGCTAGAGTGCAGTGGCATGATCTCAGCCTCTGCACTCTAGGTTCTGCAACCTCTGCCTCCTAGGTTCAAGCTATTCTCCTGCCTCTGCCTCCCAAGTAGCTGGGAGTACAGGCACACACTTACCATGCCCAGCTAATTTTGGTATTTTTAGTAGAGACAGGGTTTTGCTATCTTAGCTAGGCTGGTCTCGAGCTCCTGACCTCAAGTGATCCACCTGCCTTGGCTTCCCAAAGTGCTAGGATTACAGGCGTGAGCCACCTCACCCGGCCTTACTAAACAATACTTTTTTTTTTTTTTTTTTGAGGCGGAGTCTCGCTCTGTCACCCGGACTGGAGTGCAGTGGCCAGATCTCAGCTCACTGCAAGCTCCGCCTCCCGGGTTTACGCCATTCTCCTGCCTCAGCCTCCCGAGTAGCTGGGACTACAGGCGCCCGCCACCTCGCCCGGCTAGTTTTTGTACTTTTAGTAGAGACGGGGTTTCACCGTGTTAGCCAGGATGGTCTCGATCTCCTGACCTCGTGATCCGCCCGTCTCGGCCTCCCAAAGTGCTGGGATTACAGGCTTGAGCCACCGCGCCCGGCCACTAAACAATACTTTTATTAGTTCTCCTGATTTTATTATTTAGGTATAAACCTTCAGTCTTAACCAGGGTGAGTGGGGTGGGGGTGGAAAAAAAGTTCATATCTTGAACCTTTTTTTAGCAATCTTGTTTATTATAGTGGTACGAGCAAAGCATTCTCAAACTGCTTTTGATTTATTATAAGAGTGAGCAAATAAGTACAAGGGTTATTGTTGTTAATCACACTGTGGAAGAAAGGAAATACAATTATGGAAGGGAGGAAGGCAAGAAAGTATCTCTGTAAACTAATAATTTTTAAAATATGTATATGTACATATGCATACATATTTATATATGTGTACATTCATTTGTGGATATTTGCATATATGCAGGCATATATTTCTTAACTCTGTTCACTAAAAAAACTTCAAAACGAAGACACTTCAGCAGCAAAGAAGACACCTGCCGAGATCTTGGTCTCTAACACCATCCCCCACTAAAAAATCAGGGCACCTTATGAAAATGACTGAGGTGGAGCAGGTGCAAGATGAGGCTGGAACATATTGTTATGCCAAAAGAATAATGAAGTCCTGAGAAAGCAGGAAGGAGAGCATATCACAGAAACACAGAAGGCAGCTTGAAAGGGATCTCAGTGGCCAATAGTGGGACTATCTCGGCACCAAAATACTAACTACAATAATGAATTATAAGCCATTGAAAAAATAAAAATTTGTGAGTCCTATTGGTAATAAATGTAAACACAGATAAACCAGTGTGAAGAAGATAGGGTTTTGCTTACAGTAGAATGCTGAAAGCCAGCTGTTAAATGTAGCATGCAGAAACTTAAAAATTATTTTTGTCATTACCATAATAAAAAGTGAAACAAGCAAGAATTATCAATGGATGCTAAATCTAGGGGAATTTTTTTTTTTTTTTTTTTTTTTTGAGATGGAGTCTCGCTCTGTCACCCAGGCTGGAGTGCAGTGGCCGGATCTCAGCTCACTGGAAACTCTGCCTCCTGGGTTCACGCCATTCTCCTGCCTCAGCCTCCCGAGTAGCTGGGACTACAGGCACCTGCCACCACACCCGGCTAGTTTTTTGTTTTTTGTTTTTTGTTTTTTTTCTTTTTGAGACGGAGTCTTGCTCTGTCGCCCAGGCTGGAGTGCAGTGGCCGGATCTCAGCTCACTGCAAGCTCCACCTCCCGGGTTTACCCCATTCTCCTGCCTCAGCCTCCCAAGTAGCTGGGACTACAAGCGCCCGCCACCTCGCCCGGCTAGCTTTTTGTATTTTTTAGTAGAGACAGGGTTTCACCGTGTTAGCCAGGATGGTCTTGATCTCCTGACCTCGTGATCTGCCCGTCTCGGCCTCCCAAAGTGCTGGGATTACAGGCCTGAGCCACCGCACCCGTCCTTTCTTTCTTTCTTTTTTTTTTTTTTTTAAGATGGAGTCTTCTCTGTCACCCAGGCTGGAATGCAGTGGCGCAATCTCGGCTCACTGCAACCTCCACCTTCCAGGTTCAAGAGTTTCTCCTGCCTCAGGCCTCCCAAGTAGCTGAGACTACAGACATGCGCCACCACACCCAAAAATGTAATTTTTGCATTTTTTAGTAGAGACAGGGTTTCACTGTGTTGGCCAGGCTGGTCTCAAACTCCTGAACTCAAGGTATCTGCAAACCTCGGCCTCCCAAAGTGCGGGGATAACAGGCATGAACCACTGCACCCAGCCAATCTAGGGGAAATTTTGAAAAGAAACAGGATGTTTGCAAGACCTTAATGTATCCCCCCAACAAACTGTTTATTAGTAGAAATGGAGAAAAAAATAGCAATTATATAATGAAGATAACTGACAGCATCTTCCCTGGGTCATCACAATTGACATCATCTTTGCAGGACAGATTCATGTTTCATGCCTCCAGGCGTATTGCCCTGAGGACAAAACATCACCTATGCAATATTCTGAAATAGAATGCATAACCTGAATTTAATCATAAGGAAACAGTGGACAAACCCAAAATGAAGAATATCAAAAAGGGAAGTGTCTTATAAAACTAAACACACTCAGGCCAGGCGCGGCAGCTCACGCCTGTAATCCCAGTACTTTGGAAGGCTGAGGCAGGTGGATCACCTGAGGTCAGGAGTTCAAAACCAGCTGGACCAACATGGTGAAACCCTGTCTCTATTAAATACAAAAAATTAGCTGGGCGTGGTGGCACATGCCTCTAATCCCAGCTACTCGGGAGACTGAGGCAGGAGAATCTCTTGAACTCAGGAGGCAGAGGTTGCAGTGAGCCGAGAATGTGCTATTACACCCCAGCCTGGGCAACGAGAGCAGAACTCCATCTCAAAAAAAACTTAAAAAAAAAATAACTGGCCGGGCGCGGTGGCTCAAGCCTATAATCCCAGCACTTTGGGAGGCCGAGACGGGCGGATCACGAGGTCAGGAGATCGAGACCATCCTGGCTAACACGGTGAAACCCCGTCTCTACTAAAAAGACAAAAAACTAGCCGGGCGAGGTGGCGGCGCCTGTAGTCCCAGCTACTCGGGAGGCTGAGGCAGGAGAATGGCGTGAACCCGGGTGGTGGAGCTTGCAGTGAGCTGAGATCTGGCCACTGCACTCCAGTCTGGGTGACAGAGCGAGACTCCGTCTCAAAAAAAAAAAAAAAAAAACTATACACACTCTTAACACATAATCCAGCTGTCACTCCGGTGTTTACACAAATGAGTTGAAAACTTATGTCCACACAAAAACCTGCACATGGCTGTTCATAACAGCTTTATGCATAATCGTCAAAGTTTAGAAGCAACCAAGGTATCCCTCAGGAGCTGAATAGATACATTATTACTGTGGTACATCCAAATAATGGAATATTATTCAGCACTAAAATGAAATGAGCTCTCAAGTCATGACAAGACATAGAGGAATATTAAATGAATATTATTAAGTGAAAGAAGCTATTCTGAAAAGGCTACTACTGTATGTAGCTACTACTACATACTGTATGTACTGTATGATTCCAACTATACGACATTCTGGAAAAGGCAAAACTATACAAACTATAAATAGATCAGTAGTTGCCAGGGGTTAAGGGGGAAGAGAGCGAGAAATAGGCAAAGCACAGAAAATTTTTGAGCAGTGAAACTCTTCTGCATATCATAATGGTGGATGCATATTATTATACATTTGCCAAAACCCACAGAATGTACATGACCAAGAGTGAACCCTAATGTAGACTACAGACTTTGGGTGATAATACTGTGTCAATGTAGGCTTCTCAGTTGTAACAACTGTATCACTTTGGTGGGGGGACACTGATAATGGGGGACGCTGTGCTTGTTGGGGGGCTGTGAACCTAAAACAACTCTAAAAGATAAAATCTATCAAAAAGGTGGGTAAAAAGGCCTTCTCTTTTGTAATTTCTTTAAAAATGTTGAAGACCAAAAAGACACCAAAAGGCTGTGGAAACGATTCAGGTTAAAGGTGGACGGCAGTTAACTGCATCCTGATGCTAGCCTGGAGCCTGCACTGGAGGGAGAAAGTATACTACAAAAAAGATTGGGGGTCAACTGACAAATTTGAACACAAACAGTACATTTGATAAAATTATTGCATCAATGTTCAATGTAATGCTCTAGCCAAATCTGTCTATTTACCATCGTCTGAATTTTTCTTTTGAATCACATTTGCCATTCCCACCACCTAGGGTGACTTTTCCCACCTATGCAAGTCCTATCCACCTCCAAATTTCACCTAAGCACTGATGACCACCCAGAAGACTTGCCCAAACATTTCAGCCCTGGGTGATCTAGTCCTTCTCTGAACTCACAGAACCTGTTTCTACACTGCTGACTTTGTGCTTTTACAGCCTTGCACTCTCCGTTGTCTCTCTCTATAAACATATCATATCTCTCCACCTAAACCGAAAGCAAATTGGTAAAGGGAATGTTGCTTTATGCTTCCTTTTACCTTGCAGACCTTCCTACGATAGATGTTCACTATAATTCATTTATCTGACAGTTATTTATTAATCACCTACAACGTGCTGTCAATATACAAAGATAAATAAGACATGGTCCCTGTCCTCAAGGAACTTACAGTTCTATGTGGGGAACCAAACTATAAATAACAAATTTTAAATGTGCAAGGAACATAAAAGAAAGAATAGGAATTATTCCAAGGTAGACTCCATGGAGTAGTTGATACTTAAATTCAGACTTGAAATATGAGTAGGCATTCACCAGATGACACAGATCTGTTGGCAAGGTCCTAATCTGGTACACAACTGAGAGAACGTAGGTGTCAGAAGAAAGACTTCTGCAGGTCTGTCCTTGTCTGTACCTGTGGGCTTTTCACATGAGAGCCACACGCCTTGCCCTATCCCATGTTTGTGACTGGAATGTACATTAAAGGGAGGTAGTCTGGGTGACCTCAGGAGATTAAAGCCATTGCTGTAGACAAGAGGAGTTAGAGTGAGGTAGGGGCAGTTCCAGGGTTCTCCAAGGGTGGAGAACTGAGAAGGAAGCTTTGCTACTAATTAGGTACATGTGCACAGTCTGTGAGATTGAGAGGGTTCAGTCAACCCATCTGGAGAACAAGCTTTCACATGGTTAGGCAGCCTTCACATGGTGCCCATGCACCCCAAGAAGATAGACTGTGTGCTCTCGATGTGAACAGACTGCTCAGGTCATGATTGAAGACAGAAAGACTCAATTCAGACTCTTCCCATTGTTCCGAAATCTCTCTCTCGGAAGAACCGTAAAGGCCTTTATCAGAAGAAGTAATCAACTTTCACGCTTATCTGAGTGAAAGAGAACTAGAAGAATTTTTCATGTTGTTTTTGGCCAGGCACAGTGGCTCACACTTATAATCCCAGCACTTAGGGAGGCTGAGGTGGGATGATCACTTGAGTCCAGGAGTTCAAGAGCAGCCTGGGCAACATAGGGAAACCCCATCTACACTAAAAATACAAAAATTAGCAGGTGTGGTGGTGCACACCTGTAGTCCCAGGTACTTGAGATGCTGAAGTGAGAGGATCCCTAGGGCCCAAGAGGTGGAGGTTGCAGTGAGCCAAGATCGGGCCACTGCATCAGTCTGGATGACACAGTGAGGCCCTGTCTCAAAAAAAAAAAAAAAAAAAAGAAAAGAAAAGAAAAGAAAAGAAAAAAATTTTCCTGTTATCTTTGTGGGTGTTTGTGCTGTGAAAGGAAAGTAAATGGCACCAGCTTTCAATCGGCATTTGAAAGCTTTCAGCTGTCATGGCTCTCATGACCTACTGGCATCATAAACTCTATTCAGAACTGTGTGTAATGTTCAGGTTCACTACCTAGTATGACACCAAGATTACACTGGACGGAAGAGCAAACATGAGGAGGTAAAGAATTGCAGCCTCCAAAGGGGATCACGAAATATTTCAAGAGCATCTCCCAAAGTTTATCAGGAGTTATAGGGAAAGGTCTTTCGGGGCCTAAACATTTGTAAAAAAAGAGAGAAGTTAACATAAATATAATTTATTACAGAGCTTTTCATGTTCTAAGATGCGTTGTAAATATCTAAGAACCAACTACGGGCAGCAGATTTTCTAAATTTATTTGAATGGGTCCTATGGAAGAATCACTCTTTCTCCTCAACAGAGCATCCAGTAGGATCAGTGTTCCTGTAGTACCTGCCCTCTAGGATACAAGAGGATTAGAGACCCTTGAAAATCACTATCAGGAGAACAAAATGGAAATGAAATGAAGGCCACGGGGAGACGGCTTTATTTACTTCCACCTCATCCGAATGGTTTTAGTGACTATTTTGGTTTTTCTTTCTAAAGCCTCATAAGGTGGTAACTATTGACTAATGTTAATTAGTAAACTTACTTGACCCCTTTCTCCCCCTTTACAACACCTTGCAGGATTAGGGATCCTGCAACTTTGGTCTTCTAAAGTAAAGAGGAATGAAAAAACTTTGAAATTCACTATTCAGGAGAGGAAAAGCAGCACACACCAAGTGAGAGAAATGGCTCCATTTTAACTCTCTTAGATGGTCCTAGTGACTTTTCAGATTGCCCTTTGTAAAGGCATGGTAACTATCGTAGCTGTACATTAGTGTGAATGGAATCAAACATTCCATCACACCACCAATTTCCAGAGGATTCATTAGGATACTGAAGATACAAATGCATCTTCCAATGCTCCCTCTGTGATGCCCCCACATGACTCTTGGTCACATGGAAACCCCTGAGATAGGTCACTGAGTAAAGGAAGAAGCCAGTTCTTGGCAGGATTGAATGAACTGGCTAAAGAGCTCATTCCCAAGGTGGATGGTCAGCAGTCCAAAGTAAAAAGCCCAGTTGATTCAGGCTAATATCAGAATTCTAGAAGAACGAACCCAGTGGGGAGTAGGTTTCAAGCACTGGCTAACACTATAAGTCATGTGGCAGCCAGGGTAATGTTTCAGTGAGCAGTCCATTGACAGAAGTTCTGAAAGGTATGGGAAACAGGACCCAGCCCTCAACAGGAGAGCACTGGTGAGAGATTTAAATCTCTAGGGTCTGGTCAAGGTGTCAGTCCCAGAGGACATCTAGTGTTCAAAGCGGGAAATTCAGACAGATCATCACTGAGATATAGAACACAGGGTAGTATAACATATAATTGGTAGAACATTCTAATTTATACATTTAATGACTTTTTGCAAACTCAGCATGCTAATGTATTACCTGTCTCTCCATTCATCAGTGAAACACTTTCTGAGCATAGACTCTGTGCCAGGCAGACCACTAGGCACTGGAGATGCAAAACACATAACCTAGTCCCAGGGAGCTTCTAGTCCAGTGGACTCATTAGACAGGCCTTTCATCTTCCTCCACGCAGAGCCAGATCCCAGGCATTAGGGAAGGAAGAGAGTATCTGCCACACCGGAAACTTCATCTTCTCATGGAGTTATTATTTGTATCCCCTTATATTCTTCTTTCCTCCTTTACTTTTCTTGGCTCCTTTTCTTCCTTTCAGATATTTCGTATCCCCTAATCTATTTTGGTTTTTTTTTTGAGACAGAGTCTCGCTCTGTTGCCCAGGTTAGAGTTCAGGGGCACGATCTCGGCTCACTGCAACCTTCGCCTCCCATGTTTAAGCGATTCTCCTGCCTCAGCCTCCCGAGTAGCTGGGATTACAGGCATGCACCACCATACCCGGCTAATTTTTTGTATTTTTAGTAGAGATGGGGTTTCGCCATATTGGCCAGGCTGGCCCCTAATCTATTGTATTACATGGTTCACGTTTTATTGTAGCACAAGTGCGTTTCTGTCTTCAACAACGTGTACTGACTTGGACTTCCAGGGTCAATAATCTGGAGATACTCTGGCTTGGGTATTATTAGTAGTAGGCCTCACATATTTTTGTACTTTTACCTAACAAACTTCCAGCTTATTAGAGAATGCTAATCCAGGAGATCCTGGTTTATGTTAGTTTGTAGCCCTCTACTTCAGAAAAATCAGGAGTGTTTGCGAATTCATGATCATACATAGTAGTGAAAGCAAAAAGACACAGTCTAAGGGCATTTGTTTTCTAAATGATTCTAATAGAAATATTCCACATTTTTATAGAATTATCTTGTTTCCCAACTAACAAAAATCTGTACAACAATAACTCCTAACTTTTGGCAATGAGTAGAAAGGGTGGTTCTCAGGAACGCTACCACACAGTGGAAACTTCCCCCTCCCCACCGACACTGAGGAAGAGATAATCATCAAGCAAACCAGCCCCTTTCCCAGTTAAGGTTTTTTCTCTCTCTCTCTCTCTCTCTCACACACACACACACACACACGCACACACATGCCACACACACACTTCAAAGCCCTTCTTTAAGTTAGGCCATGAAAGAGCAACTGAGGCGTCCAACATACAGACCCCTTTACCTTTTCAGAGACTGTCTTTGCAAGTCAAGATCTAACACTGGGGTTCAAGGTAAATTTGATATTACACCCACATGGATATAATTTCGTATTCTCCCTATTCTGGACCCTGAGATGGAAAGAGCGTAGAGACAGGGCCCAGAGATTTTCCAGCAAGAAAACTAAAGAATATATGTGAGGCAGGATAGTTTGCTGAGATACTACTTTTTCTTTCTTCTCTTTGTATTTTCCTCATGCCTCTAGTTCCAAGCAAGGAGCCAGACCTTTTCGTAATTCCTTGGGATATCTGCAGAATGTAAAGGAGGAAGTGTATGAAGCCAAACTTAATCTTACTGTCTTTTGAGAACCCTGAAATTTGGTGAAAATAAATTGCTTCTTGAAAAGTGTGGCAAAGTTAAGATTGAAGAGAGACTGAGGGCGAAGTTGGAGGGGAGGAAAAACGCAGAGGAGAAGCAGCATGGTGAACCTAGGCTGACTCTAGGCACAGATGATCCGGACTGCCATGGAAACCCCCACACCCTCAAGAATGAAACAGAAGCAGCTCAGTTAAGGTTTCTGGGAACCTTCTAAACCGAGGAAGGGGAGCCAGGTCAATCAGGCTCAGAAGTAGAGATGCCTAGCTCACTGCGTGCCAGCAGGGGGCGCTCTCCTATTATTGTATTTTCTTTTTTGAGGACATTAAGACTCAGTGTGCAAAAATTCTCATCGAAGATACAAATTCAAATGTGGTTGCTTTCGTAAAAATACCCATCTTCACCACCGCAGACTTCATCTGGAGTTATTTGGATCTCTACGGTCTTGCTGGAGGCTCCACCCTCTGCATTCTCTTCATTACTTCGGGTTTCTTTGTCTTGTCTCTTGTAAGGATGAAGGCTTCGCCAGCATTGGCACACATCTGCTGCCTGATTTGGCCATGTGAACCACTGTGCATCCCTCAGAGGCAAATTCCTCCCACAACACCTGACTTACACCAGCCTTTTCTATCCAGAGACCTTGGCACCAGGATTAAAAAGCAAGTACCTCCTTTATTTGCCTCTATTTGGTGACTGGATGCTAACAGAGTATGATTTTCACCTTTTCTCCCTTCTCTTAACTCTCCCATTTAGTTACACATGTTTGAGATTAAGCCTAGGGTATAGTTGTATACATTAATTATTATTTTACTTGACATCAAGTAGACTTCTCAGGATATCATTTTGGATTACTTTATTGGGATGTTTACTGTGACTCAGAGATGAAAGGTCTTCAGTGACACCGTCCACCTTCCACCTCCAAGGAATCAGAAGAGTAAAGAGAGAGGTGTTTTTTGCCCCTTTGTCAAGTCTAGAGACAGCAGATTCCCTGGAAACTTCCTAGGTTTGTCTAAGCCTCCCTAGTTTACTTCATCTCTTCTCCTTTAGTCTGTAATGAAGATGGAGATCTCTTGATCTAAATAACATGTTCAAACACTATCTGTCCCTGTCTTAAAGATTTATTCTTGTTCATTATATTATATCCTACAATCACCATTATAAGCATGGTAAGTATGATTTAGAATCTTACTTTCTGAGTTTCAGACTAAATAATTCAATTTCTTTCCTCATTTTTCCACGAGCATGCACTTACAAATAAATCAATTCATTTTCTCCATTTTCTCCATCATCATGGACTTACTTAAATCCAGATGTCCACTGTCCTGGGTAAGGATGACTGACCAATAAGTATCTTTCCTGTGGGCACTCAGTTCATTGTGTGTGTGTGTGTGTGTGTGTGTGTGTGTGTGTGTGTGTGTGTATACATGTGGTTTGTGAGTGATAGATCTTGTTTTACACACAGAGGTAAAACCTGCTTTCTAGCTGGATAGGAAGATGGGGAATAATAAACACAGAAGCCCACCTCATGTCAAATGCAGATCCAGGTGCTAGGGAGACATGGATGAATATGTGTATATCTTTCTCCTGGTGATCTCTTAATTAAAGCTAAGACTCTGGACACAGCAAATCTAAAGAGGAAATATTCTCCATAGAATAATGGGCATACTCTGTAGTTACCTCTCTCTATCCTCTAATCCTGTAGAAAAGAAAGTTCATATTTTTTTATATGCATCAAAGGCTGAAAATGCATCAGGTCTAACAATAAGTTTAGCCTTGTTACCTAAAAAGCTAATGTCATGCTAGCTTTTTCACAGCTATAGTGTTATCTCCATCACACAATGTGATTTTGTATATGTGGCTTTATTTCCCATATAGTCATGGAACTAGTCTGTCAGAGCACCCTGGGTTGGGTTTCTGTTCTGTCATTTGCTTGCAGTGGCAGTTTAACAAATTCCTTTGCCTTTTCTAGTACTGACTGCCTTATTTTTAAGGGCCTTTCTGCGGCTAATACAGGCCATGGTATTGCTTCCTAGCGGCTCAGATGGGACAGGCACCTTGCTTAGGTCCCACAGGACTTTTAATGATATCTGTATCTGTTTTCAGACAACACCCAAGCTTTCCTCCTAAAACCTAGCTTTGCCTTCTTAAGAAAGAATGACAGAAGACAAAGGGAAGAGTCAATGATAATAATTCTTGGAGAAAAATATTGTTTCAAAAGTAGTGGTTTCCTGACTAGTGTGTATTACCAAGCAGCCTTCTGAAAGACAACAAAGAGGAAATTCTAGTTATCCCGCGGGTGAAGCATTTTTCTTGAGGAGGATGCTCTGGGAGAAAGAAGTAGATTCGCCCCAGAAAAATTAGCCAAGAGTTCTCTGAGCAAATCCTGGAATTCCAAATATTCCTCTATTAGTGTCACCTACTACTAAGAAGAGGAGCCCAAAATTCTAGGTGAACGTGCCACCTCCACTGTAGTAAGACGAGGGGATTTGCAGGGCTGGAGAGGAGCTCAGAATGTCTGATTTAAGGAGTCAATATTTTAAATAACACTTTAAATTTTTTTTTCTGATTAGAGAAGTAACACATTTCAAATACAGAAATGTTAGGAAATTTAGAGGGGAGGTTCCAAGATGGCCGAATAGGAATCGCTCCAGTCTACAGTTCCCAGCATGAGCGATGCAGAAGACGGGAGATTTCTGCATTTCCAACTGAGGTACCGGGTCTATCTCACTGGGGCTTGTCGGACAGTGGGTGCAGGACCTGGGTGCAGCCCACGGATGGTGAGCCGAAGCAGGGAGAGGCATCGCCTCACCCAGGAAGCACAAAGGGTTAGGGAACTCCCTTTCCTAGCCAAGGGAAGCCGTGACAGACCGCACCTGTGTGTCTGGAATTGGTGGGTTCTTGGTTTCACTGTCTTCAAGAATGAAGCCACACACCCTCCAGTGAGTATTACAGTTCTTAAACATGGTGTGTCGGGAGTTTGTTCTTTCAGATGTGTTGGCAGTTTCCTCCTTCTGGTGGGTTCGTGGTCTCGCTGACTTCAGGAGTGAAGCTGCAGACCTTTGCTGTGAGTGTTACAGCTCTTAAAGGTGGTGTTGATCCAAAGAGTGAGCAACAGCAAGATTTATCATAAAGAACAAAAGAACAAAGCCTCCACATTGTGGAAGGGGACCCAAGCAGGTTACCACTGCTGGCTCAGGCAGCCTGCTTTTATTCCCTTATCTGACCCCACCCACATCCTGCTGATTGGTCCATTTTACAGAGAGCTGACTGATCTATTTTACAGAGAGTTGTTCGGTCCATTTTACAGAGAGCTGATTGGTCCATTTTGACAGAGTGCTGATTGGTGCATTTACAATCCTTGAGCTAGACACAGAGTGCTGATTGGTGCATTTACAATCCTTTAGCTAGACACAGAGTGCTGGACAGAAAAGTTCTCCAAGTCCCCACCAGGTCAGCTGGATACAGAGTACTGATTGGTGTATCCACAAACCTTGGGGTAGACACAGAGTACTGATTGGTGCATCTACAATCCCTTAGTCAGACATAAAGGTTCTCCAAGTCCCCACTAGACCCAGGAGCCCAGCTGGCTTCACTCAGTGGATCCCGCACCAGGGCTGCAGGCAGGAGCAGCCCACAAGTCCCGCTCCATGCACCCACACTCCTCAACCCTTGGGTGGTCGATGGTGCCACGGCAGAGGAGTTGGCACTCCTTGGGGAGGCTCGGGCATGCAGGAGCCCATAGCAGGGGGGAGGCTTTGACATGGCAGGCTACAGGTCCCGAGCCCTGCCCCGCGGGGACACAGCTGAGGTCCAGCGAGAATTTGAGCACAGCACCAGCAGGCCAGCACTGCTGGGGGACCCGGCACACCCTCTGCAGCTGCTGGTCTGGGTGCTAAGCCCCTCACTGCCCTGGGCCAGTGGCGCCAGCTTGATGCTCTGAGTGCGGGGCCCACTGGGCCCATGCCCACCCAGAACTCACACTGGCCCACGAGCGCCACATGCACCCCAGTTCCTGCCTGGGCCTCTCCCTCCACACCTCCCCACAAGCAGAGGGAGCCAGGTCTGGCCTTTGCCAGCCCAGAGAGGGGCTCCCATAGTGCAGTAGCAGGCTGAAGGGCTCCTCAAGCGTGGCCAGAGTGGGTGCCGAGGCCAAGGAGGTGCCGAGAACGATCAAGGGCTGCGAGGACTGCCAGCACGCAGTCACCTCTCACCTGGAAAATCGGGTCACTTCCACCCTAATACTGCACTTTTCCAATGGTCTTAGCAAACGGCAAATCAGGAGATTATATCCTGCTCCTGGCTCGGAAGGTCCTATGCCCACGGAGCCTTGCTCCCTGCTAGCACAGCAGTCTGAGATTGAACTGCAAGGCATCAGCAAGGCTGGGGAAGGGGTGCCCACCATTGCTGAGGCTTGAGTAGGTAAACAAACCAGCTAGGAAGCTCAAACTGGGTAGAGCCCGCTGCAGCTCAAGGAGGCCTGTCTGCCTCTGTAGACTTCACCTCTGGGGGAAGGACATGGCTGAACAAAAGGCAGCAGAAACTTCTGCAGACTTAAACGTCCCTGTCTGACAGCTTTGAAGAGAGTAGTGGATCTCCCAGCATGGAGTTTGAGATCTGAGAGTGGACAGACTGCCTCCTTAAGTGGGTTCCTGACCCCCTGAGTAGCCTAACTGGGAGACACCTCCCAGTAGGGGCCGACTGACACCTCATATGGCTGGGTGCTCCTCTGAGACGGACCTTCCAGAGGAACAATCAGGTAGCTACATTTGCCGTTCTGCAATGTTTGCGGTTCTGCAGCCTCCGCTGGTGATACCCAGGCAAACAGGGTCTGGAGTGGACCTCCAGCAAACTCCAACAGATCTGCAGCTGAGGGTCCTGACTGTTAGAAGGAAAACTAGCAAACAGAAAGGACATCCACACCTAAACCCCATCTGTACATCACCATCATCAAGGATCAAAGGTAGATAAAACCAGAGAAACCAGAGTTGAAAAGGTGAAAATTCTAAAAATCAGAGTGCCTCTTCTCCTCCAAAGGAACGCAGCTCCTCACCAGCAACAGAACAAAGCTGGATAGAGAATGACTTTGACGATTTGAGAGAAGAAGGCTTCAGATGATCGGTAATAACAAACTTCTCCGAATTAAAGGAGGATGTTTGAACCCATCACAAAGAAGCTAAAAAACTTGAAAAAAGATTAGACAAATGGCTAACTAGAATAACCAGTGTAGAGAAGACCTTAAATGACCTGAGGGAGCTGAAAACCATGGCACAAGAACTACATGATGCATGCACAAGCTTCAGTAGCTGATTCAATCAAGTGGAAGAAAGGGTATTGGTGATCAAAGATGAAATAAATGAAATGAAGCAAGAAGAGAAGTTTAGAGAAAAAAGAGTAAAAAGAAATGGACAAAGCTTCTAAGAAATATGGGACTATGTGAAAAGATCAAATCTACGTCTGATTGGTGTATCTGAAAGTGACGGGAAGAATGGAATCAAGTTGGAAAACACTCTGCAGGATATTATCCAGGAGAACTTCCCCAACATAGCAAGGCAGGCCAACATTCAAATTCAGGAAATACAGAGAATGCCACAAAGATACTCCTCGAGAAGAGCAACCCCAAGACACATAATTGTCAGATTCACCAAAGTTGAAATGAAGGAAAAAATGTTAAGGGTAGCCAGAGAGAAAGGTCGGGTTACCCACAAAGGGAAGCCCATCAGACTAACGGTGGATCTCCTGGCAGAAACTCTACAAGCCAGAAGAGAGTGGGGGCCAGTATTCAACATTCTTAAAGAAAATAATTTTCAACCCAGAATTTCATATCCAGCCAAACTAAGCTTCCTAAGTGAAGGAGAAAGAAAATCCTTTACAGACAAGCAAATGCTGAGAGATTTTGTCACCACCAGGCCTGCCTTACAAGAGCTCCTGAAAGAAGCACTAAACATGGAAAGGAACAACTGGTACCAGCCACTGCAAAAACATGCCAAATTGTAAAGACCATCAATGCTAGGAAGAAACTGCATCAACTAACGAGCAAAATAACCAGCTAACATCATAATGACAGGATCATATTCACACGTAACAATATTAAACTTAAATGTAAATGGGCTAAATGCTCCAATTAAAAGACACAGACTGGCAAATTGGATAAAGAGTCAAGAACCACCACTGTGCTATATTCAGGAGACCCATCTCACGTGCAGAGACACACATAGGCTCAAAATAAAGGGACGGAGGAAGATCTACCAAGCAAATGGAAAACAAAAAAAAAGCAGGGGTTGCAATCCTTGTGGGGAGGGAGGAGGGATAGCATTAGGAGATATACCTAATGTAAATGACGAGTTAATGGGTGTAGCACACCAACATGGCACATGTATATGTATGTAACAAACCTGCACATTGTGCACATGTACCCTAGAACTTAAAGTATAATAATAATAAATTTAAAAAAAGAAAAAGAAAAAAATGTTAGGAAATTTGGAAGAGTCACAAATCTAAAAACAAAATTAAAAAAATACGAGTCAGCTATAATCTCACCAACCAAAGATAAACACTCTTCATATTTACAAGTTTCCAGCCAGGTTTTTTGCTGATTATATTAAAAAATAAAATGTGGGTACTATTTTACGGCTGCTCGCTCTCTTTTTTTTTTTCTTTCTTTCTTTTTTTTTTTTTTTTTTTTTTGCTTAACAATATAAAGGGAATGTTTTCCCATTTCCATGCATATTCTCCTAGATGTGCTGTTTGGCTTTTCTCTTATTGCTAAGTATTTCAGTTATTTTTCCTACTCAAGAAAGCAGCCTGGGAGCTGATTTAACTGTTTGCAATTTTGCCCTCGGTGGTAGTGGCCTCTTCCAAAGAGCTGTTCTGAGTGCATGTGATTACCAGAGTGGGAACTTGTTCTTGTTGAGGTTCTTGTTCTTTTTTTCAGTTTAGAGTGTTAAAACATATGTCACTGCTGGCAAAAGGAAAATACGTGCAATTTGAACCAAAGAACCTCATTTATTAACCCACTGAAAAATATCTACATCAGCCTACATGGCTATTGACATTCTATAGATGAAGCAGTCAAAGTGTAGGAGGAAGCAAGAACAATCTCAGACCTATGGTGTGCTTGCTTGACTTCAGATACTTAAAATTTTGTTCTCCTACAAATCTTCTCCAGGTGAGCATTAAAAAAATGGATGTATTGTTCCAGAATTTTCCTTTACCTACTTTATGAAAATAGTCGTTTCACCTTCCCCAGATTTCAAAAATGCCAGCGAAGCTTAACTTGGGAAGTGGTGCCCTCTGGTGTAGAGATGTTGCAGGCCCTCTTGGAAGAGAATATTTTTTGTGCTCTTCTCCTGTCAGTGAGGCACTGCTCTAAGTCATTCACACTCCTTCACCTCGGTTTCTAGTAGGCTGATGGCAGGGCGTGAGAAATGGAAACTCAGTTCCCTCGAAGGAATCTGGCTGCTCAGGCTGTGGGCCTCAGTTGTGGAGAAGATTGAATTATGACGGGAGATTCCTTATAGTTCTAAGACATGTGCAGATAAATTAGAGGGAAGCTAACCAACTAATATTGCACAGATATTGTGCTGTATATGATTCGTTTATGTATTTATAAAGGAGGCCTCATTCCCCACTAAAGTGCATTTGTTTTCACACAGCTTTTTCACTCCACTTGGTGAAATTACAAATATGTTGTTATTAAGAAATTTCATAACTATGTTTACATAAAATGTGGTTTTAATTTTTGAGAGAATTTATTTAAAAGTGAAAAGCATGCTTATATAAGAAAAATGAGTAATATAAACATGTTTCTTGTTTTTGAGAGAAAGTCTGTGGAAGAACCAATGAGAATCCAGGCTAAGGCTCCTATAAACTTCAATCCCTAGTGAGAGTTTTAGCATAAAGTCCAGGCAGCTGTGCTGTCACGGAACATTGAGCATCAGTATCCCTGTATCTGTAAAGGGGAATGCTAAGCTGAGTTTTCTGCAGACCGTGACCAGCAGCTTTTGAGGTAAATTTAGCCTCCTTATGCAGAAATAAGGAAGAGAAGCTTGCAGGTGAGGGTCACTGAGGGACTAGCTGGGCATCAGTGGCAACCTGACAGTAAGACACTGGTTGTTCCTCTTAAGTTGGTGTATGTCTGTTCCTATTACCCTACACATTAGCTTGCTCCTGCTAGCTTATTGACAGAAACAAATGTAAATGTTGCATTAATCAAGTGTATGTGTCATAAATATTTTCTTAAGAGGTATGGCTCATACTTTAAAATCTTGAACTTAAGGGTTTTTGGTTAAACCTTGGGTTATCACTCAAAATTAAACACATATGTTTTCCTGTAGATCTTCCTAAGCTTCGTAAGTGAAAGAGAAAGACAATCCTTTACAGCCAAGCAAATGTTGAGAGATTTTGTCACCACCAGGCCTGCCTTACGAGAGTTCCTGAAGGAAGCACTAAACATGGAAAGGAACAACCAGTACCAGCCACTGCAAAAACATGCCAAATTGTAAATGTTTTCATGCAGATGCATATGTTTTCATGCAGAATGGCCTGCTGAATCCTTGAAAGCCATAAGAGAAATGTATAGCAATCTATTCTAAATCAATTTGTTCAATCTAGCAATTCTCTGTCACTCTAAGAGAATGTTCTCAGCCTCATACTCCTTTCTTGGACAACCACTACTTTAAGACCAGGATCATGTTCAATGGCATTCTGGCAATACCTGTCCATTAAGTAGAAATGCACAATGTCTACTTGTTGAATACCTAGTTGTTCTCCAAATTTATTAATAGGATCTACTATCTTGAAAGGTAAAACAATTCCTATTTTGAAATATATATATATTTTTCTTTTTGAGAATATATATATATGTTCTTTTTGAGATGGAGTTTTGCTCTGTTGCCCAGGCTGGAGTGCAATGGCACAATCTCAGGTCACTGCAACCCCCACCTCCTAGGTTGAAGCGATTTTCCTGCCTCAGCCTCCCGAGTAGCTGGGATTACAGACATCTGCCACCATGCCTGGCTAGTTTTGTACTTTTAGTACAGATGGGGTTTCACCATGTAAGCCAGGCTGGTCTCAAACTCCTGACCTCAAATGATCCACCCACCTCAGCCTCCTAAGGTGCTAGGATTAGAGGCATGAGCCACTGTGCCTGGCCATATATGTACTTTTATAACTCCTTCTTTCCACATTGTAGAAAGTACACATTACAAAGCTCAGTCAAATGCCAGGAACTTAAACATCCACATATTAGAATAAGTTGTTAATTAATTTCTCAAAAAAAGGAAAAAAATGCATCTCACTTGAATTCCAGGGAATCAACCTAAAATATACCAAGATTCCCAAACTGAACATTAATTAACAAGACATAGAATCAAAAGTCAAAGAACAAAGGGAACATTCTTCGGCACGAGATAGGGAGCTGGTTTTAGAACAGGTGGAGATCACAGAGTCCCAGCATAAGCAAAAGCAACACAAAAACCTAGGCTTTTGAAAAATGTCTAAAATACAACAAAAGAGAAGGTATTCTGAATGTTTTTATGTAGTAATAGCAAGCCACTAATACAGGAATATAGACTATATTAATCCACAACATTTCAATGAAATAATAAAAACAACTCTTTGGACATCCAGAAACAAAGGATGTTTTATCTAGTGAACCTTTTTTTTTTTTTTTTTTTTTTTTTTTGAGACAGGGTCTGGCTCTGTCTCCCAGGCTGGAGTGCAGTGGCCCAACTTCGGCTCACTGCAACCTCCACCTCCTAGGCTCAAGCAATCCTCCCACCTCAGCCTCCCGAGTAGTCGGGACTACAGGCATGTGCCACCATGCCCGGCTAATTTTTGTATTTTTTGCAGAGATAGGGTTTCACCATGTTGCTCAGATTGGTCCCAAATTCCTGGACTTAAGTGATCCACTCACCTTACCCTCCCAAAGTGCTGGGATTTCAGGCGTGAGCCACCGCACCTGGCCAACTTTTTATTCATATGTGAAGACAATAGAAAGACATTCTTCTATCACTAATATTTGTTTAATTAATATTTCTGAGTGCCTTTGATATGACAAGCACTATGCTAACTGCCATATAGGGAGAGGTGAACAAACAGATGGGTGCTTGCATCCTAGAAAATTTTGCCTCTGCACATCTTGCTTGTGATAATAATTATAGGGCATATGCCAAACACTGAGCTATAAATCTATGAAGGAAGGATGTTGCTTACTTATCACAAGTGATAACTAGTGATACCAGTATCTATGAGCCATAGAAATAAAGATTGCCTATTTCCTTGACTAGCTCAGAGGGATACAGGTTAATTCAGAAGATAAAGCCTTTTCTTTTTTTTTCCTTTGAGACGGAGTCTCGCTCTGTCACCAGGTTGGAGTGCAGTGGCACGGTCTTGGCTCACTGCAACCTCCACTTCCCAGGTTCAAGCGATTCTCCTGCCTCAGCCTCCTGAGTAGCTGGGACAACAGGTGCACACCACCACACCCAGCTAATTTTTGTATTTGTAGTAGAGACAGGGTTTCACCTTGTTGGCTAGGATGGTCTTGATCTCTTGACCTCATGATCTGCCTGCCTAGGCCTCCCAAGGTGTTGGGATTACAGGCGTAAGCCACCGCGCCCGGCCGAGAAAACCCTTTCTTTGTTGCAGCATTAGGCACCCCCAATAAGAGCCCACTCACATCACCATGATAAACAGAAACACTGCAGGGGAAAAAATGATCTTGCCTTTGGGCACCAGGACATTGGGACTTCCATGTAGTCTGCATCAGTAGATCATGAGGACAAACCATTTATCAAATCTGGGAAAGACAAAAGGCAAACATAAGATTGAAAAGTAATGCAGGTCTTCACCAGATGGCTCTGCTGCTTAATAAGTAAAATCACAATCACAGAAGGTGATAACCAAGGATAATTAGGTAAATGACCACACTCCATTTAATCACAGTTCAGAAGATCTTCCCTAATTTCTGCTGAAGTCTTCAATAATTTCACCTACCTCTGGAAGAAACTAGAGGACAATGGGAAGAGTCCATTGGTGTTTATGTGGGAAAAGGAAGGTGCAAGCCATTCCAGCTTAAGGAAAGAAAGGAAGGGAGGGAGGGAGGGAGGAAGAAAGAGAAAGAAAAAGAGAAATGAGGAAAGGAAGGAAGGAAGGGAAAAGAGAGAGAAGAAGAAAGGAGCGTAGAAGAAAGGAAGGAGGGAGGGAGGAAAGAAGAGAAACTGACTTTCCAAGACACAGCTGAAGCAGCAGCTAAGAGGCAACATTATGAAATATGGGGTATCATTCTTCAGGATGCAGTGTATTTATTAAATCAGAGACCTGTAAAGGGTACTGTGTTCCCAATAGGAAGAATACATGGATCCAGGAACCAAGGAGTAGAAGCAGGAGTAGCTCCATTTACCATCTCTCTGATTGACCCACTCAGATATGTTGTGCTTTCATTTCTGTAACTCTGGGCTCTGCAGGGTCAAAGGTCCAGGTCCCCAAAGAAGATGCACCCTTGCCAAGTTACACAGAAAGATCTCACTGAACTACAAGCTACAGCTTTTCCCAGGACACTTTGGATTTCTTGTGTCTAGGGACCAGCAGACATGACGAGGAGTTGCCATACTGTCGAGGCTAAGTAACCCTGATTAGCAGGAGTGAGGTAGGGCTGCTTTTACCCAGTAGAGGCAGAAAAGAATTTATGTAGAATCCAAGTAATCTACTTGGGCGCTTTCTGGTACTCCCATGCTCCATTTTAACTGTGAATGTACGTGCGTAACCACCTCAGCCTGAGAAAAATATGATTACCGAGGGCTTAAACTCTCAGAATTGGTGAGAGGGTAAATAAGAATAAGCAACTAAGACCTGAGGGTGAAGGGAGATTAGAATACATGGTAAAGGAAGGAGTGGATGGGTGCTAGTTGCAGCCCTAAGATCTGCGGCATTGACAGTGACTACAGTTGTTTGTCCACAGTTAACTTCTTCTAAGTTTCCCTTCAGGAACAGAGACTGGTAGGAAGCTTGGAGGAGTTGTCTCTTGAACCTGTCTGGGGAAGTAGATCTGTGTGACTCAAGAGGTGGAACTGGCCAGGCGTGGTGGTTCACGCCTATAATCCCAGCACTTTGGGAGGCCGAGAAGGGCGGATCACCTGAGGTAAGGAATTCAAGACCAGCTTGGCCAACATGGTGAAACCCCGTCTCTACTAAAATACAAAAATTAGCTGGGTGTGGTGGCGCATGCCTGTAATCCCATCTACTCAGGAGGCTGAGGAAGGAGAATTGCTCGAACCTGGGAAGTGAAGGTTGCAGTGAGCCGTGATTGTGCCACTGCACTCTAGCCTGGGTGACAGAGTGACACTCCATCTCAAAAAAAGAAAAAGAAAAAAGAAAAAAGAAAGAGGTGTGTCCGGAGCCATGAGGCCCGGAATTAGCCAACCTCTGTTGCTTGATCTCCGCAAAGCGGAGACAAGACGGCACATTTCCGGGTTCTTTATTGCGGACCCTTCCCGCGCGCACCTAAACTGTTCCCGCGCGCGCCCAAAGCTTTTCCCGCGCGCGTCTAAGTTGTTCCCGCGCGCGCCAACCTTTCCCGCGCGCGCGCAGACATTTTCCCGCCCAGGAAGATATGCAGCCTAAGGCGCAGGCGCGATCCCGCGCCCGGGAAAATTACAAACCCATGGCGCATGCGCAATTGTAATTTGAGTAAGCCCAGCCTCCTGTCACCGCCCTGGCCCAACCTCTTCCTCTGCCAGCCTATATAAGGCATGACCCTACATTCAATAAACGAGACTTGATCAGGCTATTTGTCTTGTCTCCATTTCTCGTGTTTTCTTGTCTCCTCCATTCCCACTCCCCCTTCCAGGGTCTGTTCGACTGTCCTGCAGGTCGGGACAGAGGTGGACCCATTCTTAAAAAGTTTCTACATGAGTTTATAAGTACTTGCTTCTGCATGTCTGAAAAAATCTCTAATAAGAGAGACACACCTCAAAAGTTTTATCAATAAAAAAGGTACAAAAAAAGTCAGAATAAAAATAGGGCATAAAATCAATGCTTTAAACATTAAACAGATTATGAATAACTTTGTGCCAATATATTTGGAAACTTTAGACAAAATGGATAAATTCCTACATGGGAAAAAAACAATCTGCCAAAGCTTTCTCAAGAAGAAATGGAAAAGTTAGCATCTCTTTAACCATTAAGGAAATTGAAACAGAAGTTTAAAACAGTTTGAGACTAAGCCTGGTGGTGTGCACCTGTAGACCCAGCTACTCTGGAGGCTGAGGCAGCAGGATTATTCGAGATCAGGAGTTCAAGCCCAGGAGTTTGAGGCACCTGAGACCAAGTGTTCAAGGATCAGTTGAGACCAGTAGTTCGAGGTATGCTCTGTGATTGCACCTGTGAATAGCCACTGCATCCAGCCTGGGCAACATAGGAAGACCCATATCCAAAGAAAAAGGAAAAGAAAAAAGAAAAAGCCATCTCAAAGAAAATAAGAAAATATCAGGACCAAACAGCCTTACATGTGAGTTCTACCAAGTATTAAAATAACATATAATTCCAGTTACAAAATAAAGAAGGACTACTCCCCAATTCATTTCTGGAGGCTAACATGTAACCTAGATATCAAAATTAAACAAGGCAGTACAAAAAAATTACAGACCAATCTCATTTGTGAACATAAATACAAAAAAAACTTAAAATATTAGCAAATTAAATTTAGTCATATATAAAAAAGATTATATCACATAACCAAAAAGGGTTTATCCCAGGAATACAAGGTTGGTTTAGTATTCTAAAATCAACTAATCTAATTCACCCCATTAACTGATTAAAGAAATATGCTGTATAATCCCATCTTTCAATGAAATTCCCAATCCATTCAAGAGAGATAACCAGGAGCAGAAGGGAAGAAACTTCTCTAATCTAAAAATAGGCATCTACAAAAGATCCACAGCAACAACCAGACCTACCAAAATGGCCCATTAAAGATTTCTTGAAGGCACTTTTATAGCGAGCATTAGGCTAAGTGCTAAATGCCAAAAACAAAGGCAAAACAGCTATAGCTCCTGGCATCGGAGGAAGGAATGAAAGTAATAGTATCCAGTTTTGTCACTGGATTATTCCAAAAGCATAAAATCCCCACGCGAGTCTGCTCCATGGGCACCTGGCTAGTCAGTTCAAGGATGGCTGCCTTAGAGTCAAGTGCCCTCCTTCGCTTCAAAACCTTGTCACCATTTTGGTGGAGTCACAGGATAGAGAATATGAACAACTTTGGATGCTTCCTCTTGTGGATAAAATAACCTCCTTCAGAAGGGGATCGGTGATGTAATGGATTCCAAGAAAGAAATAAACTCCTCCAGTGCAGCTAAACTGTAAAGCTCGTAACACAAGTAGGTCCTCTGTGCATATTCACTTCCTTTCCTTCTTACCTGAGGTGCTGCAGTGTGAATCTGAAGGTGGCAGGTTGAATATTGAAGTGCTGCAGTGCATTAAAGTTATGGTAGACTCAGAAATCTGTTCTTCAACAGTTAGACTGTATTTATGCTGGCTGAATTTTCTGTTTATTCACCTATTATCCTCTACCCGTGTCAGCAACCAAGAAACTTGCTGCCCATCTCACTCTGTCTTAAAGGAAACCAAGAAAGAAGTTTTGGACTCTTGGCCTGCAGGAAGCATGTGGCTCGGCGCCCCCTGCCGGCCAATACGGAGGCCACCGGAACGGGGAGACCACGAAGGCTCTGGGCCGGCTGAGTTGCCCAGGCTCCTCTGACTTCTCCAGAAAGGGTTTTTTCCGGTGACACTCCGGGAGCCACAGCGATTTGTTTCCCTAAAGGAAGCGGCTTCCCACCTGGGTATCATCCCTAATACCCTCCGAAGGAGCCCATTGCGGAGAATGGTATAGAATGTCCCACAGAAGGCAGAAGGACCCTATGATCCAGGAAACCTAGGGCCGGCATCAGGAAGTTTTATGAGAGCAGCTAGTAGGAAGATCAGCCCCAGGAGAAGGGGATTGTCTAGCAGCTTGGTTGGAGCAAGGCTTTTCCAGAGTATTATTTCCGTAATTCAGGTTGCCTCCCACCGACCCTCCACTGCCACCTTATCCTCCACCAAAAGCCCTGACACTGTGTCAGTGATAGGGGACGTGAGGTTGGTGGGGAACAGGCTGTAAGAAAGACGCAGGAGGCTGCATGAGTCTGGGAACAATGAGGAGTCTGCGTGCAAGGGATGAAGCATTTACAAAGAAGACGTACACAGTGCTGCAAAGATTTGAAGGCACAGGGTGCAAGTCACTCAAGTGCCAGTGTCAGGAGGAACCTAGCCATCCAGGTGAACAGGTGCCCCCTTCTTACAGCCCACTCGCATGGGCCTGGTGGACTCCTTATTTTTCGTAGTGGCAGTGAAGAGGTCGGGTCCCTGTGCTGGCAAAACAGTCAGTGACATTGACATCATGAGTCCTGTTGTGGCAGCTGCACATGGAGGGGCTGTTGGTAAGGGCACTGGTGGAGTTCTGCAGAAATCTGCTATGGTGGTCAGATTCTCATGAATGAATGTGTGGATCTGCTTGCATTTACCTCTATGGATCAGCCAACGGCACCTCATCGACACCTCACAGTATCGGTGGTGTCCTCTAGGGACCCAAGACCTGGGGTTGTCTATATGTCGTGTTAAGAAGGGGAAGGCTGGAGTGAAGATGGTTAGGTCTAAAAGGAGGAAAAAGAGGAGGGTCCACATCAGATTCACGTTTCCTGTGAAAGCATTTCAAAGAAGAGCAGAGTCAAAAGAGTAACCTACGGTCCCTTGTCCTGTTCCTAAGAAGTCTTGGCCCAACACTTAATGTTTGCAGTTCTCCCCTCCTGCCTTTATTTGCACTTATTCTTCATGTGCTCATGGCAACAAGTGTTCTCACATCCTTCTTCCACCTCCTTGTCAACAATGGAGAAGGCTACCTACCGCCCTCTCAACCCTTTATGGGATTGTCATACTTACAAGGTTATTTCCAAACCCCAAAGTGATTCTTGCTCCTTACCTAAGCAGACCAGTTAAACTAAAAACTTTCATCTCTGAAGTGTTTGCATCTATCAGTCCACCTGCTGCTCACCCATAGCCTGTGAGGTGAGGCAGGTATCACTGACAACCCCTTTTTAGAATGACTTAACTCAGAAGGGAATTGACAGATTCATATGACCTGCATCTTAGAAAATATTTTCACTTCCTTAAATACAAATGTCTGTTTTAACGCTGTTTTTAAATATCTGAGCATTTCAATTCAAAGGGAGTAGATTTTATGTTTCCCCCCACATATTTCTCTGCCTCAAAATAAAGATTCCCAACTCTTCCATGTATAGAGCCCATCATCCAGAAATGTTCTAATTCTTGGTGATCAGAGATTCTGCATGACTGGGTGTGAGCCTTCTGTCTATAGGTCTGATATCTGACTCTTTTTTAAAATACCTGGGAGTTCCAGGAAAGGGTTTTCTGCAGAGTAGGTGACATCCACAGAGGTGGATATATCCCTCTCAGAGGTGGATACTCATAGTAAAAATGGAATCCCCGTTGCCTCTCTCCTTCTTCTAATCTTGTAGAAATTTCATTGTGGATGTTTTCTTCCCTGAGGTTAGGGTGCAGGCCGTATGGAAAACTCTCAGGCCTGTCAATGATCTTAGACAGATTGCCAGGTAGTACTACTTTTATGCTTACTATTTCACACCTAAAATATTCACCAGCATCACACAGAGTTCCCACGACATCACTGCAAATAAGCAGAAACTTGGGGTTTAGTGTCTATCATAAGCTTGCTATTGGAGCTTGGCAAATCACCTTATCCTTCTACTCCTCATCTCTAAAGTGAATATTATGGACAAAAGATCTCTTTCAGCTCTGACATTCTGTATTTTTGTATACATTACTGTGTGTTTGAGTTCATGTGTGATTTTGTATACGTGCATACTGGTATACACATGTTCAAGTAAGGAGAAATATTTATTTTGCAAACTCAATTGCAAATTGAGTTTCCAGTTGAGAATTGTTAATCTAATTAAGTGCAATTTTTCTTCAAAGCAGTTGTTAGCAAGCTCAAAAAAATGTAATCATTGTTATGTAAAGATTGCAGCGTAATCTGTTTTTGTCTCCACCATTGAAATTATATGTGTGTGTATGTATATATACATTATTTTGTTTTGTTTTTTTTGAGACAGACTCTCACTCTTTCACTCAAGCTGGAATGCAGTGATCTTGGCTCACAGCAACCTCCACCTCTGGATTCAAGCAATTCTCTGCTCAACTTCCGGAGTATCTGGGATTATAGGCATGCGCCACCATGCCTGGCTAATTTTTGTATTTTTAGTAGAGACAGGGTTTCACTATCTTGGCCAGGCTGGTCTTGAACTCTTGACCTCGTGATCCACCCACCTTGGCCTCCCAAAATGCTGAGATTACCGGCATAAGCCACCACCCCTGGCCAAATTTATTTATTTTAAAAAATTATTTATTTATTTATTTGAGTCAGAGTTTCACTCTTGTTACCCAGCCTGGAGTCCAGTGGTACGATCTTGGATCACCGTGACCTCTGTCTCCTGGGTTCAAGCGATTCTCCTGCCTCAGCCTCCCAAGTAGCTGGGATTACAGGCATGTACCACCATACCCAGCTAATTTTGTATTTTCAGTAGAGATGGGGTTTCTCCATGTTGGTAAGGCTGGTCTCGAACTCTCGACCTCAGGTCATCCGCCTGCCTCAGCCTCCCAAAGTGCTGGGATTACAGACATGATCCACTGCGCCTGGCTGAAATTATATATGTTTTTATTACAGGAGAAGCTGCTTGGAACTCCAGTCTGTATTTCAGTAAGGCAAGTAAAGAAATTAGTACATATATTTTTCAGAACTCCAAAATGAGCTAAATTAGGGACCTGCTAATGAAGACGGTAGGGGGAGCGGCATATACAGTCTATCAACAAGGTGTGATGTAGTAGATTTCATAGTTCTTTGTCTTAATAGGTCTCCTGGGCAGATAGGCCTCAAAAGCGTTTATATAACTAAGCAAAACTGACTAATCCGTGGCAAGAAGCTGAGTTGAGATCCAAAACCTAGATTTTAACATCCTTGAATTTCTATTGGCTTTATAATTGACCAAGACCCCAAGAAAAGGGAAATGAACTTTTTTTTTGAGCTGGATTCTCCTCTGCTGCCCAGGCTGGAATGTAGTGGTGCAATTTCGGCTCACTGCAACCTCTGCATCCCGGGTTCCAGAGCTTCTCGTGCCTCAGTCTCCCAAATAGCTGGAACTATAGGCGTGAGCCACCACGTCCCGGCTAATTTTTCTATTTTAAGTAGAGACAGGTTTTCACCATGTTGGTCAGGCTGGTCTCGAACTCCTGACCTCAGGTGATCCACCCCTCTCAGCCTCCCAAAGTGCTGGGATTATAGGCGTGAGCCACCATGCCTGGCCATCATAGAGTTTTAACATTGGAAGAGAAGGAACAAAACTATCACTCCTTACAGATATAATATTGTATGTTGAAAAATCTAAAAGCACATGTGTCGGGACTCAGAAACAATATCCCAAAGTATCGTGCTCTGGCATGCTGAGCACTCTACCTTTTTTCTGTCGCTGGTTTGTTTTTAAATTTAAAAAAAAAATTTTTGCCTGTAATCCCAGCACTTTGGGAGGCCGAGGCGAGTGGATTGCCTGAAGTCAGGAGTTCGATACCAGCCTGGTCAATATGGTGAAATCCCATCTCTACCAAAAATACAAAAATTAACTGGGCATGATGGCAGCTGCCAGTAATCCCAGCTACTCAGGAGGCTCAGACAGGAGAATCACTTGAACCTGGGACGCAGAGGTTGCAGTGATCCGAGATTGCATCATTGCACTCCAGCCTGGGTGACAAGAGTGAGACTTCATCTCAAAAAAAAAAAAAAAAATTGTGGGTATGTAGTAGGTGTATATATTTATGAGGCACATGAGATATTTTGATACAGGCATCCAATGTCTAATAATCACATCAGGGTAAATGGGGTATCCATCCCTTCAAGCATTTATTCTTTATGTTACAAACAAGCCAATTTTAGTCTTTTAGTTATTTTAAAATGTACAATAAAATTATTATTGACTATAGTCACCCTATATTTGTGCTATCAAAACTAATTTTATTCATTCTTTTTTTTTTTTTTTTTTTGAGACCGAGTCTTGCTCTGTCATCCAAACTGGAGTATAGTGGCATGATCTCGGCTCAATACAACTTCTGCCTCCTGGGTTCAAGTGATTCTCCTACCTCAGCCTCCCAAGTAGCTGGGATTACAGGCATGCGCCACCACACCCAGCTAATTTTTGTATTTTTAGTAGGAACGAGGTTTCGCCATGTTGGCCAGGCTGGTCTCCATCCCCTGACCTCAGGTGATCTGCCGCCACAACCTTCCAAAGTGCTAGGATTACAGGTGTGAGCCACTGCACCAGCCTATTCATTCTATTTTTTTTAACCCATTAACCATTAACTTCCCCCTCACCCACCCTCCAATGCCAGGCACTTTGAACGAAAGAAAATTAAAGGATGTTAGAATCAGCATCAGAACCAAGGGCTTTCTTAACTTGTCCTATTTTGCCCCCAAGTGCAGGATGACACTCTTCCTCTCTGAAGTTATCCTATCTGAAGCTCCTCCAGAAGAACCCAGTGGTCTTTGATCACCTCCCTGAGATTTTCTTAACCGGAGAAGATTAAACTCATGGCAGAAGGTAAGACTGAGGGATGTCACCACACCTAGGCAGACTTTGTCAGAAGCTGTTGTCTATTCTTTGATCATATTCCAAAAAGTATAATTTACAAACTATGGTCTGTTCTTTGGGCCCATTCAACTCTCCTAAAAATAATTTCCTACTTCTCAAAATTGCCTACATTTCCCCCATCTCTCTCTCTCCTGTGAAGAAGGGTATGTAAGATTCTGAACCTCAATGGGTTACTGGGTAGTCACTCTCTCGTCATTCCCCCATGAATACAATAAACTTGCCTTTTCCTCCAGTTAATCTACCGTGGGTTTATTTAAGCAAACTCAAACCTTAAAGGGAAAGGGAAATTCCCCTTTGCCCCTACACATGCAAATTAGTTATTTCGATTAATAATTGCTAGATATAAAATTGGCATATAGTTTATTTATTTTTATATTTCAGAGCAGGGGAGGGAAAAATGACTTCCTTCCACCCTTTTAGGTTTTTTGTGGCTGGGCTACAAGTTAAATTGACATAAGACAGATTAACATGAGAAAAACTATATTTAATTATGTATGTATACATAGCAGTCCCACAAAAATATAAGACTCAAAGAAAGGCCAGATGAATAAAGTTTACATAGCATCTTAAGCTACAGAAAGAAACAGAGGCTTGGGGTTTCTGGAGGGTGGTGGGCAAGTTATGGGAGTGTGAGAGGAGGAAATATATAGTAAATACATGGTAAATAAAGGTTGCTTTGTTGTGCAGGTAAGAGTCTCTCAGGTGATAGAAATTGTCTTGGAGCAGCTCTCTTCCCAATCAAAAACATCTTTACCAATGAAAATTTCTTTTACAGATCTAAATTTCTTTTACAAAAGGGCAGTGTTTCAGAGCTAACTCCTGTGTGGGCAGTTTCTCTAAATAAATAGTTAATAATCAATATGCTAGAGAAGAATATTTTGGAGTGGTGTGTTCTGAGCCCTAACCCCAGCAACAGACAGAAACTGAAATGTTAAAATGATACAATTTGCAATACTATTTTTTTTTTTTTTCGTTTTTTGACACCGAGTCTTGCTCTGTCGCCCAGGCTGGAGTGTGCGGTGGCCGGATCTCAGCTCACTGCAAGCTCCGCCTCCCGGGTTCATGCCATTCTCCTGCCTCAGCCTCCCGAGTAACTGGGACTACCGGCGCCCGCCACCTCGCCCGGCTAATTTTTGTATTATTAGTAGAGACAGGGTTTCAGTATGTTGGCCAGGCTAGTCTCAAACTCTTGACCTCAAGTGAACACCTACCTCGGCCTCTCAAAGTGCTGAGATTACAGTCGTGAGCCACCGCACCCAGCCACAAAAAGATATTTTTTAATACACAGTTCTATCATTAATTTTTTTACTGTGCTTGACAGATGACTCTACCATTACTCTTCCTCAGCTGGAAAGTGAGGGGTTGGTATAAATGTCTTTAGGAGTTCCTTCCAGCTCAGACTATTTAGAAATCTGATACTCTGGAGCAAAGGTATGGGTGTATGCGTGTGTGTGCGTGTGTGTGTGTGTGTGTGTGTGTGTAGGAAAAAATGTAAAGGAAATTTGGTTGACATTTGTGCATCATTTGTCTATGTAAATCTGATTTTCCTAAATCACTATGAATTTAGGCAGAAAAAAGGCATAACTATCTGAAATAAAATTATTATATACAGATTACATCATTATTTTTAAACTATGCAAAAAAAAAATGCTTGTAATCTATTTTATTGTAGAGAAGATGTGAGGTCCTGTCATTTAGAACTGTCATTTAATGGAGCAAGAGAAAACATTAGCGCAGATACTATAGGATGATCTCAAGCCCCTGAGACCTAGATTAGAGGACTGGTTAATAGCCTGGGAGATAACTCTCAGTCAACAAACAATAATGTAGTAGTCCCTCTTCTTGGCTATCTCCCTTCCCTTCACCTACCTCTACACTAATAGGTGATCAAGGGGCTCAAAACTCACTACATCCAAGAGGAAGCTTTGTTTGGCAGGTGCTATCTAGCTAAGAAAATCTCAGTGTCACTGAACATTTACATACAATGTAATTTTTCACTAAGCATTGGAAAAAAGAAGGAACCCAACACCACATGGGGATAGCCATTTCATTCAAGTCATTTTTATTAAGGCTCACAACAGGACTGTCTTGTAGGTAACCCTTCCTTCTACTATTTTAGAGACACCATGGACTTTCACCTGTGCTCAGGATGCAGGGTGTCCCACCATCAGACTTACTAGTTTTGTGTATCTGTGATATAAGAAACAAAGAATGTTAACATTTCCCTGGTAGAAAAGAGGAGAGAAGTGCTTTGCTTGATTCCCTGTTGGTGAATAGCAGAGTTTGGAGTGAAACTCTAATCTATTTTTTTAAGCCCATTACTTTAGATGGACCACCAAGCTTGTTCCTTTTAAGGGAAGGATGTGAGCCAAATAGGAGATTCAAAGAGACGGAGTAAGAAATGATGCTCCATGAAGGAAAATATCCTGGTTTCAAAGGAAGAGCATGTCTTGACAGGGTAAGAGGCCAAGAATCCCTTTGAAGAAAAGGTACCATTTACTAAAAAATATCAGTCATAGTGACTAGTGTTGAGAAATAAATGAATTATCACAAATTGAGAAATTTAGGCAAGTAGGCTGTTGAATTAGGCAAGCCCAGCTCTTGATCTGAGGGTTTCCCAGACATCAGGCATCCCTGGACCATGCCCCCATTCCACCTGTACTATTGACTAATATTATCGATTTTATTCACTCTTGCATTTATACAACATGGTCCTAAGCAATAATATACATAACATTATGGACTAATGTGTTAATTATTCACTACCATTAAAAGAAATGCATAACAATAACAATTTTTACTATCTATGTGTACTTTCTAACATCACTGACTTAACTTTCTACCTGTTGTACATGTTTCGTAATTTTGTGTGCAGTTTCATCTAGAGCTGTAAATTAAACAATTCTACCTTGGAAAATATTTTCACAGAAGAATAAAGGATCCAAGGACAGTAGAAAAAAAAATGAAGCTCAAGGTCAATGATTTGGTCAAATTCGTCAAATTCTGTACAAAACAGAGACTAAATCATGCAGGTAGTATACTTTTATCATGAAAAGGTGCTCTAATTATCTGCTAAGACAGTTCCTCAAATTTACCACCAAACTGATGGAAAATACAATTTTTATGATGATCCTTTTTCCTTTGTTCTGACTTCACAAGTAAATGCAAGATGTTAAAAGGTGATTTCTTCTATCTCAGTTTGGGTAAGGGTCCCTGAGAAGCAGAGGTCCTATCAAAATGACTTGCTGTCCACCTAAGAAGCACTTGGTCAAAAACAGACAAAACCCTGATTTCTAGTTCTAATGCCTTCACTTTGGGGAGTAAGGAAAAGAAACAAGCATACTGTCTTATTGCAAACACCACAGAGGGGATAGTGCAGTAACAGATACTACACTAACACCTTGAGGCTTAAGACTGATCGTCCTTATGAAGATTTCTTTTTCCTTTTGCAATGTTTTATGCTACATGTTTCGTTATTTCATGCACACACACACAAATTACCACATTAAATTTCCCCTACAAACCAATGTATGTGTTGTTGCATTTTACAGATTATGAAACAGAGGCATAGAGAGGATGAGTAACCGTCCAATTCTTTTTTTTTTTTTTTTCTTTATGAGAAGGAAGTCTCGCTCTGTATCCCAGGCTGGAGGGCAGTGGTGTGATATCGGCTCACTGCAGCCTCTGACTCCCGGGTTCAAGCAATCCTCCTACCTCAGCCTCCTGTATAGCTGGGGTTACAGGTGCACACCACCGTGCCTGGATAATTTTTGTGTTTTTGGTAGAGATGGGTTTTTGCCATGTTGGCCAGGCTGATCTCAAACTCCTCACCTGAAGTGATCCCTTCGCCTCTGCCTTCAAAAGTACTGGGATTACAGGTATGAGTCACCGCACCTGGCCGTGGACAGCTCTTACAGTAAGAGTCTCAAATGGAAAAAGTCAGAGCTGGCCGGGCGTGGTGGCTCAAGCCTGTAATCCCAGCACTTTGGGAGGCCGAGGCGGGCAGATTACGAGGTCAGGAGACAGAGATCATCCTGGCTAACACGGTGAAACTCCGTCCCTACTAAAAACACAGAAAATTAGCCAGGCGTGGTGGCGGGCACCTGTAGTCCCAGCTACTAGGGAGGCTGAGGCAGGAGAATGGCGTAAACCTGGGAGGCGGAGCTTGAAGTGAGCCAAGATCGCGCCACTGCACTCCAGCCTGGCGACAGAGCAAGATTCTGACTCAAAAAAAAAAAAAAAAAAAAAAAAAAGAAAGAAAAGAAAAGAAAAAGAAAAAGTCAGAGCTGGTATCTGGACAAGACTATACACAATCTACACTTGACATCACTGTGACACAAAATTTATATAACAACTTCATTTACAGAGACACTAACCTATATAATAATCAATTTCCTGTGAGCTCTGAAATCTCAGCAAATGTATCTATGTGCTCAAAATGCATTGGGGATAAAGAGAGGTTGCTTAATGGGTACAAATATAAGAAATGATATAAAAAATAAGACCTGGTGTTTGATAGATCAGGAGGATGACTATAGTTAGTGATAATCTACTGTACACTTCAAAATAGCTAAAAGAGAATCATTTGAATGTTTCTAATGTAAAGAAGCAGCAAATATTTAAGGTAATGGTTATCCCAATTTCCCTGATGTGATCTTTACATATTATTTAAATGTGTAAATTATCACGTGTACCCTGAAAATATGTACCCCTATTCTGTATCAATAAACAGAAATAAGGCCAGGCGCAGTGGCTTATGCCTGTAATCCTAGTACTTTGGGATGCCGAGGCATGCAAATCACCTGAGGTCAGGAGTTCAAGACCAACCTGGCCAACATGGTGAAACCCTGTCTCTACAAAAATACAAAAATTAGCTGGGTGTGGTGGCACACATCTGTAATCCCAGCTACTTGGGGGGCTGAGGAAGGAGAACCCTTTGAACCCAAGAGGTGGAGTTAGAAGTGAGCCAAGGGCGCCACTGCATTCCAGACTGGGCAATAGAGTGACATTTCATCTCAAAAAAAAAAAAAAAAAGGAAAAAAAGAAACATTTTTAAAATATGCAATGAGACATGAATGCAGTTTTTCTGTTTCTTAGGAAACACACTTTCTTTCATCCCTCCTAAGACACACCTCTCCATAATTCCATCTGAGCTCTATTTCCATTTCTTCCCTTTCCAGATAGGGAAAGAACGTTTTATAGTTGAGGAAAAAGAAGAAAGGCTTAGTTCTTCCCTCTTGCATGCCAGAAACTGGATCAAAGGTGTCAGATCTACTTATTCAATGGCTTTCAGAGGAGATATGCAGGAGGCCCCAAGCGAAGGAAGGTTTAGGGTCACCTCTCTGTGGTTCCAGAGACCAGGAAGAGTTCAGTACACCAAATATCTTTAGAACTTAGGTAAGTAAAATATTACTCCATTTGGTGCAATTTAATTAACCTGCACTATATTAGTATGACAATCTTGTATTACTTTTAATGGCAAAAATCGCAATTACTTTTGCACCAACCTAATAAATAGTGTGCGTTGTCTTTCCCATAGATAGCCACTGCTGCATTAGGGAAATCTGTGTGCAGGAAGGTATTGATGGTTTGGTACCTCCCTGTCAGCAGGTTAAGAGCAAATATTGCAAGGGTACCCTGGGGCTGAAGAAATTGCAAGCATTGAACATTACATTTTTGCACATAAATGCTATGCAAAAAAAGACATTGATCAATCTGGTGTACTCAACGGTGGTTTTTACCACAAATGCAGAAGTCTTTGCCTGGGACAATAGCTTACAATGTTCATTGGTTTCCAAAAAATGAGTTAATACTGGGCCATAATTCTGACTATTCCTCTCAGGGGAAGTGTGGATCAGGTCTGAAAATGTGTCATTAAATTAGACTGCAAGACAAGTTATGCCAATAAAATAAAGAGCCCAGGTGAAGTGTTTTGTGTCTGTTAAAGACAAAATCATGCTGAAGTTACAGAGAATTTTGTTTCGATTACAGAGATCATAACAGAGAATTTTCTTTAATGTTGGCTTATACTTTATTCCTGCTTCATGTAAAACAGTGTTCTCTCAAAGGTCATAAATATCAAAGTAGATCATGTGTACTAGTTCTGCAGGCAAATGAAGGTAGTTGGAAATGTACACAGGAAATCTACACAAGGGACAATCAGAAAATCCTCATGAGCATGTTCTGAATACAATTTTAGTGGCTGGGAGTGGTGGCTAACACCTGTAATCCCAGCACTTTGGAAAGCCGAGGTGGGCAGATTACCTGAGGTCAAGAGTTTGAGACCAGCCTGACTAACATGGCGAAACCCCATGTCTACCAAAAATACAAAAATTAGGCTGGCACTGTGTCGAGTGCCTGTAATCCCGGCTACTCAGGACGCTGAGGCAGGAGAATCACTTGAACTCGGGAGGCGGAGGTGGAGGTTGCAGTGAGATCATGCCACTGCAATCCAGCCTGGGTGACAAGAGCAAAACTCCATCTCAAAGAAAAACAAACAAACAAACAAACAAAAACTCCACAATTGTAAAAGATGAATATGGTTACAAATTGGGCAGGTTATGGTCTGAGTTATTTCTTAAGACACTTCAATAAGTCTGATGCATCATAAGCACAGATGTCTCCAGGAGCCAGGCAGGTGTCATCACTGAGCAGATAGGATAAAAGTCTCCAGGGAGAGATGGAGTTAGAGAACGACGCTGAGCTAGGGCGCTTTCCAGAGACGCAGCTGTTACTCAGCTCTAATTGATACAACACTAACGGTGCACCAAACAACATCATATGATTTTTAAAGGTAAGACAGTAATGAAAACTTTTAGTGAACTATTCCAATGTCAAGCTTTATCTTCCAAACCAAACATTATAAATAGCACTGTGTATGCTGAAAAGAAACACTGTTTAGCCAAGTACATGCCCTGGGGCTGCGGTCTCTGTCTTTTGCCTCATACCATAGACACTTGAGTGCAAGTCTTTCTACCCAGTGTGACTGTCAGCATCACAGAGGGGATACTCTACGTATCATTCACCTTGACATTCTCATCACCTACAAAAATGATCTCCACACAATATACATGAAAAAACAAACTCGCCTCATGATAAAGCTGCTAATGAATGTCGGCCAGAACAGGACTTCAAGGCAGAGCACTATTAGCTGCACATTGAGTCCTCACCAGGTCACTTTTGTGTCCACATTTACCTAGGGACTCCAGTGATAAAATTACTGCATTTCTAAATGACAGGAAAATTGGATGGTAGCAAAAATTATGCAGATTAACTCTTGGATGGTATATGGTATTATTTAAGGGTCTACTTTCCATTTTCTAATCTCAAAGCTAGACCAGAGATTTAACATCTGTTAGTACCCAGGACTTACCCCTGCAATTCACTTCCCACCTCTATACAATCTCCACACATCACCCCCAGTGCCCAGAATGCTCATCTCTTCCCTAAAGCCCCTGAAAACCCCCTGCTTATGCTTTAGGATCCTGCTGAAATGAAACTTTTTTTGGAAGACTTTCTTGTTTCTCAAGCCAAGTGATTTCCGTCACCATCAGCATCCTCATGAAACCATGTTCACACAAGTGCAATTACCTCTATCACATTGTAGTTCAATTATATGTCTACAATTACTTTCCTGTGTTTCTCTGAGGACTAAAAGTAAGTGGATGCTTTGCGTATCAAACTGTACACTTGACTTCTATACTTTCAGGAATATAGTGCTGTGTCTTTAATGTTCATTTTGTAAATACAGAAACATTTTCTTGTTAATATCACAAAATGAAACCTATCAGGAAGATGAATGACAACCCCAGAACACACTGTTTTTTAGAAAATACCATAGGCTGAAAAGAACACAGGAATACCCAGTGCTAGGTTGGAATCTTTCATGACACCAAATGTTCATGCCTGAATGCACATTCTCTGCCAGATTTTACAACTTTCCTCAGTGTATTTTTAGGTTGTGTAACTTTACACAAAGTGGAAGCAATAATGAGGGCAAGACTTAAGAGAAGTGGATCCAGTGCAAGAGGAGTAAAGAAAAAACTCCCTCAAATATGTGGAGCAGATTGTTTTAATTATCTACAGAATCTTGTACCTCAAGAAATTAGTAGCTTAAGTTTCCAGCAAAGCGTGGTGGATGAGATGGAGAGCATTTGTGTGAAAGAGAACCAAGGATGTTACTAAAAATGAAAGGGAAGCTGGCTTCCTCCTGGGCAAACAGCCCTCTGTGGCTCTATTTATTCTAACTACGATGCCTGCCTTCATGTCATTTAGTCAATTAGGGTCCTGCCAGAGGACAGTTACAAAATCTGTGGTCCATCTGCAGGCAGCGTATCGTTTTCATCCAGAGTCCAAATCCAACCAGCAAAACTCTGTCTTACACAGGATGACTTGGAATTAGAGTCCTTAGAGCAGAAAGAGCAACAGGGCTGTCCTTGGGTATCCGTTGCTCACCCAAGTCATCAAATAAAAAGGCTGATTGCACAAGTGGACCATGTGTCAATCTGTGGGTTTCTGCATGACCAAGAGTCAGACCCTCCCTCCTGGCTCTGCTGGCCCAACCCACCAGGAGATGCTTTATTTAAACAGTTCCAAGTAAGGGAGACCAGCTGCCCCTGAACCCCAGAACAACCAGCTGGATCAGTTCTCACAGGAGCTGCCGCTCAGAGACTGGGTAAGTCAACAATCCCCAGAGCTGGGAAAGGAGGGACAGTGACGGGGCAGCACCTCAGGGAGAGGTGAGCTGAAGTTAGTGCTTAGGAGATGTGGCACACTCTGGGGACAGGAAGAAAAAGGAAATGGGACCCCAGAGTGGCAGGAGAAGGGCCTGTGGGTTGACACACTACAGAGTGTGTCATAGCCGAGACCGGATCAGGGAGTAGTTACTTCTCTTCTTTTCTTACAGGAAACATGATTCCAAAATTGTTCACTTCCCAAATTTGTCTGCTTCTTCTGTTGGGGCTTATGGGTGTGGAGGGCTCACTCCATGCCAGACCCCCAGAGTTTACGAAGGCTCAGTGGTTTGCCATCCAGCACATCAATATGAACCCCCCTTCATGCAATATTGCAATGCGGGTAATTAACAAGTATCAACGGTGTTGCGAAAAGCAAAATACTTTTCTTCGTACAACTTTTGCAAATGTAGTTAATGTTTGTCGTAACCCAAGTATACCCTGCCTTCATAACAGAACTCTCCAAAATTGTCATTGTAGTAGCGTCCGGGTGCCTTTACTCCAGTGTAAACACATAAATAGAGGTGCACAGAATATTTCAACCTGTGAGTATGCAGACAGACAAGGACAGAGTTTCTATGTAGTTGCATGTGAAAACAGAGATCCACGGGATCCTCCACAGTATCCAGTGGTTCCAGTACTCCTGGACAGAATCATCTAAGCTCCTGTATCAGCACTCCTCATCATCACTCATCTGCCAAGCTCCTCAATCATAGCCAAGATCCAATCCCTCCATGTACCCTGGGTATCAGCATCTGTCCTCATCAGTCTCCATACCCCTTCAGGTTTCCTGAACTGAAGTGCCTTGTGAACCGCCAACAAGCTGCTGTGCAAATTCATCTGGAAATGTCTGTGTGTCTTCGTCGGCCGCTCTGCTGTCATTTAGTGAAACTCTGCTCTAGCGATATGGGTTTTTCATGAATCTCTCACCCTTAATATCTGACCAAATTCCTTAATTCCCCCATCGGCCTCCATGTGATACCTGATTCCAGGCCTGCCTCAAAAAATTATCCAATTGAGTCAACTTAGCATTGGTCTCCCTAGCCTTGATATCTCCTCTAAGCAATTTTCCATCCACTGACTGCTCCCCCAAAACCAACCTGTAACTTGTGTACAGATCTCCACTTGTTTTAGTTGTATTCCAGAATTGAGACCAATTTGATACTGAGGTCCCATTTGATGCTTTATGGTCCAACTATGGTTTTTATTGACATGATTTCTATACCAAGAAAAAAAGAGCTGCAGTGAATAAGCTGAAAATGCAGATGTTTCATTATGATTTACGAATGATAAATTTTGATAGAATTGAATGTTAGGATAGAAAACAAAAAAAAAAGTAGAAAAAGTCAAGAATGCTATAAATATGGTGAAACCAAGATAAAAACAAGTTTAGTCTCAGAGATACTTCTTTTAAATGAGCACATCAAATCTCCAGCTATCAGCATTTGTACTGCAGGTGGAACCAGGGTTTGAGTCAAATGTGCAATGAGATAAATTGTTCAGACAGCAATAGGGACAGATTGTAATACTGCCTGGAGGAGAGGTGGCCATCATTTCCAAAACTTCCATGTCCTAGAGATGGGGAGCTGCTGGTCACATGGGAAGGGGAAGGGGAATGAGGAGGACGGGGAAGTGGGAGCACTCATGAAGGTGAGTTGCCCCCTGCCCATTCTGCCCTCCATAGTTGTCCCCAGTGGTGAGTCAAACGGTTCATTCAACACCTGTCAGGTAGGGCACAGCCTCGAGAATTAGGGATTTGTAGACCCAGAGAGAGAAGAAATGGATAATGAGAGCCCTTGCCCTGGCCTCCATTACAAGGCTTCATTCACTCAGGAATCCATGAGAAACAGGAAGGGGAAGCCCTTTCTTGGAAGCTGTGGACAGGTGCAACACTCAAGTGATTGTGCCGGGGACAGAGTGGGTCTTTTTGAATGGCCTGAGTCAGAATACAACAGAGATACGATGCCATCAGATCTGCACCTTGGTCCTTCAGTCTGAGTTTTCTGACTTCTGTATTTCTGCTCCTCTTCCAGATTCTCAGAAACAGCAATTTCTATTCCTCAGATGACTTTATGTCAGTAATAGTGACTCTCATGGCACCAGACAGCAGCTGTATTGAAGTCTCTCCTCGGGAGAAGCCATTGAGATCTTGCTTCTCCAAGGTGGGGCTGTGAACTTAAAAGTTTGCACAGAGACACTGGGTTTGGGAAATCTCAGTGCTCAACAGAATCCACTGCCTCGAGGTAAAATAGGGCCTGTCAGGAAGTGAGTGCAGTCTTCCTAACACCTCAAAATAGCAGAAGGAGAAGGTGGGACACTGAAAACTGGAGACACGTTTGCTGTGAAGAAAGGTGGAGTTAACCTTCCTCGCTTCAGGTACCAGATCACAGGTGTGTTCTCAGTCAGGAATGCCTTGTCTCTAAAACCGTAGGACAGAGGGATCAGTCCCCACCTGCCCCCACACCCTCTCCACATTGTGACTTCATCCCCTCTCCTGTCATCCATTCCTTCACTTCATTCATTCATCCAGCAGACATCTACTGAGTAGATACCTTGCTCCGGGCACAGTTTGAGGTAGTGCTGATGCAACACAGACCAAGACAGGTCACTGCTCTTTTGGGGTCACATTATACAAGGATAAAAATAAACATACAAAATTGTTCTAAGCATGCAAAATTTTGCTAAGTGACAGGAGGAAAAATACACAGCATCGTACACAGAAAATTACACAGAGCAGCACCATATAGAGGTTCTGTATGTGCCACAGACGTCACAGGGCAGAGTGTCACCAGGAAAGACCCATCTCAGAGAATGAAATCTGAACAGGAGGAAAAGCAGCAAGTCATGCAGACACCAGGTGGAGAATCATCCCAGCAAAGAGAAAGACAATTCAAAAGTCCTGACAAACAGCAAGGCTATAAGCAGACTTTCGGTTCTGTGTTTATAAGAAGTTGATTAAAACATCTGAAATAGAATGACTACAATTATTTGCATCTTTGTATGTATTTATTACTTAATGTAATAAAACATTTTCAGTTTTAAAAAATGGTCCTGAATGGATACAGTGTCGGTGTGTTAGAAGCACAAAAGGTGTTTGGTCAGGACAAGATCATCATAGCCATGAGTATTAATGATAGGAGTTAATGAGGTTCAGACCCTTCATGCCTGTGAAGACGGAAGAACAAAGTAAGTTCCCCATGGGGAACAAATCAAGCATGTTACATACAAGAATAATGTTACCTAAAGATCAGTCCAGCTGCTGTGCAGAACTCAACTATTTGGGAGACAAGAGTGGAAGCAAGGCCCCAGTGAAGGACCACAGGTTGAGGGAGAGGGAAACAAGAGTCTTCCAATCTCAGTGAATTCCACCATCATCCTCTCATGGTGCAGCCCCATGTTATTCCCCTCCCTGTTGCCATGGCCTCTCTCCAGCCCCTCCATGCCTTTTACATCATCTTCCTGCCATCCCCATGTTGAGGATTGGGCTGAGGTCAGAGGCAGCTGCCCTCTCCCAGGGAGTGAGACGATTCAAACAAGAGCAAGGAGGATTCTATGCTTGACCATCAGGAAGCCCTGGCTGTAGTCACTACCCCTTCTGCAGTAGACATCCAAGATTTTCTCATTGCCCTGGACCCAAGGCCAGCACCACAGAGACTACCATTAGAGAAGTTAAGTGGTCACATCAGCATGTTCCTAAGACGTGACCCTAAGAGTCCATTTCTCTTCCTTGAACCTCCCATGTCTGATTTTATAAAATTCTCTTAATATCAAATCTCCAGAAAGTCTTGCAGGAGTAAATGCAGTTAATTGTTCTGTAAGCTGGCAGGGAGGGTCTCCAGGGATTATAAGAATATAACCAACTTTAGCAATCAGCCTGTTATACAAGCTTGCTGGTGGGAACCAGCTCCTGGCATAACCCAGCAACTTACAGACAAATCAGCATGAACTTTCCTCATTACCATGCTAAAGTCTCCACTCAGTCAGGAGCCTCATTACCATAACATGTGAACTATGTGCTAGCAGAATCACTCACTGTGTCTGGGCAACTGGGACTCCTCCTCTATATGTGATGATACACCCTCTCTCTGCCCCTCTCCATCACCCCATAGAATGTTCTTGTCACTTTCCTCAGGAAGACGCTGCTTTGGAGAATACTCCCAGTGGCCTTCTTACTTGAACCAAGTCACAAAACTTTTATTTATCAAAACATACATTCTCATAGAGAGTCTTTGTTACTCGCCAGGGAAACAAACCCTGTTTTTTTCAGCTACCAGCTCTAACACATTCTGTAAAGTCTAGCACAGAAGGAAGGTTAATTCACAATGCTATTGTTTTCACTTTGTTTTACTTTTTAATAATTGGGAACACATCAGGGCAGATGTCTTTAGGTGGGGGTTGAATGGAAGGTCAAGGAGACAAATCATCACCTTGGAAGGATACCGTTGCAGAGATTACGACTGCACTTGGGATTCATGAATATGAGACCACACCAGCAGAGTAGCCTGCAGTGTTCAAGGATATCCGAGTAGATCAAGCATTGTAATGAAAAATCAACAGGCTTTGTCTTTCAAGATATCCGCGAATTGACTTTCCAAAAGGGAAAGAAGGCCCCATTTAAGGGCAGAAGACAGAAGAGGAGAGATGTTTAGGCTAAACATTGTAATCAGTTTCGCCTATTAATGGCTTTTTGCTTCTTTCTTGGATCATATTTATTTATTTATTTATTTATCTATTTATTTATTTATTTATTTATTTTCCTAGGCTGGTGTGCAGTGGTGCAATTTCGGCACACTACAGCCTCCATCTCCCAGGTTCAAGCAATTCTCCTGCCTCCGCCTCCCGAGTAACTGGGACTACAGGCATGCACCGCCAAGCCCAGCTAATTTTTGTATTATTAGTAGAGACGGGGTTTCACCATGTTGGCCAGGCTCGTCTCACACTCCTGACCTCAGGTGATCCGCCCTACTTGGCCTCCCAAATTGCTAGGATTACAGACTTGCGCCATCGCACCCAGCACCCTTAGTTCATTTTTAGAGATGAGGTCTCCCTATGCGGCCCAGGATGGACTTGAAGTTGTGGGCTCAAGCAATGTTTTTGCCTTAACCATCCCAGTAGTTGGGTCTATAAATACACACCACTGAGTCCAGCTGATACTCACATTTTATGAGCTGTGTTTCCACTCTGATTACATAAGGAAGTGAGGCAATTAGTAGGGATAGGAGCATAGAAATTCTGTCTACATTCCTATTTCCTATTACCTATGAAAAACAGCCTTGTTTCTGAACTAAAACTTAATTTTGGTCAATAAATGTTTTTCTTTATTAATATGCATGTAGAATTATGACAGAGTTGTCACTTTTGTCTCACGTCTGATCTACAATGATTTCAAAAGAAGATCAATTGACTTCTTCAAAATTTTCATTGTTTGAAAGATATCATGGATGTAAAACTGGGTGATGTTGGCCGGGTGCGGTGGCTCAAGCCCGTAATCCCAGCACTTTGGGAGGCCGAGACGGGTGGATCACGAGGTCAGGAGATCAAGACCATCCTGGCTAACACGGTGAAACCCTGTCTCTATTAAAAAAATACAAAAAACTAGCCAGGCGAGGTGGCGGGCGCCTGTAGTCCCAGCTACTCAGGAGGCTGAGGCAGGAGAATGGCGTAAACCCGGGAGGCAGAGCTTGCAGTGAGCTGAGATCCGGCCACTGCACTCCAGCCTGGGCGACAGAGCCAGACTCCGTCTCAAAAAAAAAAAAAAAAAAAAAAAAAAAAAACTGGGTGATGTGAGAGAATTTAGCATATAGGGCCAGCCAGGTTACCCAAATGAAGATCTGGGAAACTGAGTACGTTACATGCTTCTCACACATCCCCACTGATTTAGAAAATATGACTCTATTAGTCAGGATCGTCAAGAGAAACATAGCAGATGTATGTAGAAAGAAACAGATAGAAATATAGATACAGAAGGATTTATCATGAGAAATTGGCTCAGCCAATTACGCAGTCGGTGAAGTCCCACAGTCTGCTTTCTGCAAGCTGGCAGACCCAGAAAAGCCCATGGTATAATTCGGTTCAAGTCCTAATGCCTGAAAAACATGGGAGTTGAGGACATAGATGTCAACTCAAGTGTGGGAACGATGACACAAGATGTCCTAACTTTGGAAGTGAGGCAAGAAAAATGGTGAATTCCTCCTTTCTCCACTTTTCATTCTAATCTGGCCCTCAACAGATTGGATGAGCGCCATCCACACTGGCAATGCAACCTGCTTTACTTAATCAACCAATTCAAGTGCTAGTCTTATGGAAACACCCTCACAGACACACCCAGAAATAATGTTAATCTGGGCACCCACAGGTCCAGGCAACTTGAAATATAAAATTCACCATCATGATGACCTATGGTTTCCCAGGTGCACCAGGAGATGTTACCAAAATGACACCATCAACAAGAACCCACATACATTCACCAGGTCAGTGCACTTCTCAGTTCACCAGAGATTCATTTTCTTCTGTGACATCACGTTCACCCGGAGTGGGGCCAAGAAACAGGCCACAGCTAATCATCAGAAAGAAAGGATTCTTTATTTGCTTTTTTACAAATGAGAGAAGAATTTGCCAAAATCCTTTGGTAATAAGCAGTTATCTAAAAGGCAAAGAGACTCAAAATGAAAATGAAAAAAGTCAGTTACCCATCCCACTGTCTATGTTTTTCCTCCACATATACAAATAGGGATTAAGTTCACCCTTTCTGGTATTAAGCACTAACCCAATAACTCTGAATCTGAGTGCACAGATGTTACCAGATTTTTCATTACAGACAATGACAGAGACATTCTTCCACTACAGTTGATATCTTATGGTGACAACTTTTACTTCCCCAGGATTCCTTGGTTAAGTGACACACACGTGCAACTGGAAGGATTTACTCTTTTCACCCACAGCTCCCACACTTCACAGATGTGCAGGAGCCTCAGTACAGCAGTTCCTAGGAACACAGATAGTACATGCGTGACTTGTTAACCACAATGCAATAGCAAATGTATGGGGTTCGGTGTTGGTCTTTCATTCAGAATATACCATTCAGAATTGTTTAAAATAGTAAAATTAGAAACAAATAACATATCCTGCTGAACTGGTTAAATTGGATTGTGTATCTTTACAATGAATTTTATGCAGCATTTTTTTAATCCAAAAAGTACAGTTAATCTCTTGCTACTGGCATGGAATATTACCAAAATATATTGTTAATGAGAAAGAAGAATGGTGTAGGCCACTGGAATAATCTACCCAGGCTCCTATAACAAAATACCACAAATGAGTCTCTGAAACAACAGAAATTTCTTTCTCCCAATCGAGGAAACATCAGCTCTTCTCCTTCATACTCACACTCACACTTCTGACCACCAAAGGTGGGAGGTGCTTTCTTCCAGCAACCGATTCCAGCTGGGTATCCTACAATTCAATTCGATGGTGACACTAACTGGAGTGAATGCAGACCCCACAGGTTAAGGGCTCCATCCCACAAGACTAGCAGTCTCAAGTAGCAGATCATTATCTGTGCCTTTGACCAATAAGCTACAGTTTGGAGGATCCCGTGACTTCCTCCTCAGTTTGATCATTTGCTAGAATGGCTCACAGAGCCCAGGGAAACACTTTACTTAGGTTTACACATCTATCATAAAGGCCATACTAAAGGTACAGAGAGGGAGATAATGGCACAAGGCTTGGAAGGGTCCTAAGTGCCGGATCTTCTGTCCCTGTGGAGTTGGGGTATGCCACCCTCCCAGCACAGGGATGTGTTCTTGTGTACTGTGTCGATCTGTTTTCACACTGCTATAAAGAACTAGCTGGGACTGGGCATGGTGGCTCATGCCTGTAATCCCAGTACCATGGGACAAAACCCTGATTTCTAGTTCTAATGCCTTCACTTTGGGGAGTAAGGAAAAGAAACAAGCATACTGTCTTATTGCAAACACCACAGAGGGGATAGTGCGGTAACAGATACTACACTAACACCTTGAGGCTTAAGACTGATTGTCCTTACGAAGATTTCTTTTTCCTTTTGCAATGTTTTATGCTACATGTTTCATTATTTCGTGCACACACACACACAACTTACCACATTGAATTTCCCCTACAAATCAATGTATGTGTTGTTGTATTTTACAGATTATGAAACAGAGGCATAGAGAGGATGAGTAACCATCCAATTCCTTTTTTTTTTTCTTTTCTTTTCTTTTTGAGAAGGGAGTCTCGCTCTGTATCCCAGGCTGGAGGGCAGTGGTGTGATATCGGCTCACTGCAGCCTCTGACTCCAGGGTTCAAGCAATCCTCCTACCTCAGCCTCCTGAATAGCTGGGGTTACAGGTGCACACCACCGTGCCTGGATAATTTTTGTGTTTTTGGTAGAGATGGGTTTTTGCCATGTTGGCAGGCTGATCTCAAACTCCTCACCTGAAGTGATCCCTTCGCCTCTGCCTTCCAAAGTACTGGGATTACAGGTATGAGTCACCGCACCTGGCCATGGACAGCTCTTACAGTAAGAGTCTCAAATGGAAAAAGTCAGAGCTGGCCAGGCGCGGTGGCTCACGCCTGTAATCCCAGCACTTTGGGAGGCCGAGGTGGGCAGATTATGAGGTCAGGAGATAAAAACCATCCTGGCTAACACGGTGAAACCCCGTCCCTACTAAAAATACAGAAAATTAGCTGGGCGTGTTGGCAGGCGCCTGTAGTCCCAGCTACTAGGGAGGCTGAGGCAGGAGAATGGGTGAACCTGGGAGGCGAAGCTTGAAGTGAGCCAAGATCGCGCCACTGCACTCCAGCCTGGGCCACAGAGCGAGACTCCGTCTCAAAAAAAGAAAAAAAAAGAAAAGAAAAGAAAAAGAAAAAGTCAGAGCTGGTATCTGGACAAGACTATACACAATTTATACTTGACATCACTGTGATACAAAACTTATATAACAGACTGATTTACAGAGACACTAACCTATATAATAATTAATTTCCAGTGAGCTCTGAAATCTCAGCAAATGCATCTATGTGCTCAAAATGCAATGGGGATAAAGAGAGGTTGCTTAATGGGTACAAATATAAGAAATGATATAAAAAATAAGACCTGGTGTTTGATAGATTAGGAGGATGACTATAGTTAGTGTAAATCCACTGTACACTTCAAAATAGCTAGAAGAGAATAATTTGAATGTTTCTAATGTAAAGAAGCAGCAAATATTTAAGGTAATGGTTATCCCAATTTCCCTGATGTGATCTTTACATATTATATGAATGTATTAAATTATCACATGTACCCTGAAAATATGTACCCCTAATCTGTATCAATAAACAGAAATAAGGCCAGGCGCAGTGGCTTAGGCCTGTAATCCTAGTACTTTGGGAGGCCGAGGCTTGCAAATCACCTGAGGACAGGAGTTCAAGACCAACCTGGCCAACATGGTGAAACCCTGTCTCTACAAAAATTAGCTGGGTGTGGTGGCGCACACCTGTAATCCCAGATACTCGGGAGGCTGAGGAAGGAGAACCCTTTGAATCCAAGAGGTGGAGTTAGAAGTGAGCTAAGGGCGCCACTGCATTCCAGACTGGGCAACAGAGTGACACTTCATCTCAAAAAAAAAAAAAAAAAGGAAAAAAAAAATTTTTAAAATATGCAATGCGACATGAATGCAGTTTTTCTGTTTCTTAGGAAACACACTTTCTTTCATCCCTCCTAAGACAAACCTCTCCATAATTCCATCTGAGCTCTATTTCCATTTCTTCCCTTTCCAGATAGGGAAAGAACTTTTTACAGTTGAGGAAAAAGAAGAAAGGCTTAGTTCTTCCCTCTTGCATACCAGAAACTGGATCAAAGGTGTCAGATCTACTTATTCAATGGCTTTCAGAGGAGATATGCAGGAGGCCCCACGCAAGAAGGAAGGTCTAGGGGCACCTCTCTGCAGTTCCAGAGACCAGGAAGAGCTCAGTACACCAAATATCTTTAGAACTTAGGTAAGTAAAACATTATTCCATTTGGTGCAATTTAATTAACCAGCACCATATTATTATGACAATCTTGTATTACTTTTAATGGCAAAAATTGCAATTACTTTTGCACCAACGTACTAAATAGTGTGCATTGTCTTTCCCATAGATAGCCACTGCTGCATTAGGGAAATCTGTGTGCAGGAAGGTATTGATGGTTTGATACCCCCTGTCAGCAAGTTAAGAGCAAATATTGCAAGGGTACCCTGGGGCTGAAGAAATTGCAAGCATTGAACATTACATTTTTGCACATAAATGCTATGCAAAAAAAGACATTGATCAATCTGGTGTACTCAATGGTGGTTTTTACCACAAATGCAGAAGTCTTTGCCTGGGACAATAGTTTACAATGTTCATTGGTTTCCAAAAAATGAGTTAATACTGGGCCATAATTCTGACTATTCCTCTCAGGGGAAGTGTGGATCAGGTCTGAAAATGTGTCATTAAATTAGGCTGCAAGACAAGTTATGCCAATAAAATAAAGAGCCCGGGTGAAGTGCCTTGTGTCTGTTAAAGACAAAATCATACTGAAGTTACAAAGAATTTTGTTTCGATTACAGAGAACATAACATAGAATTTTCTTTAATGTTGGCTTACACTTTATTCCTGCTTTATGTAAAACAGTGTTCTCTCAAAGTCATAAATATCAAAGTAGATTATTTGTTTTAGTTCTGCCGGCAAACGAAGGTAGTTGGAAATGTACACAGGAAATCTACACAAGGGACAATCAGAAAAACCTCATGAGCATGTTCTGAATACAATTTTAGTGGCTAGGAGTGGTGGCTCACACCTATAATCCCAGCACTTTGGAAGGCTAAGGTGAACGGATTTCCTGAGGTCAAGAGTTTGAGACCAACCTAGCCAACATGGTGAAACCACATCTCTACTAAAAATACAAAAATTAGGCAGGCGTTGTATTTAGAGCCTGTAATCCCAGCTACTCAGGAGGCTGAGGCAAGAGAATAACTTGAACTCGGGAGGTGGAGGTTGCAGTCAGATCGTGCCACTGCAATCCAGCCTGGGTGACGAGAGCAAGACTCCGTCTCAAAAAAAAAAAAAAAAAAAAAAAACCCTCCACAATTGTAAAGGGTGAATATGGTTGCAAATTGGGAAGGTTATGGTCTGAGCTATTTCTTAAGACACTTCAATAAGTCTGATGCATCATAAGCACAGATGTCTCCAGGAGCCAGGCAGCTGTCATCACTGAACAGATAGGATAAAAGTCTGGAGGGAGAGATGGAGTCAGAGAATGGCCCTGAGCTAGGGCGCTTTCCACAGACACAGCTGTTATTCAGCTCTAATTGATATAACACCAACGGTGCACCAACCAACATCATGTGAGTTTTAAAGATAAGACAGTGATGAAAACCTTTAGTGAACTATTCCAATGTCAAGTTTTATCTTCCAGACCAAACATTATAAATAGCACTGTGTATGCTGAAAAGAATGCACAGTGTGACTGTCAGTATCACAGAGGGGATACTCTACGTATCATTCACCTTGACATTCTCATCACCTACAAAAATGATCTCCACACAATATACATGAAAAAAAAATCTTCACCTCATGATAAAGCTACTAATGAATGTCGGCTAGAGCAGGACTTCAAGGCAGAGCACTATTAGCTGCACATTGAGTCCTCACCAGGTCACCTTTGTGTCCACATTTACCTAGGGACTCCAGTGATAAAATTATTGCATTTCTAAATGACAGGAAAATTGGATGGTAGTAAAACTTATGCAGATTAATGGCTGGAAATTATATGATACCATTTAAGGGTCTACTTTCTATTTTCTAATCTCAAAGCTAGACCAGACATTTAACATCTGTTAGTACCAGGACTTACTCCTGCAATTCACTTCCCACCTCTGTACAATCTCCAAACATCACCCCCAGTGCCCAGAATGCTCATCTCTTCCCTAAAGCCCCTGAAAAGCCCCTGCTTAGCCTTTAGGACCATGCTGAAATGAAACTTTTTTTGGAAGTCTTCCTTGTTTCTCAAGCCAACTGATTTCCTTCACCATCAGTGTCCCCGTGAAATCATGTTCACAAAAGTTCTATTACCTCTATCATACTGTAATTCAATTATATGTCTACAATTACTTTCCTGTGTTTCTCTGAGGGCCAAGAATAAGTGGATGCTTTGTGTATCAAATTGTACACTTGACTTCTATACTTTCAGGAATACAGTGCTCTGTCTTTAATGTTCATTTTGTAAATACAGAAACATTTTCTTGTTAATATCACAAAATGAAACCTATCAGGAAGATGAATGACAACCCCAGAACACATTGTTTTTTAGAAAGTACCATAGGCTGAAAAGAACACAGGAATACCCAGTGCTAGGTTGGAATCTTTCATGACACCAAATGTTCATGCCTGAATGCACATTCTCTGCCAGATTTTACAACTTTCCTCAATGTGTTTTTAGGCTGTGTAACTTTACGCAAAGTAGAAGCAATAATGAGGGCAAGACTTAAGAAAAAGTGGATGCAATGCAAGAGGAGTAAAGAAAAAACTCCCTCAAATATGTGGAGCAGATTGTTTTAATTATCTACAGAATCTTGTACCCCAAGAAATTAGTAGCTCAAGTTTCCAGCAAAGCGTGGTGGATGAGATGGAGAGCATTTGTGTGAAAGAGAACCAAGGATATTATTTAAAATGAAAGGGAAGCTGGCTTCCTCCTGGGCAAACAGCCCTTTGTGGCTCTATTTCTTCTAACTACAATGCCTGCCTTCATGTCCTTTAGTCATTTAGGGGCCTGCCAGAGGACAGTTACAAAATCTGTGGTCCATCTGCAGGCAGCGTATAGTTTTCATCCAGAGTCCAAATCCAACCAGCAAAACTCTGTCTTACACAGGATGACTTGGAATTAGAGTCCTTAGAGCAGAAAGAGCAGCATGGCTGTCCTTGGGTATCCGTTGCTCACCCAAGTCATCAAATAAAAAGGTTGATTGCACAAGTGGACCATGTGTCAATCTGTGGGTTTCTGCATGACCAAGAGTCAGACCCTCCCTCCTGGCTCTGCTGGCCCAACCCACCAGGAGATGCTTTATGTAAACAGTTCCAAGTAAGGGAGACCAGCTGCGCCTGAACCCCAGAACAACCAGCTGGATCAGTTCTTACAGGAGCTGCCGCTCAGAGATTGGGTAAGTCAACAATCCCCAGAATTGGGAAAGGAGGGACAGCGACGGGGCAGCACCTCAGGGAGAGGTGAGCTGAAGTTAGTGCTTAGGAGATGTGGCACACTCTGGGGACAGGAAGAAAAGGAAATGGGACCCCAGAGTGGCAGCATAGGGGACTGTGGGTTGAGACACTACAGAGTGTGTCATAGCCGAGACTGGATCAGAGAGCAGTTACTTCTCTTCTTTTCTTACAGGAAACATGGTTCCAAAATTGTTCACTTCCCAAATTTGTCTGCTTCTTCTGTTGGGGCTTATGGGTGTGGAGGGCTCACTCCATGCCAGACCGCCACAGTTTACGAAGGCTCAGTGGTTTGCCATCCAGCACATCAATATGAAACCCCCTCGATGCACCATTGCAATGCGGGTAATAAATAATTATCAAGGGCGTTGCAAAAACCAAAATACTTTTCTTCGTACAACTTTTCCTAACGTAGTTAATGTTTGTCATAACCGAAGTATACGCTGCCCTCATAACAGTACTCTCTACAATTGTCATTGTAGTAGAGTCCGGGTGCCTTTACTCCACTGTGACCTCATAAATCCAGGCGCACAGAATGTTTCAACCTGCAGGTATGCAGACAGACCAGGACGGAGGTTCTATGTAGTTGCATGTGAAAGCAGAGATCCACGGGATTCTCCACGGTATCCAGTGGTGCCAGTTCACCTGGATACCATCATCTAAGCTCCTGTATCAGCACTCCTCATCATCACTCATCTGCCAGGCTCCTCAATCATAGCCAAGATCCCATCCCTCCATGTACCTTGGGTATCAGCAACTGTCCTCATCAGTCTCCATATCCCTTCAGGTTTCCTGAGCTGAAGTCCCTTGTGGACTCTGCAATAAACTGCTTTGCAAATTCATCTGGAAATGTCTGTGTGTCTTCGTCAGCCGCTCTGCTGCCTTTTAGTGACAATCTTCTCTAGCAATTTGTGTTTATCATGAACCTCTCACCCTCAATATCTGACCAAATTCCTTAATTCCCCCATCATCCTCCATGTAATACCTGATTCCAGGCCTGCCTTAAAAAAAATCCAATTGAGTCAACTGAGCATTGGTCTCCCTCGCCTTGATATCTCCTCTAAGCAATTTTCCATCCACTGACCACTCCCTCAACACCAACCTGTAACTTGTGTACAGATCTCCACTTGTTTTAGTTGTATTCCAGAATTGAGACCAATTTGATACTGAGGTCCCATTTGATGCTTTATGGTCCAAGTATGGTTTTTATTGACATGATTTCTAGACCAAGAAAAAAAGAGCTGCAGTGAATAAGTTGAAAATGTACGTGTTTCATTATGATTTATGAATGATAAATTTTGATAGAATTGAACGTTATGATAGAAAATACCAAAGAAGAAAGTAGAAAATTCAAGAATGATATAAATATGGTGAAACCAAGATTTAAAAAAAAAAAAAGTTAAATCTCAGCGATTTTTTTTTTTTTTTTTTTTTTTTTTTTTTTTTTTGAGATGGAGTCTCGTTCTGTCACCCAGGCTAGAGTGCAGTGGCCGGATCTCAGCTTACTGCAAGCTCCTCCTCCCAGGTTTACGCCATTCTCCTGCCTCAGCCTCCTGAGTAGCTGGGACTAAGGCGCCCACCACCTTGCCCAGCTAGTTTTTTTGGTTTTTTCTTTTTGTGTTTTTTAGTAGAGACGGGGTTTCACCGTGTTAGCCAGGATGGTCTCAATCTCCTGACCTCGTGATCCGCCGGTCTCGGCCTCCCAAAGTGCTGGGATTACAGACATGAGCCACCGCGCCCAGTGCGATATTCCTTTTAAATGAGCACATCAAATCTCCAGCTATCAGCAATTGTACTACAGGTGGAACCAGGTTTTGAGTCAAATGTGCAATGAGATAAATTGTTCAGACAGCAATAGGGACAGATTGTAATACTGCCTGGAGGAGAGGTGGCCATCATTTCCAAAACTTCCATGTCCTGGAGATGGGGAGCTGCTGGTCACGTGAGAAGGGGAAGGGGAAGGAGGAGGACGGGGAAGTGGGAGCACTCATGAAGGTGAGTTGCCCCCTGCCCATTCTGCCCTCCATAGTTGTCCCCAGTGGTGAGTCAAACGGTTCATTCAACACCTGTCAGGTAGGGCACAGCCTCGAGAATTAGGGATTTGTAGACCCAGAGAGAGAAGAAATGGATAATGAGAGCCCTTGCCCTGGCCTGCATTACAGGGTTTCACACAGGAATCCATGAGAAACGGGAAGGGGAAGCCCTTTCTTGCAAGCTGTGGACAGGTGCAGCACTCAGGTGATTGTGCCGGGGACAGAGTGGGTCTTTTTGAACGGCCTGAGTCAGAATACAACAGAGATACGATGCCATCAGATCTGCACCTTGGTCCTTCAGTCTGAGTTTTCTGACTTTTGTATTTCTGCTCCTCTTCCAGACTCTCAGAAATAGCAATTTCCATTCCTCGGATGACTCCATGTCAGTAATAGTTGCTCTCATTGGCACCAGACAGCAGCTATATTGAAGTCTCTCCTCAGGAGAAGCCATTGAGATCTTGCTTCTCCAAGGTGGGGCTGTGAACTTAAAAGTCTGCACAGAGACACTGGGTTTGGGAAATCTCAGTGCTCAACAGAATCCACTGCCTTGAGGTAAAACAGGGCATGTCAGGAAGTGAGTGCAGTCTTCCCAACACCTCAAAGTAGCAGAAGAAGAAGGTGGGACACTGAAAGCTGGAGCCACGTTTACTGTGAAGAAAGATGGGGTGGACCTTCCTCGCTTCAGGTATCAGATCACAGGTATCTTCTCAGTCAGGGATGCCTTGTCTCTAAAACCGTAGGACAGAGGGATCAGTCCCCACCTGCCCCCACACCCTCTCCACATTGTGACTTCATCCCCTCTCCTGTCATCCATTCCTTCACTCATTCATTCATCGAGCAGACATCTACTGAGTAGCTACCTTGCTCCAGGCACAGTTTGAGGGAGTGTTGATGCAACACAGATCAAGACAGGTCACTGCTCTTTTGGGGCCACATTATACAAGGATAAAAATAAACATACAAAATTGTTCTAAGCATGCAAAATTTTGCTAAGTTTCAGGAGGAAAAATACACAGCATCGTACACAGAAAATTACACAGAGCAGCACGACATAGAGGTTCTGTATGTGCCACAGATGTCACAGGGCAGAGTGTAACCAGGAAAAGCCTATCTCAGAGAATGAAATCTGAACAGGAGGAAAAGCAGCCAGTGATACAGACACCAGGTGGAGAATCATCCCAGCAAAGAGAAAGACAGTTCAAAAGTCCTGACAAACAGCAAGGCTATAAGCAGACTTTCGGTTCTGTGTTTATAAGAAGTTGATTAAAACATCTGAAATAGAATGACTACAACTGTTTGCATCTTTGTATGTATTTATTACTTAATGTAATAAAACATTTTCAGTTTTAAAAAATGGTCCTGAATGGATACAGTGTCGGTGTGTTAGAAGCACAAAAGGTGTTTGGTCAGGACAAGATCATCATAGCCATGAGTATTAATGATAGGAGTTAATGAGGTTCAGACCCTTCATGCCTGTGAAGACGGAAGAACAAAGTAAGTTCCCCATGGGGAACAAATCAAGCATGTTACATACAAGAATAATGTTACCTAAAGATCAGTCCAGCTGCTGTGCAGAACTCAACTATTTGGGAGACAAGAGTGGAAGCAAGGCCCCAGTGAAGGACCACAGGTTGAGGGAGAGGGAAACAAGAGTCTTCCAATCTCAGTGAATTCCACCATCATCCTCTCATGGTGCAGCCCCATGTTATTCCCCTCCCTGTTGCCATGACCTCTCTCCAGCCCCTCCGTGACTTCTACATCATCTTCCTGCCATCCCCATGTTGAGGATTGGGCTGAGGTCAGAGGCAGCTGCCCTCTCCCAGGGAGTGAGACGATTCAAACAAGAGCAAGGAGGATTCTGTCCTTGACCGTCAGGAAACCCTGGCTGAACTCACTACCCCTTCTGCAGTAGACATCCAAGATTTTCTCATTGCCCTGGACCCAAGGCCAGCACCACAGAGACTACCATTAGAGAAGTTAAGTGGTCACATCAGCATGTTCCTAAGACGTGACCCTAAGAGTCCATTTCTCTTCCTTGAACCTCCCATGTCTGATTTTATAAAATTCTCTTAATATCAAATCTCCAGAAAGTCTTGCAGGAGTAAATGCAGTTAATTGTTCTGTAAGCTGGCAGGGAGGGTCTCCAGGGATTATAAGAATATAACCAACTTTAGCAATCAGCCTGTTATACAAGCTTGCTGGTGGGAACCAGCTCCTGGCATAACCCAGCAACTTACAGACAAACCAGCATGAACTTTCCTCATTACCATGCTAAAGTCTCCACTCAGTCAGGAGCCTCATTACCATAACATGTGAACTATGTGCTGGCAGAATCACTCACTGTGTCTGGGCAACTGGGACTCCTCCTCTATATGTGGTGATACACTCTCTCTCTGCCCCTCTCCATCACCCCATAGAATGTTCTTGTCACTTTCCCTCAGGAAGATGCTGCTTTGGAGAATCCTCCCAGAAACCTTCTTACTTGAACCAAGTCACAAACTTTTATTTATCAAAACGTACGTTCTCATAGAGAGTCTTTGTTACTCGCCAGGGAAACAAATCCTAGTTTTCTCAGCTACCAGCTCTAACACATTCTGTATAATCTAGCACAGAAGGAAGGTTAATTCACAATGCTACTGTTTTCACTTTGTTTTACTTTTTAATAATTGGGACCATATCAGGGCAGATGTCTTTAGGTGGGGGTTGAATGGAAGGTCAAGCAGAAAAATCATCACCTTGGAAAGACACCCTTGCAGAGATTATTACTATACTTGGGATTCATGAATATGAGACCCCACCAGCAGAGTAGCCTTCAATATTCAAGGATATCCAAGTAGATCAAGCATTTTAAAGAGAAAACAACAGGCTTCGTCTTTCAAGATGTCTGTGAATTGACTTTCCAAAAGGGAAAGAAGGCCCCATTTTCATGGCAGAAGACAGAAGAGGAGAGGGGTTTAGGTTAAACATTGTAATCAATTTTGCCTGATAATGACTTTTTGTTTCTTTCTTGGTTCATTTTTATTTATTTATTTTCTCAGGCTGGAGTGCAGTGGTGCAATTTCGGCTCACTGCAGCCTCCATCTCCCAGGTTCAAGCAATTCTCCTGCCTCCACCTCCCGAGTAGCTGGGACTACAGGCATGCACCGCCAAGCCCAGCTAATTTTTGTATTATTAGTAGAGATGGGGTTTCACCATGTTGGCCAGGCTCGTCTCACACTCCTGACCTCAGGTGATCCGCCCTACATGGCCTCTGAAATTGACAGGATTACAGACTTGAGCCATCGCACCCAGCATCTTAGTTCATTTTTAGAGATGAGGTCTCCCTATGCGGCCCAGGATGGACTTGAAGTTGTGGGCTCAAGCAATGTTTTTGCCTTAACCATCCCAGTAGTTGGGTCTATAAATACACACCACTGAGTCCAACTGATACTCACATTTTTTTTTTTTTTTTTTTTTTTTTTTTTTTGAGACGGAGTCTTGCTCTGTCGTCCAGGCTGGAGTGCAGTGGCCGGATCTCAGCTCACTGCAAGCTCCGCCTCCCGGGTTCACGCCATTCTCCTGCCTCAGCCTCCCAAGTAGCTGGGACTACAGGCGCCCGCCACCTCGCCCGGCTAGTTTTTTGTATTTTTAGTAGAGACGGGGTTTCACCATGTTAGCCAGGATGGTCTCGATCTCCTGACCTCGTGATCCGCCCGTCTCGGCCTCCCAAAGTGCTGGGATTACAGGCGTGAGCCACCGCGCCCGGCTGATACTCACATTTTATGAGCTGTGTTTCCACTCTGATTACTTAAGGAAGTGAGGCAATTAGTAGGGATAGGAGCATAGAAATTCTGTCCACATTCCTATTTCCTATTACCTATGAAAAACAGCCTTGTTTCTGAACTAAAACTTGATTTTGGTTAATAAATGTTTTTCTTTATTAACATGCATGTAGAATTATGACAGAGTTGTCACTTTTGTCTCACGTCTGATCTACAATGATTTCAAAAGAAGATCAATTGACTTCTTCAAAATTTTCATTGTTTGAAAGATAACATGGGTGTAAAACTGGGTGATGTGAGAGAATTTAGCATATAGGGCCAGCCAGGTTACCTAAATGAGTATCTGGGAAACTGAATACGTTACATGCTTATCACACATCCCCACTGATTTAGAAAATATGACTCTATTAGTCAGGGTCATCAAGAGAAACATAGCAGATGTATGTAGAAAGAGACAGATAGAAATATAGATACAGAAGAATTTATCATGAGAAATTGGCTCAGCCAATTATGCAGTCAGTGAAGTCCCACAGTCTGCTTTCTGCAAGCTGGCAGACCCAGAAAAGCCCATGGTGTAATTTGGTTCAAGTCCTAATGCCTGAAAAACATGGGAGTTGAGGACATAGATGTCAACTCAAGTGTGGGAACAATGACACAAGATGTCCTAACTTTGGAAGTGAGGCAAGAAAAATAGTGAATTCCTCCTTTCTCCACTTTTCATTCTAATCTGGCCCTCAACAGATTGGATGAGCGCCATCCACACTGGCAATGCAACCTGCTTTACTTAATCAACCAATTCAAGTGCTAGTCTTATGGAAACACCCTCACAGACACACCCAGAAATAATGTTAATCTGGGCACCCACAGGTCCAGGCAACTTGAAATATAAAATTCACCATCATGATGACCTATGGTTTCCCAGGTGCACCAGGAGATGTCAGCAAAATGACACCATCAACCAGAACCCACATACATTCACCAGGTCAGCGCACTTCTCAATTCACCAGAGATCGATTTTCTTCTGTGACATCACGTTCACCTGGAGTGGGGCCAAGAAACAGGCCACAGCTAATCATCAGAAAGAAAGGATTCTTTATTTGCTTTTTTACAAATGAGAGAAGAATTTGCCAAAATCCTTTGGTAATAAGTAGTTATCTCAAAGGCAAAGAGACTCAAAATGAAAATGAAAAAAAGTCAGTTACCCGTCCCACTGTCCATGTTTTTCCTCCACATATAAAAATAGGTATTAAGTTCACCCTTTCTGGTATTGAGGACTAGAGTCTAACCCAATAACTCTGAATCTGAGTGCGCAGATGTTACCAGATTTTTCATTACAGAAAATGACAGTGGATATTTTACGGTGACAACTTTTACTTTCCCAGAATTCCTTAGTTAAGTGACACACACATGCAACTGGAAGGATTTACTGTTTTCACCCACAGCTCCCACACTTCACAGATGTGCAGGAGCCTCAGTACAGAAGTTCCTAGGAACATGGATAGTACATGTGTGACTTGTTAACCGCAATGCAATACCAAATATATGGGGTTCGGTGTCGGTCTTTTATTCGGAATATACAGTTCAGAATTGTTTAAAATAGTACATTTATCTCCAGTACAGCGCCAAGGATTGGTGCTAAACCATTCATGAGAAGTTTGCCCCTGTATTCGTTCATTCTCACATTACTACAAAGAAACACCTAAAACTGGGTAATTTATAAAGAAAAGAGGTTAAATTAGCTCTCAGTTCTGCAGGCTTTACCGAAAGCATAGCAATTTCTCTGTCTGGGGAGGCTTCAGGAAGCTTCCAATCACGGTGGAAGGCACAGGGGAAACAGGGTTCTGATATGCCAGGAGCAGGAGCAGGAGTAAGAGAGCAAGGGGGGATGTACCACAATTTTAACAACCAGATTTCATGAGAACTCATGCACTATGAGGAGAATAGCACCAAGCGAATGGCGCTGCAACATTCATGAGAAATCCAGCCCCATTATCAACTCACTTCTCACCAAGCCTGCCTCCAGCACTGGGGGTTAGATTCCAATATCACACATAGATGGGGCAAATATCCAAACTGTCTCAGTTGCCCACAATGATCTTGAACTCCTGGCCTCAAGCGATCTTCCTGCCTCAGCTGCCCAAAGTGCTGGGATACCAAGTGAGAGTCACCATACCCAGCTGGTGTTGTCTCTTTTTATAAGGATACTAATCCTCTTGAATCAAGGCTCCACTCTTATGATGTCATTTAACATTAACTTTATCCTTATAGGCCCTCCCTCCAAATACAGTGACACTGGGGGTTCAATATATGAATTTCAATATATGAATATGAGGACTTCAATATATGAATTTTTAAGGGACGTAATTCAGTCCACAGTAAACACTGTATATAGCATATTACTGTCTGAGGGGGGAAAAAGGAATTACGCACAGAAATCTATGAAAATGAGAAAAAGCCTTATAGGTACTACTGTATATATGCTTAGATTCAGCATATATATTATAGAAAAGGTACTAAAAAACTGAATAACTATTCCTCCTGGAATACAAATCTAGGTTCAATAAAGAAAAGTAAATGAAGACATCCTTTTCACTAGATCCTCTTTTTTAATGATTGAATTTATATTTTCATCATATGAATGTATGTGCATTCTATATATGCATATGTACTTACATGCATATATCTATATATGTAGAGATGTATATATTTGTTAACCACAGACTCCCTACTACTACGACATTCAAACAAAGGAGAATTAAGTAAAACTCAAAGAACCATAACAAGGCAGCATTGGATGACCTGGAAGGCTAAGGGTCGGTGAGCCCGCCACCCCTCACCCCCAAGCTCGGAATCAGAGAGTGATGGAGATATCCCTCACTCCACCTCCTGCTCTCTTCCTTCTCCAGTCCAGCTACCTGGTCACAGAGTGAGGCTCTAAACTGGCCCTTATTACATGTGTCTGTCCCTCCCCTTCTCAGAAGAGTGTGACAGAAGAGTGTGACTATCAAAAGTCAGCACAAAGAGTGAGACGGAGTGTGAGACCTGTTAGCTGTGGAACTGTAAGAACCTTGTGCTTTGAAAGCCAATCTGCTTTATGATATTGAAATCCTCTGAGTCCATTCCCTCATTATTACAGGAAAGGTGTGTGAAAGATCCAGGTCACGTCACTACAGGACAAAAGCTCTGGATGTTCAGCCACAATCAAAGCTCTTGAGATCCAGCAATTTCCTTGAACAATTTTTCTACCACACACACACACCTCAAAATATAGTGCATACCCATATTTAGGATTGTGGTAGGGGGCCATTACATGATCTTGACTGTGTCAATAAAAGTCTCAGAGTAAAACTCTGGAGCATTCAGTGCAGATGGCCTACCAGTAGGATGTGGAATCTGAGCAAATCATCCTAACATTCTGCTACTCATCTCCAAATCACAGGCTTACATAAAATGGCTTTCTATCTCAGACACTTTGCAATCTATGAGTCTGCAATGAAGAATGAATGTGTGTGTGTGTGTGTGTGTGTGTGTGTGTGTTTTAAAGGGGCATATATGTGCTTTACTTGGTTTATGTATATGAGTTACTTGATTACTTAGATGGGAGTATTCTGAATAATGGATTAATTGAATAAATGAAATATAATTACATCATGTACAAAACTTTACATAGTTTTGTCTGTTTGATCATTATTCCTGTAAGTCTCTATAGTAATATCTAATTGTATTTTTAGTGAAGAAGCTATTTTGGTCTGACCTTCAAAACTGTCTTTGCATTTGGGGAGGACAAAAGACTAGCAAAAAAAAACCCTGAGGGGTGATTTTAAGTATTCTTAGGATTTAGTGTTCTTCAAACCGTCTGGATTAGCTGACTTGTGAAAAAACTAATAGTTCACTCCTCAGTATTTCCGGAACAGGAAAGATTTCTCCTCATGCCCCCAACTGCCTCTTGCCAAATAAAAAAGCAAGAGCCCGCTGCCCTGAAGGGTGAGCCCCAGGCTAGGTAGCATTCATCACAGGCTGACTGAAAAGCTCTGCGGCCTTAAGGGAACATTGAGAGTAGCCTGTCAATATTCTGCTTGAGCCTGTGGTGAAGGTAACTGCAGGGAGAGGCTCCTCTGCCTGTGGAAGAGCAAGGGAAGAGTGGAAGGACTCCATTTCATGGCTTGAGTGCAAGCTCAGCCGCAGTACAACAGAACACTACATAAACTTCCCAGGTTGTTTACTTTGGTCCCTCAGACAGAACCTGTGGATATGCCTGGGCCTGGAGGAACTCATCACCCTGAAGGGAAGGACACAAGCCTAGCTGGTATTGCCACCTGCTCTAGGGTCTTGTAGAGCTCTAGGGCTTTGAGTGAGGCCCTCACTTTCAAGAAAGAAATAAACTCTTCTCCACTGCAGCTAAACTGTAAAGCTCATAACACAAGTGGATCCTCTGTGCATATTCACTTCCTTTCCTTCTTACCCGAGGTGCTGCAGTGTGAGTCTGAAGGTGGGAAGTTCAACACTAAAGTGCTGGAGTGCATGAAAGTTATGGTAGACTCAGAAATCTGTTATTCAACAGTTAGACTGTATTTACGACGGATGGGTTTTCTGTCTAGTCACCAATTATCCTCTACATGGGTGACAGAGTAAGACTCTGTCTCAAAAAAAAAAAAAAAAAAAAGGAGTTCAGCATGCCAAAGTACCATACTTTGGAGTATAGTGTGCTGAGCCCCAACAAAAGCCATGAGATTAGATATGATCATGAAGAGAGTGTCTGTGTCCATAGAAAAGAATAGCTAACCCCTAGGAATCTCCACCATCAAGAGCCTGGAGAGAAAGGGGAAAAAGTAATGAAGAAGACTAAGAACATGAGTCCAGGGACATAGGAGAAATAATCAGGAAAGGGTGGGGTGCTGTAACTCAGCACACATCCTTGACGAGACTGTCTGCCTTGAGGGCACCAGGCCTGAGCTCACCAGACTTTTCACCCTGTTTCTGTTCCAAGAAGCTCATTCTCAGGTCAGCTTCATCAAGGAGCAGGGAACAATCAACTCCGTCAAATGCTGCTGAGCATGGAAAGTTAACGCTGTCAGGGGAGAAATGTCTTACTCCAAGTGCAAAGCTTCGCTCATGACCACTGTTGATGGGGTGGAAGAGTCTGGGGAATTCATTGAAGAGATATCCAATTTTCTGGGTCTACAGAAAGACAATCTTGTCCAGGAGGTGAACAGGAAAAGGGTCCACATCTGAGTCACATTTTCATCTCAGTGGAGGGAATAAAGAGAAAGAGAGTAGGGCATCTGCGTCTCAATGCCTGGAGATACCGTTCTCTCATTTATTTATTTTTTATTATTATACTTTAAATTTTAGGGTACATGTGCACAACGTGCAGGTTTGTTACATATGTATACATATGCTGTGTTGGTTTGCTGCACCCATTCACTTGTCATTTACATCAGATATTTCTCCTAATGCTATCCCTCCCTCCTCCCCCTACCCCATGACAGACCCTGGTGTGTGATGTTCCCCTTCCTGTGTCCAAGTGTTCTCACTGTTCAATTCCCACCTATAAGCGAGAACATGCAGTGTTTGGTTTGCTGTCCTTGCGATAGTTTGCTGAGAATGATGGTTTACAGTTTCATCCATGTCCCTACAAAGAACATGAACTCATCCTTTTTTATGACTGCATAGTATTCCATGGTGTATATGTGCCACATTTTCTTAATCCAGTCTATCATTGATGGGCATTTGGGTTGGTTCCAAGTCATTGCTATTGTGAATAGTGCCACAGTAAACATACGTGTGTGTGTGTCTTTATAGCAGCATGATTTACAATCCTTTGGGTATATACCCAGTAATAGGATGGCTGGGTCAAATGGTATTTCTAGTTCTAGATCCTTGGGGAATTGCCACACTGTCTTCCACAATGATTGAACTACTTTATACTCCCACCAACACTGTAAAAGCATTCCTATTTCTCCACATCCTCTCCAGCACCTGTTGTTTCCTGACTTTTTAATAATCGCCATTCTAACTGGTGTGAGATGGTATCTTACTGTGGTTTTTATTTGCATTTCTCTGATGGCCAGTGATGATGATGTTCTCCTCTTAACCATACCCCAGACCTCAGTACTTCTCACATTTGTCTCCATCTCTCTTCGCTCCTCTAAGGACCCATCTGAGCAACTCACTTCACCACATCCTCCTTCCCTCTTATACATTCATCTCCATATCACTCTCTCTCTTTCTTTTTTTTTTTTTTTTTTTTTTGAAACAGAGTCTCACCCTCTCGCCTAGGCTGGAGTGCACTGGAGCAATCTTGGCTCACTGCAACCTCCACCTCCCGGGTTCAAGCGATTCTCCGGCCTCAGTCTCCCGAGTAGCTGGGATTACAGGCACCTGTCACCATGCCCAGATAATTTTTGTATTTTTAGTAGAGATGGAGTTTTACCATGCTGGCCAGGCAAGTCTCAAACTCCTGACCTGAAGTGATCTGCCCACCTTGGCCTCCCGAAGTGCTGGGATTACAGGGGTGAGCCACTATGCCTGGACTGTCTCTCTTTTCTTTCTTCCCATTTCACTACTCTGACCCAGACAGAGGTTTTCTTGGAAGTTTATACTGATTACAGATACACTCATCTCGTTTTTTACAGCTTTAATTGAGGTATAATTGACAAATAAAACTTGTATATATTTAAGGTGTACAAGTTGATGTTTTGCTATAGGAAAGCATGGTGAGATAATCATAACAATGAAGCTAATTGACATATCTATCATCTCACATAGCTACCATTTTCTTTTTTTTCTTTTTGTGCGTGTGTGTGTGTGTGTGTTGAGAACACATGTGGTCTATCCTTTTAGTAAATTTTAAGTATGTAATACAATATTGCTAACTATAGTCATCTTGCTAAACACTACATCTCCACACCCATCTCAGTTTTGAATTGTACTAATAGAATATATATAGTACTAATATAATTCTCAAAGCAAAAAGATATTTTCTTTTCTTTAATTTTTTTTTTTTTTTTTTTTTTTTTTTTTTTTTTTTTTTTTTGAGACTGAGTCTCTATCACCCAGGCTGGAGTGCAGTGCTGCGAACTTGGCTCACTGCAACCTCCACCTCTGGGTTTAAGTGATTCTCATGCCTCAGCCTCCCAAGTAGCTGGGATTACAGGCGCCCACCACCATGCCCAGCTAATTTTTGTATTTTTAGGAGAGACAGGGTTTTACCATGTTGGCCAGGCTTGTCTCGAACTCCTGACCTCAAGTGATCCACCTACCTTGGTCTCTCAAAGTGCTGAGATTACAGGCGTGAGCCACCATGCCTGGCCACAAAAAGATATTTTCTAATATTCAGTTCTATCATTAATTTTTTTAGTGTGCTTAACAGATCACTCTACCATTACTCTTCCTCAGTTGGAAACTGAAGGGTTTGGTATAAATGTCTTCACGGGTTCCTTCCAGCTCAGACTATTTAGAAATCCGATACTCAGGAGCATATGTATGTGTGTATATGAGTGTCTGTAGGAAAAGATGTAAAGAAAATTTGGTTGACAGTTGTGCACTGTTTGTGTAAATCCTTATGAATTTAGGCAGAAAAAAGCATCATTATCTGAAATAAAATTATTATACTACGATTATATCATTATTTTTAAACTAGGCAAAGAAAAAAAAACCACGCTAGTAACCAATTTCATTGTTGAGAAGATGTGAGGTCCTGTCATTTACAACTGTTATTTAATGCAGCAAGAGAAAACATCAAGATAAAGACTATGGGATGATTTCAAGCCCCTTAGATCTAGATTAGAGGACTGGTTAACAGCCTGGAAGATATCTCTCAGTTAACAAACAACAATGTAGTAGTTCCTCTTCTTGACTATCTCCCTTCCCTTCGCCTACTTCTAGTCTAATAGGTGATCAAGGGGCCCAAAATTCATTACATCCAAGAGGAAGCTTTGTTTGACAGGTGCTATCTAGCCAAGAAAATCTCAGCATCACCTACTCACCATTTACATACACTGTAATTTTTCATTGAACACTGGGGAAAAAAAAAAAAAAAAAAAAAGAACCCAACAGCACATGGGTGAAGCTATTTCATTCAAGTCATTTTTATTAAGACTCATAACAGGACTATCTTGTAGGTAACCCTTGCCTCTACTTTTTTAGAGACACTATAGACTTTCACCTGTGCTCAGGATGCAGGGTGTCCCACCATCAGACTTACCAGGTTTGTGTATTTGTGACATAAGAAACAAATAATTGTAATATTATTTCCCTGGTGGAAAAGAGAAGATAAGTGCCTTGTTTGAGGTCCTGTGTTGGTGAATAGCAGAGTTTGGAGTCAAATTCTAATCTATTTTTTTTAAGTCCATTACTTTAGATGGACCACCAAGCTTGTTCCTCTTAAGGGAAGGATGTGAGCCAAATAGGAGATACAAAGAGACGGAGTAAGAAATGATGCTCCATGAAGGAAAATATCCTGGTTTCAAAGGAAGAGCATGTCTTGACAGGGTAAGAGGCCAAGAATCCCTTTGAAGAAAAGGTACCGTTTACTAAAAAATATCAGTGGTCATGACTATTGTTGAGAAATAAATGAATTATCACAAATTGAGAAATTTAGGCAAGTAGGCTGTTGAATTAGGCAAGCCCAACTCTTTGTCTCAGGGTTTCCCAGACATCAGGCATCCCTGGACCATGCCCCCATTCCACCTGTACTATTGACTAATATTATCGATTTTATTCACTCTTGCATTTATACAACATGGTCCTAAGCAATAATATACACAATACTATGGAGTAATGTGTTAATTATTCACTGCCGTTAAAAGAAATGCATAACAATAACAATTTTTACTATCTATGTGTACTTTCTAACATCAGTCACCTCACTTTCCACCTGTTGTACATGTTTCATAATTTTGTGTGCAGTTTCATCTAGAGCTGTAAATTAAACAATTCTACCTTGGAAAGCATTTTCAAAGAAGAATAAAGGATCCAAGGACAATAGAAAAAAAATGAAGCTCAAGGTCAATGATTTGGCCAAATTCATCAAATTCTGTACAAAAAAGAGACTAAATCATGCAGGTACTGTATTTTTATCATGAAAAGGTGCTCCAATTATTTGTTAAGACAATTCCTCAAATTTACCACCTAATTGACGGAAGATGTAATTTTTATGATGATCTATGTCCCTTTGTTCTGACCTCACAAGTTAATGCAGGATGTTAAAAGGCAATTTCTTCTATCTCAGTTTGGTAAGGGTGCCTCAGAAACAGAGGCCCTATCAAAATGACTTACTGTCCACCTAAAGACAAAAACCTGAGCTTTAATTCTTTTTTTTTTTTTTTGAGACGGAGTCTCGTTCTGTCACCCAGACTGGAGTGCAGTGGCGCCAACTCGGCTCACTGCAACTGAGCTCTAATTCTAATGCCTTCACTATGGGAAATAAGGAAAAGAAACAAGCATACTGTCTCATTGTAAACACCACAGAGGGGCTAGTGCAGTAACAGATACTACACTAACACCTTGAGGCTTAAGACTGATCGTCCTTATCAAGACTTTTTTTCCTTTTGCAATGTTTTATGCTACATATTTCGTTATTTCATACACACACACACAAATTACCACATTAAACTTCCCCTACAAACCAATGTATGTGTTGTTGTATTTTACAGATTATAAAACAGAGGCAATTCCTTTTTTTTTTTTTTTTTTCTTTTTAAAGAGACAGGGTCTCGCTCTGTCTTCCAGGCTGGAGGACAGTGGAGCAGTGTCAACTCACTGTAGCCTCTGACTCCCGGGTTCAAGTGATCCTCCTACCTCAGCCTCCTGAGTAGCTGGGATTACAGGTGCACACCACAATGCCTGGCTAATTTTGCGTGTGTGTGTGTGTGTGTGTGTGTGTGTGTGTGTGTGTGTGTTGTTTGTTTGTTTTTATGTTTGTTTGTTTTGATACAGAGTCTCACTCTGTCACCCAGGCTGGAGTGCAGTGGCGGATCTCGGCTCACTGCAAGCTCCGCCTCCTGAGTTCAAGCGATTCTCCTGCCTCATCCTCCCTAGTAGCTGGGACTATAGGCCCGTGCCACCACGCCCGGCTAATTTTTTGTATTTTTAGTAGAGACGGGGTTTGACCATGTTAGCCAGGATGGTCTCCATCTCCAGACCTCGTGATCCGCCCACCTCAGCCTCCCAAAGTGCTGAGATTACAGGTGTCAGCCACCGCGTCCAACCTAATTTTTGTGTTTTTGGTAGAGATGGGGTTTCTCCATATTGGCCAGACAGGTCTCAAACTCCTCACCTGAAGTGATCCCTCCACCTCAGCCTCCAAAGTGCTGGGATTACCGACATGAGTCACTGCGCCCGGCCCTGGACAACTCTTACAGTAAGAGTCTCAAATAGAAAATGTCAGAGCTGGTATCTGGACAAGACTGTACAAAATCTACACCCGACATCACTGTAACAAAAATCTTATATAATAACTTCATTTAAAGAGACACTAACCTATATAATAATTCATTTTGTGTGAGGTTTGAAATCTCAGCAAATGCATCTTTGTGCTCAAAATGCAATGGGGATGAACAGAGGTTGTTTAATGGGTACAAATATAAGAAATGATATAAGAAATAAGGCCTGGTGTTTGATAGATCAGGAGGATGACTATAGTTAATGATAATCCACTGTATACTTTAAAATAGCCACAAGAGAATAATTTGAATGTTTCTAACATAAAGAAGAGGCAAATATTTAAGGTATTGGATATCCCAATTTCCCTGATGTGATCTTTACATATTATACGAATGTATTAAATTTTCACATGTACCCTGAAAATATGTACCTCTATTATGCATCAATAAAAAGAAATAAGGCCAGGCGTGGTGGCTCATGCCTATAATCCTAGCACTTTGGGAGGCTGAGACATGCGAATCACCTGAGCTCAGGAGTTCAAGACCAGCCTGGCCAACATGGTGAAACCCTATCTCTACAAAAATACAAAAATTAGCTGGACGTGGCAGCGCACGCCTGTAATCCCAGCTACTCGAGAGGCTAAGGAAGGAGAATCATTTGAACCCAGTAGGCAGAGGTTGCAATGAGCTGAGAATTGCCACTGCACTCCAGCGTGGGTGACAGAGCAAGACTCCATCTCAAAAAAGAAAGAAAAAGAAAGAGAAAAGAAAGAAAGAAAGAGAGAGAGAGAAAGAAAGAAAGAAAGAAAGAAAGAAAGAAAGAAAGAAAGAAAGAAAGAAAGAAAGAAAGAAAGAAAGAAAAGAAAAAAGAAAAGAAAGAGAGAAAGAAAGATTTTTAAAATATGCAATGGGACATGAATGCAATTTTCCTATTTCTTAGGAAACATACTTTGTTTCATACTTCCTAAGACACACTTCTCCGTAATTCCATCTGAGCTCTATTTCCATTTCTTCCCTTTCCAGAGAAGTAAAGACTTGTTACAGTTGAGGAAAAACAAAAAAGGCTTGGTCCTTTTCTCTTTCATGCCAGAAACTTAACCAAAGGGGTCAGATCTACTTATTCAATGGCTTTCAGAGGAGATATGCAGGAAGCCCCACAGAAGTGGAAAGGCCTAGGGCTACCTTTCTGAGGTTCAAGAGACCAGGAAGAGCTCAGTACACCAAATATCTTTAGAACTTAGGTAAGTTAAATATTACTCCATTTGGTGCAATTTAATTAACCTGCACCATATTATTATGGAAATCTTGTATTACTTTAAATGGCAAAAAATCGCAATTACTTTTGCACCAACCTAATAAATAGTGTGCATTGTCTTTCCCATAGATAGCCACTGCTGCATTAGGGAAATCTGTGTGCAGGAAGGTATTGATGGTTTGGTACCTCCCTGTCAGCAGGTTAAGAGCAAATATTACAAGGGTACCCTGAGGCTGAAGTAATTAAAAGCATTAAACATTATAATTTTGCACATAAATGCTATGCAAAAAAGACATTGATCAATCCAGTGTACTCAACAGTGGTTTTTACCATAAATAGTCTTTGTCTGGGACAGTATTTTAAAATGTTCATCGGTTTCCAAAAAAGGGACTTAATACTGGGGCATAATTCTGACTACTCCTCTCACTGGAAGTGGATTGGGTCTGAAAATGTGTCATTAAATTAGGCTCCAAGACAAGTTAATCTAATAAAGTAAAGAACCCGGGAGATGTGGCTCGTGTCTGTTAAAGACAAAATCATGCTGAAGTTACAGAGAATTTTGTTTAACATTGGCTTATACTTTATTCCTGCTTCATGTAAAACAGTCTTCTCCCAAAGGTCGTAAATATCAAAGTAGATCATTTCTACTAGTTCTGCAGGCAAATGAAGGTAGTTGGAAATGTACACAGGAAATCTATACAAGGGAGAATCAGAAAAATCTCATGAGCATATTCTGAATACAATTTCAGTAGTCAGGAGTGGTGGCTCATGCCTATAATCCCAGCACTTTGGGAAGCTGAGGGGGGCAGATCACCTGAGGTCGGAAGTTTGAGACCAGCCTGGCCAACATGGTGAAACCCTGTCTCTAAAAAATTCAAAAATTAGCCAGGCATTGTGGTGGGTGCCTGTAATCCCAGCTACTTGAGATGCTGAGGCAGGAGAATCAGTTGAACTCAGGAGGCAGAGGTTGCAGTGGGCCAAGATCCCTCCACTGCACTCCAGCCTGGGTGACAATAGCAAGACTTCGTCTCAAAAACAACAACAAAAAAAACACATACACAATATTAAAGGATAAATATGGTTGCAAATTGGGCAGGTTATGGTCTGAGTTATTTCTTAAGACACTGCAACAAGTCTGATGCGTCATAAGCACAGATGTCTCCAGGAGCCAGGCAGGTGTCATCACTGAACAGACAGGATGAAAGTCAAGAGGCAGAGATGGAGTCAGAGAACAGCCCTGAGCTAGAGCCCTTTTCACAGACGGAGCTTTACGCAGCTCTAATTGATACAACACAGTAATGGAGACACAGTGCACCAATCAACATCATGCGATTTTTAAAGATAAGACAGTGATGAAAACTTTTAGTGAACTATTCCAATGTCAAACGTTATCTTCCAAACCAAACATTATAAATAGCACTGTGTATGCTGAAAAGAAACACTGTTTAGCCAAGTACATGCCCTGGGGCTGCGGTCTCTGTCTTTTGCCTCATACCATAGACACTTGAGTGCAAGTCTTTCTACCCAGTGTGACTGTCAGCATCACAGAGGGGATACTCTACGTATCATTCACCTTGACATTCTCATCACCTACAAAAATGATCTCCACACAATATACATGAAAAAACAAACTCGCCTCATGATAAAGCTGCTAATGAATGTCGGCCAGAACAGGACTTCAAGGTAGAGCACCATTAGCTGCACACTGAGTCCTCACCAGGTCACCTTTGTGTCCACATTTACCTAAGGACTCCAGTGATAAAATTACTGCATTTCTAAATGACAGGAAAATTGGATGGTAGTAAAACTTATGCAGATTAATGGTTGGAAAGTATATGATATCATTTAAGGATCTAATTTCAATTTTCTAATCTCGAAGCTAGACCAGAGATTTAACATCTGTTAGTACCCAGGACTTACCCCTGCAATTCACTTCCCACCTACGTACAATTTCCCCACATCATCCCCTGTGCCCAGAATGCTCATCTCTTCGCTAAAGCCCCTGAAAACCCCCTGCTTTTACTTTAGGACCCTGCTGAAATGAAACTTTTTTTTTAAGTCTTCCTTGTCCCTCAAGTCAAGTGATTTTCTTCACCCTCAGTGTCCCCGTGAAATCATGTTCACACAAGTGCAATTACCTCTATCACACTGTAATTCAATTATACGTCTACAATTACCTTCCTGTGTTTCTCTGAGGGCCCTTGTGTATCAAACTGTACATTTGATTTCTATACTTTCAGGAATACAGTGTTCTGTCCTTAAATGTTCATTTTGTAAATACAGAACCATTTTCTTGTTAATATCACAAAATGAAACTTATCAGGAAGATGAATGACAACCCCAGAACACACTGTTTTGTAGAAAATACCATAGGCTGAAAAGAACACAGGAATACCCAGTGCTAGGTTGGAATCTTTCATGATACCGAATGTTCATTCATTCTCTCCCAGATTTTACAACTTTCCTAGGTGTATTTTTAGGTTGTGTAACTTTACACAAAGTGGAAGCAATAATGAGAGCAAGACTTAAAAGAAAGTGAATCCAATGCAAGAGGAGTAAAGGAAAAATATCCCTCAAATATGTGGAGCAGATTGTTTTAATAATCTACAGAATCTTGTGCCTCAAGAAATTAATAGCTCAAGTTTCCAGCAAAGAGTGGTGGATGAGATGGAGAGCATTTGTGTGAGAGAGAACCAAGGATATTACTAACAATGAAAGGGAAGCTGGCTTCCTCCTAGGCAAACAGCCCTCTGTGGCTGTATTTGTTCTAACTACTATGCCTGCCTTCGTGTACTTTGGTCATTTAGGGGCCTGCCAGAGGACAGTTACAAAATCTGTGGTCATTCTGCAGGCAACATATAGTTTTCATCCAGAGTCCAGATCCAACCAGCAAAACTCTGTCTTACACAGAATGACTTGGAATTAGAGTCCTTATAGCAGAAAGAGCAGCAGGGCTATCCTTGGGTATCCATTGCTCAGCCAAGTCATCAAATAAAAAGGCTGATTGACCTGTAATCCCAGCACTTTGGGAGGCCGATACGGGCGGATCACGAGGTCAGGAGATCGAGACCATCCTGGCTAACACGGTGAAACCCCATCTCTACTAAAAATGCAAAAAACTAGCCGGGCGAGGTGGCGGGCGCCTGTAGTCCCAGCTACTCGGGAGGCTGAGGCAGGAGAATGGCGTGAACCTGGGAGGCGGAGCTTGCAGTGAGCTGAGATCCGGCCACTGCACTCCAGCCCGGGTGACAGAGCAAGACTCCGTCTCAAAAAAAAAATTGCCTGGGCGACAGAGCGAGGCTCCGTCTCAAAAAAAAAAAAAAAAAAAAAAAAAAAAAAAATTAAAAAAAAGGCTGATTGATGGGCCGGGCGCGGTGGCTCAAGCCTGTAATCCCAGCACTTTGGGAGGCCGAGATGGGCGGATCACGAGGTCAGGAGATCCAGACCATCCTGGCTAACCCGTGAAGCCCCGTCTCTACTAAAAAATACAAAAAACTAGCCGGGCGAGGTGGCGGGCGCCTGTAGTTCCAGCTACTCGGGAGGCTGAGGCAGGAGAATGGCGTGAACCTGAGAGGCGGAGCTTGCAGTGAGCTGAGATCCGGCCACTGCACTCCAGCCTGGGCGACAGAGGGAGATTCCATCTCAAAAAAAAAAAAAAAAAAAAAAGGCTGATTGCACTAGCGGACTATGTACCAATCTGTGGGTTTCTACAAGGCCAAGAGTCAGACCCTCCCTCCTGGCTCTGCTAGCCCAACCCACCAAGGGATGCTTTATTTAAACAGTTCCAAGTAGGAAGACCAGCTGCCCCTGAACGCCGGAACAACCAGCTGGATCAGTTCTCACAGGAGCCGCAGCGCAGAGACTGGGTAAGTCAGCAACCTCAGAGCTGGGACAGGTGGGGCAGCGACCTGGCAGCACCTGAGGAAGAGGTGGGCTGAACTTAGTGCTTAGGAGATGTGGCACACTTTGGGGACAGGAAGAAAAAGGAAATGGGACCCCAGAGTGGCAGCAGAGGGGCCTGTGGGGTGAGACACCGGATCGGGGAGTAGTTACTTCTCCTCTTTTCTCACAGGAAAACATGGCTCCAAAACTGTTCACTTCCCCAATTTGTCTGCTTCTTCTGTTGGGGCTTATGGGTGTGGAAGGCTCACTTCATGCCAAACCCAGACAATTTACCTGGGCTCAGTGGTTTGAAATCCAGCATATAAATATGACCTCTGGCCAATGCACCAATGCAATGCTGGTAATTAACAATTATCAACGGCGATGCAAAAATCAAAATACTTTTCTTCTTACAACTTTTGCTGATGTAGTTCATGTCTGTGGTAACCCAAGCATGCCCTGCCCTAGCAACACAAGTCTCAACAATTGTCATCATAGTGGAGTCCAGGTGCCTTTAATCCACTGTAACCTCACAACTCCAAGTCGAAAGATTTCAAATTGCAGGTATACACAGACAACAGCAAACAAGTCCTACATAGTTGCATGTAACAACAGCGATCCACTACGGGACCGTCCACAGTATCCAGTGGTTCCAGTTCACCTGGACAGAGTCATCTAAGCTCCTGTATCAGCACTCCTCGTCATCACTCATCTGCCAAGCTCCTCAATCATAGCCAAGATCCCATCCCTCCATGTACCCTGGGTATCAGCATCTGTCCTCATCAGTATCCATCCCCCTTCAGGTTTCCTGAGCTGAAGTCCCTTGTGAACCTTGCAATAAACTGCTTTGCAAATTCATCTGGAAGTGTCTGTGTGTCTTCCTTGGCCACTCTGCTGTCATTTAGTGACAATCTACTCCAGAGATTTTTCTTTCCTCTAACCTGAGACTTGTGGGAAATAGAGATTTGAGGATAAGAGACTCTTTCTGTCATGAAGTAGCACAGACTTATCCCTCTCCCTGCTTCAGGCTGAGAAGCTGAGGTCACAACTGATATCGATCAACTGTCGAAGACTCTTGCTTTGATCAAGCTTTAGTCATCTCCTCTGAACCCTAGGTCATCATAACTAGGTCATCCTGTTGGACTTCCTAGTCCTTCCTTGTAGAGTCATTTATATTTACTTTTATTTTTATTCTTTTTTTTTTTTTTTTTTGAGACAGAGTCTCGCTCTGTCGCCCAGATTGGAATGCAGTGGCGAGATCTCGGCTCACTCCAAACTCCACCTCCTGGGTTCAAGCGGTTCTCCTTCCTCAGTCTCCCAAGTAGCTGGGATTACAGGTACACACCATCACATCCACCCAATTTTTGTAATTTTTAGAGAGGGGTTTCAACATGTTGGCCAGGCTGGTCTCCAACTCCTGACCTTAGGCAATCCGCCCTCCTCAGCCTCTCAACATGCTGGGATTAGAGGCATGAGCCACCAGTACCAGACCTAAAGTTAGGTTTAACAGAAGTCCTCCTAACTTGGTTTGTCATGAATCTCTCATCCTCAATATTTGACCAAATTCCTTAATTCCCCCATCATTCTCCATGTGATACCTCATTCCTGGCCTGCCTTTAAAAATAACCAAAAATCCAATTACATCAACCTAGCATTGGTCTCCCTAGCCCTGATATCTCCTCTAGGCAATTTTCCATCCGCTGACCCCTCCCCGCACACCAACCTATAAGTTGACTCTAGATCTCCTGCTTGTTTTAGTTGTATTTCACCATTGAGCCCAATTTGATACTGAGGTCCCATTTGATGCTTTATGGTCTAAGTCTGGTTTTTATTGACATGATTTCTATCCCAAGAGATATAGGGGCTGCAGTGAATAGGCTGAAAATGCACGTGTTTCATTATGATTTATGAATGATACATTTTGATAGGATTGAACGTTATGATAGAAAACACAAAAACAGAAAGTAGAAAAAGTCAAGAATGCTATAAATAAGGTGAAATCAAGATTAAAAAAAAGTTTAGCCTCAGAGATATTCCTTTTAAATGAGCACATCAAATCTCCAGCTATTAGCAATTGTACTAGACGTGGATCCAGGGTTTGAGTCAAATGTGCAATAAGATAAATTGTTCAGACAGCAATATGGACAGATTGTAATACCGCCCAGAAGAGAGATGGGCATCTTTCCCAAAACTTCCATGTCCTGGAGATGGGGAGTCGCTGGTCATGTGGGAAGGGGAAGGGGAAGGAGGAGGACAGGGAAGTGGGAACACTCATGAAGTTGAGATGGCTCCTGCTCATTCTGCCTTCCATAGCTATCTGCAATGGTGAGTCAAAGGGTTCATTCAACACCTGTCAGGAAGGCCACAGCCTCAAGAAGTAGGGATTTGTAGACCCAGAGAGAGAAGAAATGGATAATGAGAGCCCTTGCCCTGGCCTCCATTACAAGGCTTCATTCACTCAGGAATCCATGAGAAACAGGAAGACCTTTCTTGCAAGCTGTGGACAGGTGCAGCACTCAAGTGATTGTGCCGGGGACAGAGTGGGTCTTTTTGGATGGTCTGACTCACAATACAACAGAGATACGATGCCATCAGATCTGCACCTTGGTCCTTCAGTCTGAGATTTCTGATTTCTATATTTCTGCTCCTCTTCCAGACCCTCAGAAACAGCGATTTCCATTCCTCGGATGACTCCATGTCAGTAATGGTTGCTCCCATTGGCACCAGACAGCAGCTGTATTGAAGTCTGTCCTCAGGAGAAGCCATTGAGATCTTGCTTCTCCAAAGTGGGACTGTGAACTTAAAAGTTTGCACAGAGACACTGGGTTCGGGAAATCTCAGTGCTCAACAGAATCCACTGCGTCTAGATAAAATAGAGCATGTCAGGAAGTGAGTGCAGTCTTCCCAACACCTCAAAGTAGCAGAAGGACAGGGTGGGACACTGAAAGCTGGAGCCACGCCTCCTGTGAAGAAAGAGGGCGTGGACCTTCCTTGCTTCAGGTACCAGATCATAGGTGTCTTCTCAGTCAGGGATGCCTCATATCTAAAACCATAGGATAGAGGGATCAGTCCTCATTGCACCCACCCCCTCTCCATCTTGTCTTCATCCCCTCTCCTGTTATCCATTCCTTCCCTCGTTCATTCATCCAGCAGACATCTACTGAGTAGGTACCTTGCTCCAGGCACAGTTTGAGGGAGTGCTGATACAACACAGACTAAGACAGGTCACTGCTCTTTTGGGGCCACATTATACAAGGATGAAAATAACCATACAAAATTGTTCTAAGCATGCAAAATTTTGCTAAGTGTCAGGAGGAAAAATACACAGCATCGTACACAGAAAATTACACAGAGCAGCACAATATAGAGGTTCTGTATGTGCCACAGACGTCACAGGGCAGAGTGTCACCAGGAAAGACCCATCTCAGAGAATGAAATCTGAACAGGAGGAAAAGCAGCCAGTCATGCAGACAACAGGTGGAGAATCATCCCAGCAAAGAGAAGGGAAGTTCAAAACTCCTGACAAATACTAAAGCTGTAAGTAGACTTCAGTTCTGTATTTACAAGAAGTTGATTAAAACACCTGAAAGAAAATGACTACAACTATTTGCATCTTTGTATGTATTTATTGCTTGATGTAATAAAACATTTTCATTTTTAAAAAATGGTCCTGAATGGATAGAGTTTCAGCGTGTTAGAAGCATAAAAGATGTTTGGTAAGGACAAGATCATCATAGCCATGAGTGTTAACGATAGGAGTTAATGAGGTTCAGACCCTTCATGCCTGTGAAGATGGAAGAATAAAGTAAACAAATCAAGCATGTTACATACAAGAATAATGTTACCTAAAGATCAGCCCAGCTGCTGCGCAGAACTCAAATATTTGGGAGACAAGAGTGGAAGCAAGGCCCCAGTGAAGGACCACAGGTTGAGGGAGAGGGAAACAAGAGTTCCAATCTCAGTGAATTGCACCAACATCTTCTCATGGTGCAGCCCCATGCTATTCCCCTCCCTGTTGCCATGGCCTCTCTCCAGCCCCTCCATGCCTTTTATATCATCTTCCTGCCATCCCCATGTTGAGGACTGGGCTGAGGTCAGAGGCAGCTGCCCTCTCCCAGGGAGTGAGACGATTCAAACAAGAGAAAGGAGGATTCTGTGCTTGACCGTCAGGAAACCCTGGCTGGACTCACTACCCCTTCTGCAGTAGACATCCAAGATTTTCTCATTGCCCTGGACCCAAGGCCAGCACCACAGAGACTACCATTAGAGAAGTTAAGTGGTCACATCAGCATGTTCCAAAGACATGACCCTTAGAGTCCACTTCTCTTCCTTGAACCTCCCATGTCTGATTTTATAAAATTCTCTTAATATTAAATCTCCAGGAAGTCTTGCAGGAGTAAACGCAGTTAATTGTTCTATAAGCAGGCAGGGAGGGTCTCCAGGGATTATAAGAATTTAATCAACTTGAGCAATCAGCCTGTTTTACAGGCTTGCTGGTGGGAATCAGCTCCTGGCATAACCCAGCAACTTACAAACCAGCATGAACTTTCTTCATTACCATGGTAAAGTCTCCACTCAAGCAGGTGCCTCATTACCATAACATGTGAACTATGTGCTGGCAGAATCACTCACTGTGTCTGGGCAACTGGGACGCCTCCTCTACAAGTGATGATACACCCTCTCTCTGCCCCCTCCATCACCCCATAGAATGTTCTTGTCACTTTCCCTCAGGAAGACGCTGCTTTGGAGAATACTCCCAGTGGCCTTCTTACTTGAACCAAGTCACAAAACTTTTGTTTATCAAAATGTACGTTCTCATAGAGAGTCTTTTTTACTCAACAGAGAAAGAAACCCTAGTTTTTTTCAGCTGCCTGCTCTAACACATTCTTTAAAGTCCAGCACAGAAGGAAGGTTAATTCACAATGCTATTGTTTTCACTTTGTTTTACTTTTTAATAATTGGGACCATATCAGGGCAGATGTCTTTAGGTGGGGGTTGAATGGAAGGTCAAGGAGACAAATCATCAACCTTGGGGAGATACTCTTGCAGAGATTATGACTACACTTGGGATTCATGAATATGAGACCCCACCAGCAGAGTACCCTGCAATGTTCAAGGATATCCAAGTAGATCAAGCATTGTAATGAAAAAACAACAGGCTTTGTCTTTCAAGATGTCCGTGAATTGATTTTCCAAAAGGAAAGGAAGATTCCATTGTCAGGGCAGAAGAGAGAGTGGAGAGGGATCTAGGCTAAACATTGTGATCAATTTTGCCTGATAGTGACTTTTTGTTTCTTAGTTCATTTTTTTTTTTTTTTTAGTATTATTTTTTGTCCCAGGATGGAGGGCAGTGGCACAATTTTGGCTCACTGCAGCCTCCACCTGCCAGGTGCAAGCGATTCTCCCACCTCAGCCTCCCAAGTAGCACGGACCACAAGCGCTTACCACCATGTCCAGCTAATTTTTGTATTATTAGTAGAGATGGGATTTCACCATATTGGCCACGCTGGTATCAAACTCCTGACCTCAGGTGATCCGCCCACTTGGCCTCCCAAAGTGCTGGGATTACAGACCTGAGTCATCGCACCCAGCCTCTTAGTTCATCTTTAGAGAGGAGATCTCCCTATGTGGTCCAGGGTGGACTTGAAGTTCTGGACTCAAGTGCTGTTCTCGTCCTAGCCATCCCAGTAGTTGGGACTACAAATACACACCACTGAGCCCATCTGATACTCACATTTTATGAGCTGTGTTTCCACTCTAATTACATAAGGAAGTGAGGCAATTAGTTGGGATAGGAGCATAGAAATTCTCTCTACATCCCTATTTTAAATTAACTATGAAAAACAGCCTTGTTTCTAAACTAAATCTTGATTTTGGTTAATAAATGTTTTTCTTAAAATGCATGTAGAATTATGACAGAGTTGTCACTTTTGTCTCATGTCTGACCTACAGTAATTTCAAAAGAAAATCAATTGACTACTTCAAAATTCTCATTATTTCAAAGCTACTTTGGATGTAAAATTGGTTGATGTTAGAGAATGTAGCATATAGGACCAGCCAGGTTACCCAAATGAATACCTGGGAAACTGAGCACATTACGTGCTTATCACACATACCTGCTGAATAAGAAAATATGACTGTATTAGTCAGGATCATCATGAGAAACGTAATAGATCTAGGTAGACAGATATAAATAAAAATATAGATATAGATGGATTTATCGTGAGAAATTGGCTCAGGCAATTATGGAGTCTGTCAAGTCCCACAGTCTGCCCTCTGCAAGCTGGCAGACCCAGGAAAGCCAGTGGTATAATTCGGTTTGAGTCCTAATGCCTGAAAACCAAGGAAGCCAATGATGTAAATGTCAGCCCAAGTGCAGGAAAGATGACACGAGATATCCTAGCTTAAGAAGTGAGGCAAGAAAAAAGTGGTGAATTCCTCCTTTCTCCACTTTTCAATCTATTCTGGCCCTCGGCAGATTGGATGAGCCCCGTTCACATTGGCAATGCAGCCTACTTTACGTCATCAACCAATTCAACTGCTAGTCTTACGGAAACACCCTCACAGACACACTCAGGAATAATGTTAACCTGGGCACCCACAGGCCCAGGCTTCTTGAAATATAAGATTCACCATCATGATGACCTATGGTTTCCCAGGTGCACCGGTAGATGTTACCAAATTGGCACTATTGGCCACAACCCACATACATTCACCAGGTCAGTGAACTTCTCAATTCATCAGAGATTGATTTTCTTCTGTGACATCATGTTCACCTGGAGTGCACCAAGAACCAGGCTCACAGCTAATAATGAGAAAGGATTTGTCATTTGCTTTTTTACAAATGAGAGCAAAATTTGCCAAAAGTCTTTGGTAATAAGTAGTTATCTCAAAGACAAAGAGACTCAAAATGAAAATGAAAAAAGTCAGTTACCCGTCCCACTGCCCATGTTCTTCCTCCATGTATAAAAACAGGTATTAAATTCACCCTTTCTGGTATTAACGATTAGAGTCTAACCCAATACCTGTGCATCTGAGTGCACAGATGTTACCAGATTTTTCATTACAAAGAAAATGACAGAGACGTTCTTCCACTACAGTTGATAATTTGTGGTGACAACTTTTACTTTCCACACTTCTTTGGTTAAGTGACACACACGTGCAACTGGAAGGTTTACTGTTTTCACCCACAGCTTCCATGCCTCACAGCTATGCAGGAGCTTCATTCAGTACAGCAGATCCTAGCACCCTGGATAGTACATGCGTGACTTGTTAACTGCAATGCAATAGCAAATATATGGGGTTCCGTGTTGGTCTCTCATTCAGAATATACAGTTCAGAATTCTTTAAAATAGTAAATTTGGAAAAAATAATATATCCTGCGGAACTGGTTAAAATAGGATTGTATATCTTTGCAATGGAATTTTATGTGGCATTTTTTTAATGCAAAAAAATACAGTTAATCTCTTGCTACCGGCATGGAATATTACCAAAATATATTGTTAATGAGAAAGAAGAATGGTGTAGGCCACTGTAAGAATCTACTCAGGCTGACTAGCTGAAGAAACAGAAAATTTCTTTCTCTCAGTCAAGGAAACATCAGCTCTTCTCCTCCATACTCACACTCACACTTCTGGCCACCAAATGTGGGAAGGTGCTTTCTCACAGCAACCCATTCCAGCTGGGTATCCTACAATTTAATTCGATTGTGACACTAACTGGAGTGAACGCAGACCCCACAGGTTTAGGGCTCAGTCCCATAAGACTATCAGTCTCAAGAAGCAGATCATTATCTGAGCTTTTGACCAATAAGTTATACTTTGGAGGATCCCATGACTTCCTCTTCAGTTTGATCATTTGCTACAATGGCTCACAAACCCCAGGGAAACACTTCAGTTTATACATCAACCATAAAGGATATACTAAAGGTACAGATAAGGACAAGACTTGGAAGGGTCCTAAGTGCAGAATCTTCTGTCCCTGTGGAGTTGGGGTATGCCACCCTCCCAGCACAGGGATGTGTTCTTGTGTACTGTATTCATCCCTTCCTACACTGCTATAATGAACTACCTGAGGCTGGGCATGGTGGCTCATGCCTGTAATCCCAGCACGTTGGGAGGCCAAGGCCAGCATATCATAAGGTCAGGAGTTCGAGCCCACCCTTGCCAACATGGTGAAACCCCATCACTACTAAAAATATGAAATTAGCTGGATGTGGTGGCACACACTTGTAATCCCAGTTACTTGGGAGGCTGAGGCAGGAGAATCACTTGAATCCAGAAGGTGGAGGTTGCAGTGAGCCAAGATCACGTCATTGCACTCCAGCCTGGACAAAAAGAGCATAACTCCATCTTAGGAAAAAAAAAAAAAAAAAAAAAAAGAAAGACAGAAAGAACTATCTGAGACTGGATAATTTATGAAGAAAAGAAGTTTAATTGACTTGCAGTTCTGCAGGCTGCACAGGAAGCATGGCTTGGGGGAACCTCAGGAAACTTATAATCATGGCAGAGGGTGAAGGGAAAGCAAGCATGTCTTCACACAGCAGCAGGAGAGAGTGAAGGGGGAAGTGCTATACACTTTTAAACAACCAGATCTTGTGAGAACTCACTCACTATCACAAGAACAGCAAGGGAGAAATCTGCCCCCATGATGCAATTACCTCCCACCAGGTCCCTCCCTAAACAATAGCAATTACAATTTGACATGAGTTTTGGGTGGGGACACAAAGTCAAACCATATCATTCACCAAACCCAGAAACATACCAAAGTCTCTCTCTCTCCTTTTGGGATTTATGGAGGTGTCATTACGTTGGCATGACTGATGAAATTATTGGTCACTGCTGATTAACTCAACATTCAATCCCCCTCCCAGGGGGTTAGCTGGGATTGGAATAGACGTTCTAACCCTCTAATCACTTGCTTGGTTCTGCTGGCAACCGGCCCCCATCCTGAGCCTAGACAGGTGCCACTCATCTCATTAACATAGTTCATTGGACACTTATTCAGAAATTAGACACTTATTCAGAAATTTTAAGAGTTTTAGGAGCTCTGAGTCAGGAAACAGGGAGGAAGACTAAATATATGGTATATATACTTTAATTTAGAGATGGGGCTTCACTCGGTCACCCAGGCCAGAGTGCAGTGGCACCATCATAGCTCACTGCAGCCCCCACCTCCTGGGTTGAAGCCATCCTTCTGCCTCAGTCTCCCAAGTAGCTGAGATTATAGGCTGTAGCCACCATGCCCAGCAGTTGCATTTCTCATTATAAATCACAATATCACAATCATAGCTCTGGACACTGGGAAGTTCAAGATGAACTTTCTGGCAGGTTCAGTTTGCTGTGAGGTCTCCCTTCCTGGCTTGCTGACAGTTGCCCCCCCAACAATGTGTCCTCAGATAGGGGAGGAAGGAGTAAGCTCTCTGATGTGTCTTTTTTTTTTTTTTTTTTTTTTTTTTTTTTTTTTTTTTTTTGTAGAGATGAGATCTTGCTATATTGCTGTATTAGGCTGTTCTTTCATGGCTATGAAAAATTCCTGAGATTGGGTAATTTATAAAGAAAAGAAGTTTAATTGGCTCATGGTTCTGTAAGCTGTACAGGAAGTACTGCCCTTGTGTCAGCTTCTAGGAAGATCTCAGGAAGCTTACAATCGTGGCAGAAGATGAAGTGGGAACAGGTACTTCATATGCGGAAAGCAGGAGCAACAGAGAGAGCTGGGGGTCATGGAGGTAAGTGCCACAATTTTTAAATGACCAGTCTCAGAAGAACTCACTCATTATCTCAAGGACAGCACCAAAGGGGTGGTGCTAAACCATTCATGAGAATTTTGCCCCTATATTAGTTCTTTCTCACATTGCTACAAAGAAACACCCGAAACTGGGTAATTTATAAAGAAAAGAGGTTAAATTGGCTCTCAGTTCTGCAGGCTTTACAAAAAGAATAGTAGCTTCTGTGTCTGGGGGAGGCCTCAGGAAGCTTCCAATCACAGTGGAAGGCACAGGGGAACAGGAGTCTTACCTGGCAGAACAGGAGCAAGAGAGCAAGGGGCACTGAAGAGGTTAGGAAAGAATTTTGATTCACTAAAGCCACCATTCCCAATCTCCCAGCAGCCGCCACATAGAGCTGAAATGGAATCTGAGAGCATGGGAGAGGGATAGCGCAGCAATTGTGGAAATCTGCACTGAACTCAGTGCTGCCCTGTCACAGCCCACCCACAGAAGGAGCATTTAGACCACCTTGGCCAAAGGGGAATCACCTATCCCAGCAGTCAGACCCTGAGTTTGGGAAAGCCTTGCCACAGCAAGCTAAAGTGCTCTGGGGTCCTAAACACATTTGAAACTCAATCTAGGCCACAAGAACTACAACTACAAGGCAAGTCCCAGTGCTGTGCTGGGCTCAGCACCAGAGGACTTGGGCACCACTAGTGTGACACTCGTCAGGGCAGCTAAGGGAGTGCTTGCACAACCGCTCCCCCAACCACAGGCAGCACAGCTCACAGCAGTGAAAGTGACTCCTTACTCCTGCTTGAGAAGAGAAGAGGAAAGAGTAACTAGGACTTTGTCTTACATCGTAAACATCAGCTCAGCCACAGTAGGATTGGACACCAGTCAGAGTCATGAAGCCACCATTCCAGGTCCTCGCTCCTGAAGGACATTTCTAGACACAACCTGCACCAGAAGAAAACCCACTGCCTAGAAGGAAAGGACCCAGTCCTGCCAGGATTCATCACCTGCTGACTGAAGAACCCTCAGGCCCTAAATAACCAGTAGCAATACCCAGTCGTACACTCCATGGGCCTTGGGTGAGACTCTGAGATATGTTGGCTTCAGGTGAGACCCACCATATTCACAGCAGTGGCAGTCATGAAGGGACAATTCTTCTGCTTGAGAAAAGCAGAGGGAAAAGTAAAGGGGACTCTGTCTTGCAGCTTAGATAGCAGCTCCGCTACAGCAGGGTAGAGCACCAAGCAGGCTCTTGGGTCCCCAATTCAAGATCTTGGCTCTTGGTTGGCATTTCTGGACCTGCCCTGGGTCAGAGAGAAGCCCACTGTCCTGAAGCATGAGTCCCAGGCCAGGCAGCATTCACCACAAGCTGACTGAAGAGCCCTTGGGCCTTAAGGGAACATTGGAGATAGTCTGGTAGTACTCCCTTTGAGCCTATGGTGGAGGTAGTTGCAGGGAGAGGCTCCACTGCCCATGGAAAGATGAGGGAAGACTGTAAGGACTCCATCTCATGGCTTGAGTTCAAGCTTAGCCACAGTACAACAGAACACCACGTAAACTTCTCAGGTTTTTTACTTTGGTCCCTGGCTCTCAGACAGTACCTCTGGACATGCCTGCACCTAGAGGAACTCATCATCCTGAAGGGAAGGACACAAGCCTGGCTGGTATTGTCACCTGCTAATTGCAGACCTCTAGGGCCTTCAGTGACCATAGGCAATAGCCAGGTAGTAGTTACAGAGGGCCTTGGGTGAGACCCAAAGCTGTGCTGGATTCAAGTCTGACCCAGCACAGTCCCAGTGGTGGTGACCACAGGGGTGCTTGTGTCACCCCACCACCAGCTCCAGGCAGCTCAGCACACAGAGAGAAACATCATTTGTTTGCGAGAAACATCATTTGTTTGAGAGAGACATCATTTGTTTGAGAGAAAGTAAGGAAAGAAAACAAGACTCTCTACTTTGTAATCCAGAGAATTCTGAAAAAATTCTGGAGTTTAAAATGCAATCGACATACTGAAGAATTCATGAGAATATCTCAATAGTAGAATTGATCAAGCAGAAGAAAAACTCCGTGAGCTGGAAGATAGATGAGTTGAAAATACACTATCAGAGGACATAAAAGAAAAAAGAATGAAGCACACCTACAAGACCTGGAACATAGCCTTCAAAAGGGCAAATTTAAGAGTTATTTATCTTAAAGAGGCGGTTGAGAAAGAGATAGGGGTAGAAACTTTATTCACAGGGAAAATAACAAAGCCACCAATATTTGGGAAAGATAACAATGTATGAGTACAAAAAGATTAGAGAATACCAAGCAGATTTCACCCAAAGAAGACTACATCAATGCGTTTAATAATCAAATTCAAGAAGTCAAGGATAAAGAAAAGATCCTAAAAGCAGCAAGAGAAAAGAAACAAATAATACAAAATGGAGCTCCAATACGTCTGGCAGCAGACTGTCCAGTGGAAGCCCTACAGGCCAGGAGAGAGTGGCATGACATATTTAAAGTGCTGAGGAAAAAAAATTACCCTAGAATAAAATATCCAGTGAAAATACCCTTCAAACATGAAGGAAAAGTAAAGGCTTTCCCAGACAAACAAAAGCTGAGAAATTTTATCAACATTAAACCTTTCCTACAAGAAATGATAAAGGGAATACTTCAGTCAGAAAGAAAAAGACATTAATAAGCAATAAATAATCAACTGAAAGTATAAAACTCACTGGTAATAGTAAGTACGTAGAAAACACAGAATATTATAACAATGTAATTGTGATGTATAAATCACTATTATCTTAAGTGGAAAGAAAAACACGAACTGATCAAAGTAACTAAAACAACTTTTCAAGACGTAAGACGTATTTACGTACAATAAGACGTAAAGAGAAAAACAAAATGGTAAAAAGTGAAAAGATGAAGTGTAGGGTTTTTATTAATTTTCTTTTTGCTTGTTTATTGGTCTGTTTAAGCAATCAGTGCTAAGTTGTCATCAGTTTAAAATAATGGATTATAAGATATTGTTTGGGGGCCTCATAAACCTCAAATCAAAAACATACAAGAGATACTAAAACATTAAAATCAAGAAATTAAATCATACACCAGAGAAAATCACCTTCACTAAAAGAAAGACAGGAATCAAAGAAAGAAGAAGGAGAAGACCACAAAACAACCAGAAAACAAATAACAAAATGGGAGGAGTAGTCCTTACCTATCAATAACAACATTGAATGCTGATGGACTATCCTCTCCAATCAAAAGACACAGAATGGCTGAATGATTTAAAAAAACAAGACTCAATGATCTATTGCCTACAAGAAACACACTTCACCTATAAAGACACACAGAGACTGAAAATAAAGGGATAGAAAAAGATATTCCATGCCAATGGAAACCAAAAAAGAGCAGGAGTAGTTATATGAGACAAAATAGATTTCAAGACAAAACCTATTAGAATAGACAAAGAAGGTCATTATATAATGATAAAGGGGTCATTCAGTGAGACGATATAACAATTGCAAATATATATGAACCCAACACTGGAACACTCAGATATATAAAGCAAATATTATTAGAGCTAAAAAGGGAGATTGGCCCCAAATACTGGATAGCTGGATATTTCAACCCCCCAACTTCACCATTGGACAGATCTTCCAGACAGAAAATCAACAAAGAAACATTGGGCTAAGTCTTCACTATAGACCAATTGAACCTAGTAGATATTTATAGAACATTTCATTCAATGGCTGCAGAATACACATTCTTCTGAGCACATGGATCATTGTCAAGGATAGACCATATGTTAGGTCACAAACAAAATCTTAAAACTTTCAAAAGCATTCAAATAATAACAGACATCTTCTCTGACCACAATGGAATAAAACTGGAAATCAATAACAAGAGGAGTTTTAGAAACTATACAACTATACAAACACATGGAAATCAAACAATATGCTCCTAAGGTTGAGGCTGCAGTGAACGATGATGACACCACTGCACTCCAGCCTGGGTGACAGAGTGAGACTCTGTCTCCCCAAAAAATAAACTAATAAATAAAGTAAATAAACAAATAATGGGCAAAATATCTGAATAGACATTCCTCAAAATAAGACATATAAGTGGCAAACAGGCATATGAAAAGGTGCTCAACATCACTGATCATCAGAGAAACACAAACCAATACTACAATGAGATATCATCTCACCTCAGTTAAAATGGCCTTTATCCAAAAGACATGAAATAAAGAATGCTGGCAAGGATGTGGAGAAAAGGGAACTCTCGTACACTGTTGGTAGAAATGTAAATTAGTACAACCACTATAGAGAACAGCTTGGAAGTACCCCAAAAAACTAAAAATAGAGCTACCACAAAATCCAGCAATCCCACTGCTAGGTATATAACCAAAAGAAAGAAAATCAGTAGATCATACTATTCAGCCATAAAAGAAGAATGAGATCCTGTCATTTGCAACGACATGGATAGAACTGGAGGCCAATCATGTTAAGTGAAATAAGTCAGGCACAGGAAGATAAACTTTGCATGTTCTTACTTCTTTGTGGGAGCTAAAAATGGAAACAACTGAATTCATGGAGATAGAGTAGAATAATGGTTACCAGAGCCTGGGAAGGGTAGTGGGGTGATGCAGAGGAAGTGAGGATGGTTAATGGGTATAAAAAAATAGAAGGAATAAGACCTGGTATTTATCAGCACAACAGAGTGAGTATAGTAAATAATAATTTTATTGTACATTTAAAAATAACTAAAAGAGTATAACTGGATTGTTTGTAACACAACGGATAAATGCTTGAGGGGAGCGTATCCCATTTAACCTGATATGATTATTACACATTGCATGCCTGTATCAAAATATCTAATGTACACCATAAACACATATTCTTACTAGGTACACACAAAACTTTAAAAATTTTTTAAAAAAGAATCAAAGGAACTGGTTTGAACAATCAAAAGACAGTTGTTGCTGGCTTCTGTAGTCTAAGCTACTGAGGAGGCAAAGGCAGGATGATCACTTGAGCCCAGGAGATGTGGGCTATAAGTACACTTAAGCTGATGGGGGTGTGCACATTAAGTTAAGCATCAATATGGTGACCTCCTAGCAGGAAGGGACCACCAGGTAGCCTAAGGAGAATTGAACCAGCCCAAATCAGAAACGGAGCAGGTCAAATCTTCTGTGCTAATCAGTAGTGGGATAATGTCTATGAATAGCCACTGCACTCCAGCCTGGACAAGATAGTGAGACTCCGTCTCTAAAGATCAAAACAAAACAAAAAAAGGAACTACTGTCAAACAATTTATAAAAGACATCCTGAAGGAGTAGCCAAGATTCCAAAAAGATAATGGTGTTTTACAAACAGCAGGAAAATGCCATTAGTAGACTGAATCTATCATGTAATTTCTCACGATTCTCTGGGTTTGCTCACTCAACTTGCTTTGGCTCCACATAGTATCAGCTGCACTGGCTACAGCAAGTGTAATCTAAGCTAGAGATTTCAGGAGAACCTCATTCCATGTCTAGTTGATCTGCTGGGATGACCAGAACACTGGGGACTCCATCTATTATATCTTCACCATCCAGAGCCTGTGCTTAGACTCTTGTGCAGCTATAACAGAATACTTGAAACTTGGTGATTTAAAAAGAAAAGAGGTTTATTTGACTCAGGTTGCCGGAGGTTAGTAAGTTCAAGAAGCATAGCACCAGCATTTGTTTGGCTTCTGGTAAGGACCTCCTGCTGCATCACGACATGGCAGAGAGGTGAAAGGGGTAGCAAACATGCTGGAAAAGGGATGAAACAAAAGGCATAACCTGGCTTTATAACTCTTGCTCAGCCCAGGTGCAGTGGCTCATGCGTGTAATCCCAGCACTTTGGGAGCCCAGGAGTTCAAGATCAGCCTGGTAACATGGTGAATCCCCATCTCTGTCCCCAGAAATACAAAAATTAGCCAAGGGTGGCGGCACATGCCTATAGTCCCAGCTACTTGAGAGGCTGAGGTGGGAAGATCACTTGAGTCCAAGAGGCAGAGGTTGCAGTGATGGGGGATCGCACCACTGCACTCCAGCATGGAGACAGAGTGAGACCCAGTCTCAAAACAAACAAACAAACAAACAAAAACTCTTTCTCGTAGTAATTAATCCAGTACCGGGAAAACTAACCTAGTCTTCCAAAAATGCATTCATTCGTTTATGAGAGTGGAGCCCCCATGATCCAAACATTTCTTAAAAGACCCACTACCTTTCTATACTGTTACAAGGGTTATTATATTTCAACATGAGTTTTAGCAGGAATAAACCACATCCAAACCATAGCAGCCTTTCCCTCCATGTGGTCTCTCCAGTAACAGATCCCAGTCTTCCTTTACATGCTGCTCAAGGCTCCAAGGCAGCTTGGAACAGTCCAAGCAGCAGCAAGGACTATACTTAGGGGTGTACATGGTCACCCTTTACTGAAGTCAAAGTAACTCCAAAGTCTTTTGGTCAGAGTAAGTCACAAAGCCAAGCTAGGGTCATGGTAACAAGGGAATTACAGAAAGGGATGGATGCTAGGAGGCATTAATGATTGGGGCCATTCTGTAATAATTTGCAACAAACGAAGTCAACTTCGTGGATGTGTGAACAGTGAAGTCACACAGGGCTCCAGACTTAGAAGGAGCCCATGCTTGATTTAATGTTCCAATATCATCATTTGAAATTTCTAAAAACTTTTTGAAGAAGGGAACCCACATTTTCATTCTGCACTGGGTCCAACCAATTGTTTAGCATGACTGACCACGGATATGTTATTATGCATTACCCTAGGTGCACCCCAGCCCTACATTATGGGTCCTTCTCAACACAGGCTCTATTCATGGTTCTCTTGTCAATGAAGGATGGATGTAGCATAGGGCAAGAATACTGATTCTGGCTCCAGGAAGCTGGAGGCCAGCCTGTTTGAGTTCAACTCTTGTCACTAAAGACTCCACCCTCACTTTTTTGATCCCAGTTGAGCAGGAGATTCCTATTGACAGATGCTCTGAACCACCTGATGTTATAAGTTATAACAGGGCCCACTCATCATATAGAAAATATACTAAAATCAAAGCCATGATTGAAAAAGGGGGCATAGGCTAGGCACGGTGGCTCACGACTGTAATCCCAGTACTTTGGGAGGCTGGGGGGGTGGTGGTGGATCACAAGGTCAAGAGTTCAAGACCAGCTTTACCAACATGGTGAAACCCCATCTTTACTAAAAATACAAAAATTAGCCAGGTGTGGTGGTGGGCACCTGTAATCCCAGCTACTCAGGAGGCTGAGGTAGGAGAATCAGTTGAACCCAGGAGGCAGAGGTTGCAGTGAGCTGAGACTGTGCCATTGCACTCCAGCCTGAGTGACAGTGCAAGACTCTGTCTCAAAAAAAAAAAAAAAAAGAAAAGAAAAAAGAAAAAGGGGGCATCATAAATGAGATGTCTCTCATACTTAGAGATGGCAGGGCAATAACAGAAAATACTTCTATGAATCTCAAATCCTGCAGTTTGCTAAAGGCAAATGCCTAGGCAAGATTCACTGAGTTGGACACAAGAATGAGGCATCAGTGATCACCACATGGCCTTAGTTTCTTCTAAGATGTCTTAATAGACACAACAGAAAATCCTCACTCAATATGACCTTATGGAACTGCTCAGTACAAGAGCCCCATTCGGAGATTCTGAGGAATCATTCTGGGTTATTGATTGAGTGATGCCGATGTTTTGACATGACAAATCAGCTCCAACCAATATCCCTTCCCAATGCCTAGGATATTAGCCTGATACTGGGATAATCCGTCACAAAGTCAAAGCAGAGCAGTAGCTGCAGGGTGAGTAAGAACTCTGTTTCACTGGGGGACAAACCCCATCTCATCCACACACACTCCACCCAGTGTTCTTTAGGATCACTTTACCACCTGAAAGTTTCTAAGAACCATAAAAAACCTTTGTTTATATTGATTATTCACATTTATCTCATTAAAAATTAGAACTAAAATATTTTTTAAATAATTATTAATCATAAACCAGTGAATACAATTATTACATGCAAATATAAAGACCATAGTTTTTGAAAAATAACCCTATTTTTTAAAACAAAAAAAAAGGAATGGCATTGTTTTACGTTTTCAAAATTTCTTTTTTGTTGTTTTTTTTTTTGGTTTTTATTATTATTATTATTATACTTTAAGTTCTAGGGTACATGTGCATAACGTGCAGGTTTGTTACATATGTATACTTGTGCCATGTTGGTGTGCTGCACCCATCAACTCGTCAGCACCCATCAACTCGTCATTTACATCAGGTACAACTCCCAATGCAATCCCTCCCCCCTCCCCCCTCCCCGTGATAGGCCCTGGTGTGTGATGTTCCCCTTCCCGAGCCCAAGTGATCTCATCGTTCAGTTCCCACCTATGAGTGAGAACATGCGGTGTTTGGTTTTCTGTTCTTGTGATAGTTTGCTAAGAATGATGGTTTCAAAATTTCTTTAATGTCTGAGTCTATATAGACATCTGGAGGCTCATGTCTGCCTGGCATTCAGTCTGTTACACTGTGTTGTTTTGTTGAATTCTATAAAGAGAATCTGTGAATTTGATCCTGTCGTTATGATGTTAGCTGGTTATTTTGCTCGTTAGTTGATGCAGTTCCTTCCTAGCATTGATGGTCTTTACAATTTGGCATGCTTTTGCAGTGGCTGGTACCGGTTGCTCCTTTCCATGTTTAGTGCTTCTTTCAGGAGCTCTTGTAAGGCAGGCCTGGTGGTGACAAAATCTCTCAGCATTTGCTTGTCTGTAAAGGATTTTCTTTCTCCTTCACTTAGGAAGCTTAGTTTGGCTGGATATGAAATTCTGGGTGAAAATTCTTTTCTTTAAAAACGTTGAATATTGGCCTCCACTCTCTTCTGGCTTGTAGAGTTTCTGCCAAGAGATTTGCTGTTAGTCTGATGGGTTTCCCTTTGTGGGTAACCTGACCTTTCTCTCTGGCTGCCCTTAACATTTTTTCCTTCATTTCAACTTTGATGAATCTGACAATTCTGTGTCTTGGAGTTGCTCTTCTCAAGGAGTATCTTTGTGGTGTTCTCTGTATTTCCTGAATTTGAATGTTGGCCTGCCTTGCTATGTTGGGGAAGTTCTCCTGGATAATATCCTGAAGAGTGTTTTCCAACTTGGTTCCATTCTCCCAGTCACTTTCAGGTACACCAATCAGATGCAGATTTGGTCTTTTCACATAGTCCCATATTTCTTGGAGGGTTTGTTCGTATCTTTTTACTCTTTTTTCTCTAAACTTCTCTTCTCACTTCATTTCATTTATTTGATCTTCAATCACTGATACCTTTTCTTCCAGTTAATCGAATCGGCTACTGAAGGTTTTGCATGCGTCACGTAGTTCTCGTGCCATGGTTTTCAGCTCCATCAGGTCATTTAAGGTCTTCTCTACACTGGTTATTCTAGTTAGCCATTTGTCTAACCTTTTTTCAAGGTTTTTAGCTTTTTTGCAATGGGTTAGAACATCCTCCTTTAGCTCAGAGAAGTTTGTTATTACTGATCCTGTGAAGCCTTCTTCTCTCAGCTTGTCAAAGTCATTCTCCATCCAGCTTTGTTCTGTTGCTGGCAAGGAGCTGTGTTCCTTTGGAGGAGAAGAGGCACTCTGATTTTTAGAATTTTCAGCTTTTCTGTTCTGGTTTCTCCCCATCTTTGTGGTTTTATCTACCTTTGGTCTTTGATGATGGTGATGTACAGATGTGGTTTTGGTGTGGATGTCTTTTCTCTTTGTTAGTTTTCCTTCTAATAGTCAGGACCCTCAGCTGCAGGTCTCTTGGAGTTTGCTGGAGGTCCACTCCAGACCCTGTTTGCCTTAAATGTAAATAGGCTAAATGCTTCAATTAAAAGACATAGACTGGCAAATTGGATAAAGAGTCGAGACCCATCAGTGTGCTGTATTCAGGAGACCCGTCTCATGTGCAGAGACACACATGGGCTCAAAGTAAAGGGATGGAGGAAGATCTACCAAGCAAATGGAAAACAAAAAAAGCAGGGGTTGCAATCCTGGTCTCTAATAAAACAGACTTTAAGCAACAAAGACCAAAAGAGACAAAGAAGGCCATTACCTAATGGTAAAGGGATTAATTCAACAAGAAGCGCTAACTATCCTAAATATATATGCACCCAATACAGGAGCACCCAGATTCATAAAGCAAGTCTTTACAGACCTACAAAGGGACTTAGACTCCCACACAAAAATGACGGGAGACTTTAACACCCCACTGTCAACATTAGACAGATCAATGAGATAGAAAGTTAACAAGGATATCCAGGAATTGAACTCAGCTCTGCACCAAGCAGAACTAATAGACATCTTCAGAACTCTCCACCCCAAATCAACAGAATATACATTCTTCTTATTCCACTTATTCCAAAATTGACCACATAGTTGGAAGTAAAGCACTCCTCAGCAAATGCAAAAGAATAGAAATTATAACAAACTGTCTCTCAGACCACAGTGCAATCAAACTAGAACTCAGGATTAAGAAACTCACTCAAAACCACTCAACTGCGTGAAAAATCAACAACCTGCTCCTGACTGACTACTGGGTACATAACGAAACAAAGGCAGAAATAAAGATGTTCTTTGAAACCAATGAGAAAAAAGACACAACATACCACAATCTCTGGGACACATTTAAAGCAGTGTGTAGAGGGAAATTTATAGCACTAAATGCCCACGAGAGAAAGCAGGAAAAATCTAAAATTGACAACCTAACATCACAATTAAAAGAACTAGAGAAGCAAGAGCAAACACATTCAAAAGCTAAAAGAAGGCAAGAAATAACTAACATCAGAGCAGAACTGAAGGAGATAGAGAAATAAAAAACCCTTAAAAAAAAAATCCATGAATCCAGGAGCTGGTTTTTTTGAAAAGATCAACAAAATTGATAGACTGCTAGCAAGACTAACAAAGAAGAAAAGAGAGAAGAATCAAATAGATGCAATAAGAAAACGATAAAGGGGATATCACCACCGACCCCACAGAAATGCAAACTACCATCAGAGAATACTATAAACACCTCTACACAAATAAACTAGAAAATCTAGAAGAAATGGATAAATTCCTGAACACATACACCCTCCCAAGACTAAACCAGGAAGAAGTTGAATCCCTGAATAGACCAATAGCAGGCTCTGAAATTGAGGCAATAATTAACAGCCTACCAACCAAAAAAAGTCCAGGACCAGACGGATTCACAGCTGAATTCTACCAGAGGTACAAAGAGGAGCTGCTACCATTTCTTCTGAAACTATTCCAATCAATAGAAAAAGACGGAATCCTCTCTAACTCATTTTATGAGACCGGTATCATCCTGATACCAAAGCCTAGCAGAGACACAACAAAAAAGGAGAATTTTAGACCAATATCCCTGATGAACATCAATGCAAAAATCCTCAATAAAATACTGGCAAACTGAATCCAGCAGCACATCAAAAAACTTATCCACCATGCTCAAGTGGGCTTCATCCCTGGGATGCAAGGCTGGTTCAACATATGCAAATCAATAAATGCAATCCATCATATAAACAGAACCAAAGACAAAAACCACATGATTATCTCAATAGATGCAGAAAAGGCCTTCGATAAAATTCAACAGCCCTTCATGCTAAAAACTCTCAATAAGTTAGGTATTTATGGGATGTATCTCAAAATAATAAGAGCTATTTATGACAAACTCACAGGCAATATCATACTGAATAGGCAAAAACTGGAAGGATTCCCTTCGAAAACTGGCACAAGACAGGGATGCCCTCTCTCACCACTCCTATTCAACATAGTGTTAGAAGCTCTGGCCAGGACAATCAGGCAGAGAAAGAAAAAAAGGGCAGTCAGTTAGGAAAAGAGGAAGTCAAATTGTCCCTGTTTGCAGAAGACATGATTGTATATTTAGAAAACCCCATCATCTCAGCCCAAAATCTCCTTAAGCTGATAAGCAACTTCAGCAAAGTCTCAGGATACAAAATCAATGTGCAAAAATCACAAGCATTTCTATACACCAATAGACTATCAGAGAGCCAAATCATGAGTGAACTCCCATTCACAACTGCTTCAAAGAGAATAAAATACCTAAGAATCCAACTTACAAGGGATGTGAAGGACCTCTTCAAGGAGAACTACAAACCACTGCTCAGTGAAATAAAAGAGGACACAAACAAATGGAAGAACATTCCATGCTCATGGATAGGAAGAATCAATATCATGAAAATAGCCATATTGCCCAAGGTAATTTATACATTCAATGCCATCCCCATCAAGCTACCAATGACTTTCTTCACAGAATTGGGAAAAAACTACTTTAAAGTTCATATGGAACCAAAAAAGAGCCCTCATTTCCAAGACAATCCTAAGCCAAAAGAACAAAGCTGGAGGCATCACGCTACCTGACTTCAAACTATACTACAAGGCTACAGTAACCAAAACAGCATGGTACTGGTACCAAAACAAAGATATAGACCAATGGAACAGAACAGAGACCTCAGAAATAATACCACACATCTACAACCATCTGATCTTTGACAAACCTGACAAAAACAAGAAATGGGAAAAGGATTTCCTATTTAATAAATCGCGCTGGGAAAACTGGCTAGCCATATGTAGAAGGCCAAAACTGGATCTCTTCCTTACACCTTATAAAAAAATTAATTCAAGATGGATTAAAGACTTAAATGTTAGACCTAAAACCATAAAAACCCTAGAAGAAAGCCTAGGCAATACCATTCAGGACATAGGCATGGGCAAGGACTTCATGTCTAAAACACCAAAAGCAATGCTACCAAAGCCAAAATTGACAAATAGGATCTAATAAAACTAAAGAGCTTCTGCACATCAAAAGAAACTACCATCAGAGTGAACAGACAACCTACAGAATGGGAGAAAATTTTTACAATCTACCCATCTGACAAAGGGCTAATATCCAGAATCTACAAAGAACTTAAACAAATTTAGAAGAAAAAAAATCAAACCACCCGATCAAAAAGTGGGCAAAGGATATGAACAGACACTTCTCAAAAGAAGACATTTATGCAGCCAACAGACACATGAAAAAATGCTCAACATCACTGGCCATCAGAGAAACGCAAATCAAAACCACAATGAGATGCCATCTCACACCAGTTAGAATGGCAATCATTAAGAAGTCAGGAAACAACAGGTGCTGGAGAGGATGTAGAGAAATAGGAACACTTTTACACTGTTGGTGGGACTATAAACTAGGTCAACCATTGGTGGAAGACAGCGTGGTGATTCCTTAAGGATCTAGAACTAGAAATACCATCTGACCCAGCCATCCCATTTCTGGGAAGATACCCAAAGGATTATAAATCATGCTGCTATAAAGATACATGCACACATATGTTTATTGTGGCACTATTCACAATAGCAAAGACTTGGGACCAACCCAAATGTCCATCAATGATAGACTGGATTAAGAAAATGTGGCACATATACACCATGGAATACTATGCAGCCATAAAAAAGAATGAGTTCATGTCCTTTGTAGGGACATGGATGAAGCTGGAAACCATCATTCTCAGCAAACTACCGCAAGGACAAAAAGCCAAACACTGCATGTTCTCACTCATAGGTGGGAACTGAACAATGAGAACACTTGGACACAGGAATGGGAACATCACACACCGGGGCCTGTTGTGGGTTTGGGGGAGGGGAAAGGGATAGCATTAGGAGACATACCTAATGCAAATGACGAGTTAATGAGTGCAGCACACCAACATGGCACATGTATACATATGTAACAAATCTGCATGTTGTGCACATGTACCCTAGAACTTAAAGTACAATAATGAAAAAAAAAGGCAAAACATAACAACTGTCGTCTAGGATGTGGTGAAAAGAGAACTCTTGTGTGCTGTTAGTGGAAATGCAGATTTGGTATAGCTGCTATGGAAAACAGCATGGAGGTTTCTAAAGAAATGAAAAATAGAACTACTGTGTGGCCCAGCAATCCTTCCTCTGGGTACATACCCAAAGGAAATGAAATTATTACCCTGTAAAGACATCTGCACTCCCATGTTCACTGCAGCATTATCCACAATAGCCAAGATACGGAAACAACCTAAGTGCCTGTCACTGGTCGAATGGATAAAGAAACTGTGGTACATAAATACAAAGGGCAATTATTCAGCCCTAAGAAATGAAAACATCTTGCTATTTGTCAAAACATGGACGAGCCTGGACTTATGCTAAGGGAAATAACCCAGACACAGAAAAAATAAATTGCATGATCTCACTTATATCTGGAATCTGTAAAAACAAAACGAAACAACAACAACTATACAGAGATAGAGAACAAAACAGTAGTTACCAGGGAGGGTTTGGTGGAGGAAATGGGGAGATGTAGTTCAGAGGATACAAAGTAGATCTGCTTTGTATCATATCTATGAAGGATGAATGCATCTAGAGCTCTAATGTAGACATGAGAATTATAGGTAATAAAATTATACTGTATTTGGAATAAGAGAGAGAGAATCTGGCCTCACACAAATGGGTGGTTGGGAAGGAAACACTCCACGGATACCCCAAAAAGGGTTTGAAGACCACCAGCATTCTTGGGCCACACTTGACCTAATCTGAGCATTCATCCCATTTCAGAGGTCCTGGTGGGTTATGAGATGGGCCCTCAAAACAATCAGACATTGACTGGGGAATGTTGGGGGAAGAAGGCAGGAGACTTTTTCTCCTCTACTTATTTCTGAGATAATATGAGGTTTTGGGGCTGTTGCAACCATCTTGCCAATATGTAAAGGACATATGCCTGAAAAGTGAACCAAGATAGAGCATAGAGGAGTATGGAGAAATAGTGTATAACTGGTTTCTCTTTTCATCATCTGAGTTCTGATAAGCTGCTCATTAAGCCATAACTGTCCCTTATTGCTTACAACAGTTTAACTATACTTTCAGATTATTAGGTCACGAGAAAGACCAAGTACTTGGAGGGAAGGTATTTCAGGGTACTAAAATGCAGGAAAGAAATTGTAAAGAATTTAAGATAGAAATCCATGCTCTGTTATTTGTTCATGTTAATATGACAATCATTTTTATACAGGTGTCCTTGAGAAAATTACTTTTGAGCAAAGACTTACAGGGGATGAAGAACTTAGCCTGGCACATGCAGGTGGGGTGGGACTAAAGTAGCCCTGAGGCAGGCATATGCCAGGTGTCCTCAAGGAACAGTAAAAGGTCAGGAAACTAGAGGGAAGAGACTGACAGGCAAAAGAGTAGAAGATGTATCCCGAAAAGTGCGCAGGAGGACACATTACGTTAGGGCACAGGAGATTGTAGGGATCCCAGCTTTTACTCTGTGAAATGTGGAAGCTCTCCGGGGTTCTGAGCAGAGCAGCAGGACCTGATTTATGGCATAAAAGGATCACTCTGGCCGCTGTGGTTGGTGAAGGTGGAAGCAGGGCACAGGGACAGGTTCTTGCAGTTCTGCCAGTGGGAGGTGTTGGTGTCTCAGACTTGGCAGTTATAGGAGAAGCAGGAATTAATAATCAGATCCAGGCATGTTTTGAAGGCAGAAACAACAGTCTTTTCCCATAGATTAGCTGGAGTATGTTAGAGAATGAAAGCATAAAGGATTACGTCAAACCACTTTGGTTTTCACTGAAAACGATGGAGTTATCTTCAACTAAGACAGAAATTCCAAGAAAGGAACTGGTAGATGAGGGGATCTGGGGAGATGATCAATCAGTGTTTCCACTCGGGATGTAAAAAGTCTGCAACATACATGATACATCCATGTGGTGTTATCAAATAACAAATTGGATGCAAGAGTCTACAGTTCAACCAAGAGAGCTGGGCTGAAGATTAGTTTGGGAGTTGATGACATTTCATCCATTGATCCCACTGATGAAAATCAAGAGATGTCATGTGGATCAAGAGGAAGCCCACCACTGATCCTTAGGAAGCTCAAACAACAAGATTCCAGGGGGAAGAGGAGGGACTCACATAGGAGACTGAGAATGAAAGCCCTGTAGGGTAGGGGACAGGCCAGGAGACAGCAGTGTCCTACACACTGAGAGGCAGCCTGACTATCTGCCTTGAGGGCACCACGACTGAGCTTATGATGCTTTTCACCCCTGTTTCTGTCACAGGAAGCTCATTCCCAGATCATCCCAGGTGGAGGGAGTGATACTATGTTAAATGTTTCTGATTGATCAATAAAGTAAGAATGGAAAATTGACCCAGACAGAGGCTGGGGCTGTGGGGAATTGTCTCATTCCAAATGTCAGAGATCCCCATGACACAAACTGTTGGAGGACAGGAGTCTGGGCAGTGGATTGAGGAGATTTTTCTAGTTCTTGACCTAGAGAAGACAGTCTTGTCCAGGACGTGAGAAGAAAGAGGGTCCACACTGGAGTCATATTTTCCTCCCAGAGGAGGGAATGAAAAGGAGAAGAGTAGAGCACGTATGTCTCCCTTCCCCTGAGATACTGGTCCTCCTTTTCCATTACCCCGGCCCTCCATACTTCACATGGACTGTGTTTGTCTCCATCTCTCCTACTCTTCTACAGACTCATCAGATCAACTCACTTGACAATTTCTCCCTCCCTCTCAAGTACCCATCTCTAGCACCTTCCTTCTCTCTAATCCCACTCTTCTGCCCTGCCCTTTCTCATGGAGACCTCTACAGATTACCCATTCTATTTTCTTCCTGGGGCTGCTAGAATGAAATACCACAGACTAAGTGGCTTATACAAAAAAAAACTTAATTTCTCACAGTTCTAGAAACAAGAAATCCAAGGTGTATTAGACAGGATTCTCTAGAGGGACAGAATATTAATATTCTGTTGCCTTCTCACTGTGTCCTCACATGGTCACTCCTCTGTGCATGTTCCCATCCTGGGTGTCTCTTGTGTGTGAGGACACCAATCAAACTCGATTGGGGCCCAAACTAAAAGCTTCATTTTAACTTAATTACCTCTTTAAAAGCCCCATCTTCAAACACAGTCGCTTTAGGAGCCACTAAGGGTTATGGCGTCACACATGAATTTTGGGGGGATGCAATTCATTCCATAACACCTAGAGGCCCACCTTGCTTTTTATTTCCACTTAATCCATATAGAACCTTGAAGGGAAAGGCATGAGTGATCAATTCCAAATCTACCATTAATTTTTGTGGGAGCTTGGCAGATCACCTCATCTTTCATCTCTCAGTTGGAAAAAAAAAGAAGCTTAGAATAAAGGAGTTTTCAGCCTCTTTCCAGCTCAGACTCTGTGTTCCGCAGAGTTCCTGATGTGAGTGTGGGCATATGCCTGTGCATGTGTATGTCTGTGGGCTAGCGTGTGGCAAACTCTCTGCAGAAAATGTAATGTCATCCATATCTCTGTGCTGATAGGTCCTGAAAGTCAAATATTCTTAAAATAGTGTGGATTTAGATAAAGTGAAATATTGTGTGATGAAATTAATGTTACATACAAGTTGCATAATTACTTTAAGACTTTCCAGCAAAAACTAACAGTTTTGCTGCAGGGAATGACCAAGAACTATCCCTTAGAACTGTCATTCAGTTGTCCAGTGGAAAAGATCAGCAAGCACAAATGACTACAATAATGTCATGCTTCTAGATCAGAGGACTGCCTAGTATACTAGGAGAACCTATGAGTCAGCAAACATTAATATACTGCATCTCATCCATATCCGAGTCTAACGAGGTTCCTTCCATAACCTACCGTTGGTCTCAAGAGAACAAGAGGCATCAAACTCATTAAACCTAAAATGCACATTTATTTAGCAGGTGCTAAACAGCCAAAATATCCCAACACTATTCACTGTTTTTGTGTCTTATGGTTTAACAAGCAGGCTTAAAAATAAAGAAGAACCCACCAGCACTTTGGTTCACCCATTTCATACAAGGCAATTGGGATTCAAACTCACAAAGGTACGGTCCAGGAGGTAACATTCTTTTCATCGTTACTCAGATGGCGTACATGTTCACCTGTGTTCAAGATGCTGGTGATCCACTAACAGGCTTATCATTTGCTGCATTCATAAAGGGTTTTACTCTTTCCCTGGTGGAACAGAGCAAGCAAGCTCCTTGTCTGAGGTATGTGGTTGGTGAGTAGCAGAGCTCTCATTCTAACCTCATGTGTCCTTTCATAAAGTCCATGTGCTTTATATAGACAACCAAGCCTGGCATTCTCTTAAAACCACAGAAAATCATGAGTTAAGACCATGGATAGCTAATTATGAATTAATTTTCCTCCCACAAGAAATTGCTAACGTCAAGAAGTCTTTGGAAGCTGTATGGGACGGAGAATAATACTGCTTTTGTAGGCCATTCTTGCAGATTGCACTACCTCAGATATGTGTGACCTCTGCCCCAACAAAGGCCAACAGGGAATGATGAAAAACTGGCAAGAAAAATTCCCAGGATGTCTCTAAACAAGGTTTCCCATGCAACAGCCTTCCTCAGGGAGGCCCAGTCACTCACCCACCCCACCTTCCATGTCCATGCTAATGGCAGGGTGACCTGCTCAGAGCAGTCTTCAGTAAGTGACTACTTGAAATGCCTTACTGCAGTTCTCCTCAGTGACCCGTAAGAGGGATTAAGGGACTCCCCTGTGGCTGCATCCACAGCCATCAAACCTACCTTCACTGGGCCACACCAGTCTCCGCTTGGCCTTTCCAGATGGTCATGGCCCCAGGCTTGTGAATCATGTCTGAGTTCCTCTGTTGTTTTTCCAGGAAACTGGCATCCTAAGGCTAGTCCCTGTCTGACAAACTAACCCCTCCAGTCACCTCCCTGGATATGTCTTTCCATCCCTGCACTGACACCCTAGGCCCAGACCAGAGCTTCACTCTCAGTCCACTGCAACCTACCTGCTTATAAAGATTGACTAACTGACTTGTATCATACACTTAGAGTTAGAACTGGCACCCTCAAAATGCTGTCCATAGTCTAAGCACTGTGCCAAGGAACTTTTGTTTACAGAAACACAAACGAACAGATGTACAAACTCTATTTCCTGTGAGCTCTCAGGTCTCAATGGCCACCTTCAATATAACTGTTACATGCACTGGGAAACAAACAAACAAAAATGTGTGTTTTAAAAAATAAAAATTGCGGCTGGGTACGGTGGCTCACGCTTGTAATCCCAGCACTTTGGTAGGCCAAGGTGGGCAGATCACGAGGTCAGGAGATCGAGACCATCCTGGCTAACACGGTGAAATCCCGTCTCTACTAAAAACACAAAAAATTAGCTGGCCGTGGTGGCTGGCGCCTGTAGTCCCAGCTACTCGGGAGGCACAGGCAGAAGAATGGCATGAACCCGGGAGGCGGAGCTTGCAGTGAGCAGAGATCGCACCACTGCACTCCAGCGTGGGCGACAGAGCGAGACTCCGTCTCAAAATAAATAAATAAACAAACAAATAAAAATAAAAATTGCAGTGGTCTAGTTCCAAACCCGTAATATCTCTGAGGTATGCCTGTACTATGCAGACATCAAAATAGAATGAGGTATACTCTTGCTACTGGTATAAAATATGTCTAAAATACATTGTTAGTGGGAAAGAGGTAATGGTGTAGAACGTTGTGTATAGAATGTTACTATTTGTGCGGGGGAAATAGGAGATAAACACTATCTATATACATGTCAATGAGCTTATGAATATAACATGTAGATATGCATAGACAGTAAAAGGATATCAAAAAACTGCAAATTGTTGCATCTGGAAAAGAAAAGTAGGATGTCTTCATCCTTTTCGCTACATTTGCTCTCCTAATGTTTGAATTTACCTCTGCCATTTGCATGTACAACGTATTTGCATATGTAAAAGAAAAATCAAACAGCCTACCTCACTGTAGCCCTTTCTGAGCCTGCTAAGGAATGGTCCCTGGTAATACAAAGTTTAAAGAACGAAGCCGTGAATTTCAATTTACAGTTGAAATTCACCACTGTAAACTACTCTAGCGATGCGGCACAGACTTGACCTCCAAACCCCAAGCCTGCAGCCCGCGGCAGATAGGCAGAGAGTGGAGCAGCCGTCCCTCCTTCCAAGCCCTGCCCTCCTTCTGCACATCCAGCCGCCTCCGCAATGGAGAGCTCGTGGCGTATAGCAGGCGCTCATTATTTGAAGCCTGTTCATTCTCCTGCTTCCTCGGTAGTTAAGGAGGCTTTTGGAAGTTCAAGTCCATCTCAGCTAAGAACCAGAGGACACAACTTTAGTGCCTCTCGGCCCGCTGGGTCTCGGCGGCACAGCGTCCCCTGCCGGCCACTGTGGCGGCTGCTGGAATCAGCCTCAGCGCTTAAGCGGCCGCGCCGGAGGAGTTGCCCCAGCTCGGCGTCCTCCCTCCAGACAGCTCCTTCCAGCGCGGTGAGGGCAAGTCTGGGGATTATCTCCGTAAAGGAAGCGGGGTGGCTCGGTGGAATGGCTTCAGATCCCCTTCCCAGGAGCCCGTGACCCGCCATTGGAAGACGAGTGGACCTCATTCTATTTCAATGTCTGCATAGTACTAACGTTCGCTGTGGGCAAATCGTACCCGTGAGCTCAGAAAGCATCATCCCGGGAAAGCTTTCTCGAAGCACATGCTTCCTTGCACTACCACACACCCGCACACCCGCACGCACTCACTCCCCCAGCCTTCCTCCCCTCCCTCACTTCCGCCCTGGAAGAAGCTGCGAGCTGAGGAGAGAGGTGAAACCAGCAGTGAAAGGGGCCCGGCAGGAGCCCGCGCAAGCCCGGCCTGGGACATCGCAGCCGCTCCTGCCCTCTGCTGGCTGGAAGGCGCACTTACACATTGCGGTCATCGCGAATCGCCGAAGGCCGCTGGTGCAACTCTGCCGCCAAGAACGCTCAGCTGCCACCAGCAACTTGTCACAGGAGGAGTGGGGGTGTCTGCACACCTTAGTGAACCTACCAGCCTAGGACTCATGAGTGGAGACTCGGCCACACCAGCAGCTGGTAAAGGCTGTCCTGGGGCCCAAATCCGTCAGTGACTCTGACATCTCAGGGACAGTGTATGGTGGCTATAGTGCTTTGCGAAGTTGCTGCCGGGAGTTATGTAGAAACGTCTTAGGGTGTTCAGATCCCTCTTAACTAAGGGGTTTTAGTGCTGTGAGTATTCCCACAAATGGGTCCCTATGGTACAATTATTTCGCAGCATTCATAGGGCCCACTGGGGCTCTTGATTTGAGGAGCCTTATTCAGGAAACATTTCTTGAGTACCTATGTGCCAGGTACGGTTAGAGGTATGTGGGTGTCATCAGAGAACGCAGAACATACATACAAAAAAAAAATCTCTGCTTTCACGGAGGTCACATTCTAGTGACCTAGACACATAATGTATACTCACAGACAATAAACATATATGTAAATTACACAGACCATTAAGGTGATAGCATTTAAAACCTTGAAACTGGATAAGATCACCAAGGGATTGTGTGCAGATAGAGAAGAAGACCCATGACTGACTCCTGGGGACCTCCAACATCAAGTTACCAGAGACAAGAGGAAAAATGTGTGAAGCGCCTGAGAATAAAAGGCCTCCATGGTAAGGGAAGAGCCAGGAGACAGGGGTATCCCAGAGACCATCATGCAGCCTCGACATGACTGCCTGCATTGAGGGACCAGGACTGATCTCATAACGCTTTTCATCCCTATTTCTGTCACAAGAAGCCCCATTCCCAGGTCATCCTCATCAAAAGGAGGGAATGATCCACTGTGCCTAATACTGATGAGTGTGGAAAATTACCCTGTTGGGCTGGGAGGTCTTACTTCCAATGCAAGGAGTGCCCCCATAATCCTCGTAACTCCTACTGATGGAGCTGAGGAGGCTGAGGAGTCCATTGAGATCTTCTTTTCTTTTTTTTTTTTTTTTTTCCGAGATGGAGTCTCGCTTTGTCACCCAGGCTGGAGTGCAATGGTGTAATCTTAGCTCACTGCAACCTCCACCTCCTTTGTTCAAGTGATTCTCCTGCCTCAGTCTCCCCAGTATCTGGGATTCCAGGTGTGTGCCACCACATCCAGCTAATTTTTGTATTTTTGGTAGAGATGGGGTTTCACCAGGTTGGCCAGGTTGGTCTCAAACTCCTGACCTTTGGTGATCCACCCCCCCCTCGGCCTCCCAAAGTGCTGGGATTACAGGAGTGAGCCACAGCGCCCAGCATTTTCTCTTTTCTACAAGGGAAACATGAAAATCCTTCATGATACACAAACATAAGCCTGATGGTGGGTCGCCTTAGATCGTAAGCACAGATGAAAGCCTGTATCAGCTCTAGAAAACTATGGAGAGTATTACCTACTGGACAGTGTTGTTGTGAGGCTTAATCCCAATTACCTTATATGAAATAGGTGTGCCAAAGAGGCAGTGGCTTCCTTATTTCCAACACTCCTTGCAAAACCATGAGGGATAAACATTTTGAATGATGCTGAGATATTTTAGGCCTTAAACACTCATCCAAGTTCCTCTTAGGTTTAATGACTTTTAGGTCTCTTGTTTTCCTATTAGATGAGGTAAGTGAAGCTGATAAGAGACAGCTAAGGATGGAAATGACTACATTAATGTTTGCTGACTGACATCCCCCAGTGTACTAACCTCAAACCTAAATAAAACCTCAGAGGTGTAAGATCATCTTATTGTCTCCTGTGCTGACATTTTCTCTTGCTCTGTTGAAGAAGGGAAAAGAAATAGGGATTTCTGTGTTGACTGCAATGTAATAGTTAAATGTTTTTCTTGATTGTCTTAAGGTAGCAACAACAATAATAACATACATACATACATACATGTATATATAGGACAATAATTTTATTTTAGTTAATTTGGTGATTTTTTTCTGGATTTAGGCATAGTATTTTAAGAAAAACAGATTTACATAGTAAAAAATTTCAGAAATGTAGATTGCATTTTCTGTAGATATTCCTCTACACACACACACACACACACACACACACACACTCCTCATCAGGGCTTCAAAGAACTACAAGAGTCTGAGCTAGAAGGAATTTGTGAGGTCCTTTATTCCAAGCTACATTTCATAGCTGAGGACCAGAATGGTAGTCCTCACAGAAAATTCGGGCTAGAACTGGGAATTAAACATATCATTCCTTAATATTGGGATCCCCTTAGTGCTATGTGGCAGTTAAAAAAATGAGGTGGGTCTGTGTGTAAGTTGTGGAGCTCTCCAGGAGAATGTGCAGACTCAGGGTAGAGGGTGGAGGCACTAGTGCTGGCTGCGTCAGAGGAAGGAGGATGTGACAGAGTGAATTCCTCAGGCGAGTACTTGGAGGAGTGAGGAGAGATGGGGAGAATGTGAAGTCCTGAGGATTTGGGGTCTGGGATCAGGGGGGAGCTTCCTTTCATCTGAAGGATGTAGGTTCTCTCCTCTCCATCTTTTCACTCCCTCCTCTAGAACAAATAACACAGCTCATATGTGGACCCTCTTTCTAATCATATCCTGGACAAGATTATTTTCTTCTAAGGCCCAGCACTTAGAAAATCTTCCCAGGCTGGGCATGGTGGCTCATGTCTGTAATCCCAGCACTTTGGGAGGCCGAGGCAGGTGGATCACTTGAGGTCAGGAGTTGGAGATCAACCTGGCCAACATGGTGAAACCCCATCTCTACTAAAAGTACAAAAATTAGCCGGGCATGGTGGCGCACACCTGTAATCCCAGACACTTGGGAGGCTGAGGCAGGAGAATCACTTGAACCCAGGAGGCAGGGGTTGCAGTAAGCCAAGATCGCCCCGTTGCACTCCAGCCTGGGAGACAGAGCGAGACTCCATCTCAAAAAAAAAAAAAAGAAAGAAAGAAAGAAAGAAAAGAGAAAACAAGGGCTGAGTCTGAGGTCACGAGGTTAGTGAATAGCAGAGCTGTAAGTCAGACTCTGATACTTTTTTTTTTGAAACAAGGTCGTGCTCTGTCACCCAGGCTGGAGTGCAGTAGTGGGATCATAGCTCACTGCAGCCTCCACCTCCTGGGCTCAAACAATTCTTCATTTAACCACAGATTTGATGTATTGATTATTCATTCACATTAAAATAAGCATATAACAATGAACACTTTAAATGTGTATCTGTGTACACTAACATCGGTCATCTCACTTTCCATCAGCTGTACACATTTCATTTTTTCACATACAGCTTTATCTTGAACTTTAACTTAAAAAATTCTACCTGGAAAATGCTTTCACAGTAAAAGACCCAAGGACAGTATAAAAAAATGAATCCCAAGGTCAAAGATTTGGTCATATTTATCCAATTCTGTTCAAAAGAGAGGCTGAACAGGCAGGCTCTATATACTCATCATTGTGAAAATGATAAAATTGTTTACTAGGAGAGTTCCTCATATTTTTCATGGAGTTAACAAAAAAGTAATTCTTGTTTTTTCTCTTTGCTCTGATTCCTTGAATAAAGTAGTACGTTAAAATGTGATTTTCAGCAGGGCATGGTGGCTCATGCCTGTAATCCTAGCACCTTGGGAGGCTGAGGGGGGAGGATCACCTGAGGTCAGGAGTTTGAGACCAGCCTGGCCAACATAATAAAACCCCGTCTCTACTAAAAATACAAAAACTAGCCGGGCGTGGTGGCGGGTACCTGTAGTCCCAGCTACCTGGAAGGCTGAGGTTGCAGTGAGCCGAGATCATGCCACTGCACTCCAGCTTGGGTGACAGAGCAAGACTCTGTCAAAAAACAAACAAACAAAAAAAAAAAAACAGGAGGTGATTCTCTGGGAGTCTCTCTGAGCCCACTCTGGCTCAGGAGGCTGCCCAGTTCAAAAACAAACAAAAAAAGGTGATTTTCTCTGTCTCAGATTTAGCAAGTGTTCCCAACAAATAGGGGCCAATGGCCAGGTGCAGTGGCTCACGCCTGTAATCCCAGCACTTTGGGAGGCCGAGGCGGATGGATTACGGGTCAAGAGATCAAGACCATCTTGGCCAACAGGGTGAAACCCCGTCTCTACTAAAAATACAAAATTTAACTGGGCGTGGCGGTGCGTGCCTATAGTCTCAGCTCTCTCAGGAGGCTGAGGCAGGAAAACCGCTTGATCCTGGGAGGTGGAGGTTGTAGTAAGCCGAGATGGTGCCACTGCACTTCAGCCTGGCAACAGAGCAAGACTCCATCTCAAAATAAATAAATAAATAAATAAATAAATAAATGCCAAGGACTAACCTACCTCAAGTCAACCAAAGCAGGACTTGGTAAAAAGGAAGGAGATGAAACCTGTTTTGTGACCTTTGCTTGCTAGCCACCCCCAGTCTATAAAAGAGCTGGCAAAGACAGAGGTATGATTTTCCTCAATTTACATGATAGTTACATTCCCAGCAAACTCTCTGCATTTTAAAACCATGCAAAATAAAAGGAGTTAGGGTAGAAGCTCAGATAATTCTAAGTTGTTTTCTTACCTACATAAGCAGCCAAGAAAACAGTGATAAATTGTGTAGGCCATGCACGAATTATTTTACTTTGCTATACTCTGAGCACACTTGTTCCCTATCCATTAAATACTAGCACTGATCTCCTCCCCACTTATTATAGTTACCAAAAATATCTCTAGAAATTTCAAAACCATAAAATCACTAAAAAAAAAAACTGGTCTAGAAGAAAGATGAAAATCTGTGTAAAATTACATTTCCATTACTGTGTCATTATATGATCAAATAGGAATAGCTCAACTTGTATGTTAGCGATATCCTCACATCCTAGCGGTATATATTTGATATTCTAAGTCTTCCTCTTTTTTTTTTTTTTTTTTTTCAAGAGATCAGGTTTGGCTATGTTGCCCAGGCTGGTCTCAAACTCCTGGACCCAAGCCACCCCTAACCCTGCCCCACCTTGGCCTCCCAAAGTGCTGTGATTACTTGAGCCACTGTGCCTGGCCAGTCTTCGTTTACTTTTAAGGGATTCTAACAATGTTCAACGATTTATTTATACAACATACATATTCCAAGTTTAACAATATACCTGGCTTTCCTCTAGGCACTGGGGATACAAATCTGAATAGGGACAATTTGTGCCCTCGAGCCCTCTAATTAGAGGTCTGGAAGCTTACAGGCAAATATGATACACAGAGATAAGTAAGCATTCATAGATTTTTTTGAAACCTAAATGGCATAACACACACAAAATGTTCCTGTAACACAGTGAAGTGAGTTCCTTCCCATTGCCTTTTGAATTACATAAAACTGGCAAGAGACATCCCCAGAACATCTCTAACAAGGCCTCCTATGCAACAGCCTTCCTCAATGAGGCCCAGCCACTGACCCATCCCACCTGCCCTGTGCTCAGAGCAGGGGTGACCTGCTCAGTAAGTGATAACCTCAAATACCTTGCTGCCATATTTCCTCAGAAGCATCTAAGATGAGGAGGAAAAGACGGCTTTGTGGCCCAGATAGAATCAGACTATCTGTGTTCTTTGGTAGAAGGTGGTGTTGAAGACATTAATGCCTTATTTCCAAAAGAGAGTCCATGTCAGCATTGCTTGAGAGCTGAATTGACACTAGATTGAGGTACAGCCTCATTTGGCAGGAGAGGAGTCAGGTTATTTGCCTGTTAGTGGGCAACGGAAAGACAACTAACACTGATTGGATGGAGAAAGCGGGGAGAACCAGGACTCTCCTTTCCCCTCTGCCCATTATCCTGATCCTGCTGTCCCAAAGGAATGTCTGATAAGTCATCTTCACAGCAGCCAGACTCAGGGCAGTGAGAGTCCATGAGGGATTCTAAGCTCCTTGTCTTTGAAGGGAGTGCGGGTAATCAAAGGAGAGTAAAAGTCCTTTCTGGAACATGTCTTTTCTTGTCAATAACCAAATAGAGGACTCTTCCCCCTTGATCACCCCTGGCCCAGCTGTTGCTACCCTGAAAATACATAGGTGCATCCAGAAAGAGGTCTTTTAATAAACACGGTTTAAATAAATCTCTGATGTTGTAATAAGCAGCCTGATGCAGAAATCCCCAGTTCTGATTTGTGGTGCTTACTACAATATTATAAAAGGTCTGTGGCTTTGGAAAGGTGATGTGATCCCATTAAGATGTCATGAACTAAGGAATTCTTTCCCCCATCTCTTCAGACATCCAGTTCTATAATTTTGCCTTGTTTTTTGTCTGATGTCCCTCACATCCAACCTGGCCCCCCACAATGTACTTCTTTCCACTCCGATCACACCAATTAGCCACTGAACTCTATATCTAACTATTCACACGGAGATACGATCAAAAGTTAACTTTTGCATGCTTGATTTTACAATGTCAAGAGGAATTCTCAACCTAGTGATGGCTTGAGTACCTGAAATATTTTTGAAAAAGTGGGAGGGAACTTACAAATTCTTCCCTTGTCTACCATATCCATTCACTCACTTAAATTGTTTATAAGACAATAAAACATATAAAAGCAACATTTTCACCAGGCCAATCACCTCTCTCCAGCCTCATAATGATTAGCTTACATTCCTGTATCCAGATTTCCCTATAATTAATAATGTTGCATTTTTACATTCACCTCTTGATTTTACTCAGCTCCGTCCTGGAACATTAAATTTGTCTTGGCTTAGCTATGCTAGTTTGCACTTGACCCTTCCTGATGGTCAGGGTGTCAGGCTTGTAAATTATGTCCAAGTTCCTCTGTTGCTGTTCCCGGGCCTGGGTGGCATGCAAGGTCCTGATATCCGCATCAGCCTCAGCTCATGCTGCTCCACGTTGCCTGACTCTTTATCTTCAGATCCATCCCTTGCTGTTAACTTTTCTATTTAATTCCTGAAACATCATCAAATAGGCCAAGATATGCTTTCATCTGGTGCCTTCAGGGAAGATATGCGAAAGGCCCATACAATAAGGAAGGTCTAGGATCACCTTGCTGAACCCAAGAGACTAGGGAGAGGTCAGTACACCACATGTCTTTTTTTTTTTTTTAAGACATGGGGTCTCATTATGTTGCCCAGCTTGAACTCAAACTCCTGAGCTCAATTGATCTTCCCATGTCAGCCTCTTGCTAGCTGGGACTAAAGGTGTGCACCACCATGCCTAGCTCCCAAATGTCTTTTGAGCTAAGGTTAGTTAGCTCCCTCCGTTCGTTGCAATTACATTAACCTGTACCACGTTTTATGAAAATCCTTCACATGGTACCCGCAAGTAGTATGTATTTGTCATTCCCATAGATAGCCACTGCATTAGGGAAAGCTGTGTGAAAGAAGGTATTGACAGTTGGTACCTGCAGGTTAAGGGCAGATATTACAAGGGTACTTCACAACTGAAGAAATTTCAAGTGGTAGACATCAAGGTGGCTTTGAGCAACCCTGTGGCAACAGCTGTTTTTACCATAATGCAGAAGATCTTTCCCTGGGACTATATCTTATCATGTCCCTTGATTACAAATAATGGTGTAATAACATTATCTAATAATTTAGTGGCTGCTGTGACACTGATTTGGTGCTTAAGCTAATGAAATATAGAACAAGCCCACATTTAGCACCTCTTTGATATTAAAGACAAACTCACGCTAAAAACCCAGGATACTCTCCTTAACATGTGTTTATAATGATTCCTAATTTAAACAAACAGGTCCTTAGCCCAAGATCTTTCCTATCATTTGGATTTAATTTTGAGGCAGTGGAGGGCAGTTAAATATATGCAGAGGGACCTGTAAAAGAAATGGCAAAGTGGCTCACACCTGTAATCCCAACAGTTTGGGAGGCCACGGTGGGAGGATCACTTGAGCCCAGAAGTTCAAGATGAGCCTGGGCAACATAGCAAGACCCTGTCTCTACAAAAATAAAAAATTTTAATTAGCCATGCATGGTGGCATGCACCTATAGTCCCAGCTACTCATGAGGCTGAGAGGAGAGGATTGCTTGAGCCCGGGAGATCAAAGCTACAGTGAACCATAATCATGCCACTGCACTCCAGCCTGGGTGACACAGCAAGACCTTGTCTCAAAAAAAATAAAAATAAAAAATAAAAATAAAATTAAAAAAAAAAGAAAGGAACAATTAAAAAGTCTCTTTGGAGGTGTGCTTTGAACACAATTTAAAGAAGAATGGTCAAGGATTGGAGACAGTATTATCTGAGTCATTTCTCAGGATGCTATGATAACAATCTGATGCATCTGGCCGGGTGCAGTGACTCACGCCTGTAACACCAGCACTTTGGGAGGCTGAGGTCAGGAGATCGAGACCATCCTGGATAACACCGTGAAACCCCGTCTCTACTAAAAATACAAAAAAATTACCCGGGCGTGGTGGCGGGCACCTGTAGTCCCAGCTACTCAGGAGGCTGAGGCAGGAGAATGGCATGAACCCAGGAGGCAGAGCTTGCACTGAGCCAAGATTGTACCACTGCACTCCAGCCTGGGTGACAGAGCAAGACTCTGTCTAAAAAAAAAAAAATCTCATGCGTCATAAACAGAAATGTCTCCAGGAGCCAGGTAGGTGTTGCCACTGACTGAATGGACAGGAGGGAGGGAGGAGTGGAGTCAGTGGAGACCCCTGAGCTTTGGTCTTAAAAGCAGAGGTGGCTACTACTTAAGAGGACATGACTGGCAGGTGTCATTGCTCACATCTGTAATCCCAGTACTTTGGGAGGCCAAGGCGGGCAGATTGCTTGAGCCCAGGAGGTTGAGACCAGCCTGTGCAACATGGCGAAACCCCACATCTACAAAAAAAATTACAAGAAGTAGTTGGGTGCCACCGCACTACATGCCTGTAGTCCCAGCTACCAGGGAGGCTGAGGTGGGAAGATCATTTGAGCCTGGGAGGTGGAGGTTGCAGTAAGCTGACATTGCACCACTGCACTCCAGCCTCGGCAGCAGAGTAGAACTCTGTCTCAAAAAAAAAAGACACGACTTAAGAAGAAGTAACTGCTATTCAGCTTTAGTTGATCATCACATTGAGCTAATGGTGACCTAATATGGCCACATCTGTAGCTATTTTAAGGCAAGTCAGGAATCCAAATTTTGTGTGTGTGTGTGTGTGTGTGTGTGTGTTTTGGTTTTTTTCTGTGAGATAGTCTCACTCTGTCCCCCAGGCTGGAGTTCAGTGGCGCAATCTCGGCTCACCACAAGCTCCGCCTCCCGGGTTCACGCCATTCTCCCCCCTCGGCCTCCCGAGTAGTTGGGACTACAGGTGCCCACCACCATGCTCAGCTAATTTTCTGTATTTTTAGTAGAGATAGGGTTTCACCTGTTAGCCAGGATGGTCTAGATCTCCTGACCTTGTGATCCGCCCGCCTTGGCCTCCCAAAGTGCTGGGATTACAGGTGTGAGCCACCACACCCGGCCAGGAACCCAAATTTTTTATGTGAAAATCTCCATTTGGAAAGGTTGCCACCACATCCAAAAATTATTTTTAAAAAACAAGCAAAGAAACAAAAAACACTGCATAGGCCAATCAAAATAGGTCTTGAGCCAGATATACCTGCTGTGACTGTAATATGTGAGTTTAGGCTCATGTAATAAACACTTGAGTACAGCTCATTCTACCCATTGAGACTATATGCATCACAGAGGGACTACACTACACCTAAGTCCTGTTTACATCCTCATCACCAATAAAACTGCATCCCATACAACATATATTTTCAAACTTGCAGCCAGGCATGGTGGCTCACACCTGTAATCCCAGCACTTTAAGAGACTAAGGCAGGAGGATCACTCAAGGCCAGAAGTTTCAGACACACCTGTCAACAAAGCAAGACCCCATCTTTAAGAAAAATTTAAAAATTTTCCTGGCATGGAGGCATGTTCCTATAGTTCCAGCTACTCAGGGGGCTGAGGCAGGAGGATCACTTGTGCCCAGGAGGTTGAGGCTGCAGTGAGCTATGCTTGTGCCACTGTACTCCAGCCTGGGCAACAGGCTGAGACCCTGTCTCTAATAAATAAATGAATGAACAAATAAATAAATGAATAAATTAAAACTTGCTTAATAATTTAAGGAATTAAGGAATCCCACAGAATGAGATGGCTAAGTCCTATTAGCTCTACCTTCAGGCCTGTTCAAGTCAATATTTGTGTCCATATTCATATAAGGGCATTAACAATAACGTTGCATTTTCAGATGACAAGAATGTAAAAAGATAGTGAAAAATACGTGAATTAATTTTGTTGGAAGATTACATACAGTTCAAGGGTCTAATTCCAATATTTCTCACCTAGAATTTGACCCAGTGATTTAACACCTCTAACAACTCACGCCTTCCCCACCTTCGATACATTTCCCCATCTCTGTGCATTTTCCCATGCCAATCCTTTTGCATGCACTGTCCATCCCTTCCCAAATGACCCAATAAACCCTTGCTCACCCTCATGACCCTGCTCAGGTGGAGTCTCCTTGTAGAAACCTTCCTAGACCCAATGGGCAAAGTAACTTCCTCCATCTCCGTGCTCCCAAAAAGCAATGTTCATGTAAGTGTTATTGCTTCTATCACATATTTAGTTTCTCTGCTTCTCCATAAGCTACTTAAGGACCAAGACTACGTTTCATGTATCTTAACATACCCTGTGACTAACATAGTTTCAGGAGTAGAGTGCACAGTACATAAATGCCTCATTTATAAATATTAAATTCCCACTTTACATGGTGAAATACAAGCACTAGGAATGTAAATGACAGTTGTGTAGAAAGAAGCACAAATGTGAATGAATGCAAGATTTTGGAAACCTAGGTTGGAGTTGTTTATACATTAGATATTCATTCTTTTTTTTAATCAAGAACAAACTTTGTTTAACTTTGTACCCTATTAACAGAAGTTTAAAAAAAAAAGTTTTACTAAACCCTCAGCTCTTGTCTCTCCTTCCCAGCTGGGGCTGTGACTGGAGCCCTTTTCCACAGCCTTGCTGCATCTTCTCCTTAGTACCTGCTCCACCTGCCAGGAAGTGGCTAGTTTCCATGTCTCTGTGCTCCAGTTTATGGGATCCTCCCAGGTCTGACCATCAGCAGCCTCCTCCTCATCTTCCTTCACACATAAGTCCTCAGGAAGGCCGGGCGCGGTGGCTCAAGCCTGTAATCCCAGCACTTTGGGAGGCCGAGACGGGCGGATCACGAGGTCAGGAGATCGAGACCATCCTGGCTAACACGGTGAAACCCCGTCTCTACTAAAAATACAAAACTAGCCGGGTGAGGTGGCGGGCGCCTGTAGTCCCAGCTACTCAGGAGGCTGAGGCAGGAGAATGGCGTAAACCCAGGAGGCGGAGCTTGCAGTGAGCTGAGATCTGGCCACTGCACTCCAGTCCGGGCGACAGAGCGAGACTCCGCCTCCAAAAAAAAAAAAAAAAAAAAAGTCCTCAGGAAAAGGTATGCTGGCCTCTGGTTCTGAAGCCACCATACCCTTATCTGGCTTGCTATCTTGTAGCAGCTTCACGGTTCATAGCTGCATGTTCAGAAGCTCCTACTGGGCTCCAGCCAAAGTAGTCACACACTCAAAAAGGGGGTCCAGTTGGGCCATCAGATTTTCCAGGTGCTGCTCTGTCTGGATTAGCTGTTGCTCCAGCTGCAATGGTTGCTTCTTGCCTGTCTCCTCTTGGAGAACTGCAGCTTCATCTTTTCCCTGTTGTAGAAGAAGAAAAGGGCAATACTGCAGCAAAATTATTCTGCTCCATCACCTCAGTCTCCAAAGCCAGTAAGCAGAGGGGTGTCATTTAAGGTAGAGAAAGCTATTGGGTTTTTACCTCAGAGAACCACAATTACTTCTAGTCTAGTCCTCACCCAGCACATGAAGCAATATGTCAACGTCTCCCACACATGGTCATTCAGTCTGCTGAAACACCTCCAGGAATGAGCAGCTCTCTCCAGTTTGATTGAGCTCTCATTGTTAGACAGTTCATATACAAAGCCAAAATTTTCTTTCATGTATCTTCTTTCCATAGTGCTGATTAGAGCCTTCCAAAATAATGACTTTTCAATGTGATAGTTCCTCAGGAATTTAAAGACAATGGGCATACCCTTGCCCCCTTTCCTGAGTTTTTTCTGGTTTAATATCTTTGATCTTTTCAGTCAGGGCTCATTTTGCATCGTTTTCTCTGGTTGCTTTACTGAACATATAGTGCTCTTAAGGCAGTTCTGTGAGAAGAAGATTCTCCAGGAATGTTCTGATCAGTAGATAAAGCACAACACCTTGTTCCTACCATTGATTTGGGAAGTAGGTTGTCACATCACACCATAAACTTATTAGTCACTGGGTATGCCTAAGTGTCTCTCATAAGTGCTGCTGCTAAGAAATGTCTTCTTCCAGGCTGTACTCAGGCCCAGTGATAGAATTTACTAAACTATCCTTGTTAAATTTCATTATTAAATTCAGTCACTCATCCTAGCCTGTCACGTCTACCTGGGATCACTAGCTATCTCTTGTAGTTTCACACATCAAAATTGGTTCAATTGGTTCTATTTTCTAATGCAAATAACTAATAGGGTCAGGGCTGAAGATACCGTCCTGGAAGGTGTTACTTTCCAAATGTACCGTCAACTCATATTTAAGGGCTTCCTTCCCTAGGAGACCATGAGACCACTTGATGTCTTGAACTCTAGAAACACCGTGGTTGCAGCAATCAACCCCTTGTGCCACCGTTGGCCCCACTTTAGTAGTATGAACACTAGCTGGGTGTCCAGCTCCACCAGTTGCCGCTCTGGATGACCTCAAGCAAGTGGCTACTCTTTATTAGATTGTAGGAAAATTAAATGTGATGGTCATTATTCATTTACAGTTTACTACGTGCCTTTCATATCCCTTACCTCGCTGAATCCTTAAAATTACTCTATAATGTTGGAGGCCAATCAACTATTATCTTCATTTTACAGACAGTGGAAACTGTATCTTGCTCTCAGTACTATGGCACCACCATGAGAGATGCAGACTCAGGGCACCCCCACCCCCCGCCATCCTTGCATCTGAAACACTTATACAGCACAAAAGCCACAATGGCTGAGGTGTACAGCATTTCCAAAAGCAGCACCCTGGCCCTGGCCCCCTCATGCTGGTCCTTGAGCAGCAGTTGCCAGCATTCTGTGGCCCCAGGGCCCACATGGGCTGGGTTCCCTGTGGAAGGAGGGCAAAGTAGATATTCATTCTTTTACAGATTTTACATAAAGATCTGTGTGGTTTTTTAGGCTTATGTTAGTTGACATGGAATGGAGGCATTAATCACGTCACGACTAAAATCTAGAGAAGGTAAATCCAATGCACATGGAGCAGTGGAATCACTTCAGGAGGAACTGAACGGACTGCTTTAACCCACTGCAGAATTTTGAACAGCAAGAAATCCAAAGACTCAAGTTTCCAGCATAGAGGTGTGATGAGATGGAGAATGTTTGTATGAAGAGAGAAACAGGGGTGTTGCTAAAAACAAAAAAGAAGCTGGGTTCCTCCTTGAAATGGCCCTCCCTTGCTCTATTTCTTTTGGGTTTTAGGCCCCCCTTTATATAACATGGCTCTTTGGCGTGCTGGAGTAGGATTAAAAAGAAGAAAGAGGCCAGGCATGGTGGCTCACTTTAGGAGGCCGAGGCAGGTGGATTGCCTGAGGTCAGGAGTTCGAGACCAGCCTGGCCAGCATAGAAAAACTCCATCTCCACTAAAAATACAAAAAATAAAAAAAAAATTACCTGGCTACAGTGGCGCGCACCTGTAAACCCAGCTACTCGGGAGGCTGAGGCAGGAGAATCGCTTGAACCCAGAAGGCAGAGGTTGCAGTGAGCCGAGATCATGCCATTGCACTACAGCCTGGACAACAAGAGCAAAACTCTGTCTCCAAAAAAAAAAAAAAGAAGAAGAAGAAGAAGAAAGAGGGAGAGGAAGTTGAACTGGCTTGTCGAAGATTTCATAGATGTCTGATGCCCATAGTACTATCAGAGCTTGAATAAAAACATCTTCACCAAATTCAAAATGGAAATTTGAAATTTGGAACAAGATTTGTACAAGAAAAAAAATACCACTTCCCATAACACGGTCTCCTCCTCTCCTAGCTTTAGCCCTTAACACAGAGTGTGGCACACCTAACACGGTCAGTAAAGAATTCCACCAACTCAAGAATGAAAAATAAACTCCATATCATAGATAAATGTCTTTTCCTTCCTCTTTATCTTCTCTTTCTTCATTCCTTTCTTCTCACATTTTTTCTTCATTTTCTGCATAATAGCAGGTCTCCTAGGCTAGGTGGCTGTGCCGGCCATTCCCAGTGATTCTCAAAAACACAGACAGATCCTTCTGGAAAGTTCTGTCTTGAATTAGTCCCTGTTGCAGGCCAGTACATTAGAAATGGTATTTCTAGAAGGCTTGGAGAAGTAGATGATAAGCCTGAGTTTCCTTCTTGGGATTCCTCTCCTAAGTCTGAACTAGAAACCACTGACCCAGTTGTTAGACAATAGAGGCCCCTAACACAGAGCATTTTAATGGGATAATTTTTAGATTTTGAGAAACATTAACTGAGAATAGAAAGACTTCTACATTCTCTCACTGCCATGGCCATTCTGGTCCCCATTTCAGGGTCTCAGTCCCTCAGGAGAGATATACGAGACTCCCAGTGAGTGTCCGGTCTTTGGATTTTCCTCTAATACTTTATCCATGTGTTAAGAGTTCACACTGCACCTCTAAAGAAGCTCCTGTGTGACCGGGACTCATCTTCTGAAGATATCAGCGATCCTTTCATGCCATCCCATGACAAGACCAACACTGCTCTGTGGTGATCCCCCATCCTATATCTGTAGGAAGCCATGCTGGGTCTGCCCCAGCCAGAATTTTAAAAATCTAAAATCCCTCCGGAACCTCCTTGCTTTCCTCAACATAAATTTTTGCCAAAGGAGATCAGATCCAATTGGCAGATCCCTGTTCCACAGCAGAATACTTCGTAATTGGATTAGTCTCAATAGCAGCAGTAGTTCTGGCCTTGAATATGAGTTAATCAGCCAAGTCACAACACAAGGAAGCCGACTGCACCAGAAAACCCTGTACAATCCGTGAGTTTCTTCATAGTTGAGACTCAGATGAATCATCATTTGTTCTGACTCATGCCTCTCCCTGCCTTAGGCCAAGAGACTGAGGCTTTGCCTGGGATCTGCCTCTTTTCCACTCAAGAGTCAAATGAGCTCCCAAGGAGTAAGAAAAAAAATGTTATTGATTCTGATTTGCACCCCAGTTTTTTTTTAATTAATCATAACGAATCAAATATTTACATTAGAAGAAATCTTGTGTTGTGAAAAAAAGGAAGGAAGAAAAGAAGGGAGGAAGAAAAGAAGTGGGAGGGTGGGAGAGAAAGGAAACAATAGATTAAGGCCAGGCAGGGTGGCTTATGCCTATAATCTCAGCACTTTGGGAAGCCAAGGACAGAGGATTGCTCGAGCTCAGGAGGTCAAGACCAGCCTGGGCAACATGGAAAGATTCCATCTCTAGAAAAAAATAAAAAATTAGCCAGGCACAGTGGCATACATCTGTGGTCCCAGCTATTCAGGAGGCTGATGTAGGAGAATCGCTTGAACCTAGGATGTGTGGCTGCAGTGAGCCATGTTCTCACCACTGCACTCCAGCCTGGGTGACAGAATGTCACCTGTCTTAAAAGAAAACAATAGACTAGAAAAAAAAGAAAAGAAAGCAGTAAGTGACATAAGACCAAGAAGAAAAAAGCAAACTTGAGCATCATCTGTCCTCCCAGTGGCCTACTGAGGGAAAAGGGTAGACACTGAGCTTCACAGCCCACAACAAATCAGGCAGGGTCACTTCTGCAAACACTGATAACCTACTAAAACCCAAGCACAGAATAAGATAGACACTGAGATTCAGAGACAAAGTCAAGATGGCTCCTACTGCTGCAGGGAAACTATAATGACTCAGAATCCCAGACAGGTCATGTTTGAAGAGGCCATTCATACACTACCAGTGAGGTGGAAGTTGCATTCCTTTCTCCCTTCTCTCCTTCTCTTATCCTGGAGTGCAAACATTGTGTGGAGCACAAACATTGTGTGAAGCCCCCACATAGACCTTTGGAGTTGAACTACTATGAAGGCACGTGAAATCTGGTGATTCCCTTGGACAAATTTCCTACAAGGAATCATTTCACAAAGCTTTATGGGCAGCAAATGCCCATAATTTGGATGGTGGCTTTTGGAGCCATGACATGCTCTCACCTATATGAATAGAATTCTGAGGACAAGAAGCTGAGAGATTTACTCAAGAGCTCTGACTAGCTGACAGTAGAATCTTGGCAGATCTTCCAGCACACACATCTAGTATGGCCCAGTCTTCAGAATTATCTTTGCATTTGGGCAAGAAGAGGCCCCATCGCCAGCACCTTGGCATTTGGGCAAGATTAGCACAAAAAATGAGGGATGACTTCAGGAGTAAGAACCTTTGAGACTGCCTGGGTTGTGGACTTGTTAATAGTCTGGAGAGATATCATCAACAGGTATCAATTTAATGGTTTCACTCCTCAGATATCTCTAGGGCAGAATCCTCAGCCCAGAGCACACACAGGATCACTACTACGAATATGAGCATTCTCACTGGAGGGGTAGAGGTCACTGTGGTGACCCTTTTGAGCACCCAGGAAAGATTCCTAGGTAAAAGGAGGACTAAGGAAAAGCTGGAAAAGAGGCAAGTGTCAGCCTAGGATGTGTCAGTGGGCCCTGCATTCATCTACAGGAAAGATGGTTCCACATGGAAGAGGCAGGGCAGCCCTTCTCCCTTGTCCACCCATGTCTTCTCACCCCACCTCACCCCGAGATGAGGAGCCCTGAGAGAGCTGGCAGGCTGCGGTCGGTGAGGGCTGCAGATTTGGGGAAGAAGTCAAATAAGGGAGAGGACCACAGAAGTGCAGTCCAATTAGGGTGCTGGGGCCTGAGATCCCTGGACCACCTGTGGAAGGGCCTGATGACCCAGGAGTGTAGCCCTCCAGATGAACTGGCTGGTTCCACACACAAGTCAAGTGGATATGCTGGGAGAACATCCTAAACCTGTAACAGAAATTAGGGGGGCAGGAACCCACAGAAATCACCCACTGGATGAGCTCAAGCGTTTGGAGACTGAGGTAGCAGTTGTGCACTGTCACATTCCGAAAGTAGATATGGTCTTGCATACGCCATTTATCCTTCTGATGCTCTGGTGAATGAAGGAGTTGATGGGCCTGCAGACTCTGGAGACCATTACCCTGTCTACATTATCACGTCACAAGAGTGGCTGGACCCACCTGAGATTCTGCACCTCAGGTAGTCACGACGGCTACTGTAGAAGTCCTGGGCCTGGGGAAAACAGTCTGATCTAGCAGCAGACTCAGGAGGGTCCCCGTCAGAACCAAGTTTTCTGTGAAGTGGGTTTCAGTACTTTTCCCTGAAGGACCTAGCGCGTAGGTGTTCTCAGTAAGTGTTATGTTAGCTTACTAAGAAGGCTGGTCTCATTTGAAGAGAAATTAACAAATGTAAAAAACTAAAATAAAATAAACCTATTAACTAGGTTTAATATTGATCAAACTATTAACTATTCAATAATTATTTAACTATTAATTTCTGTTATCTTCAGTCTCTTAAATATGATGTTTCTCTTCTCTTCTTTCCGTTACTGCAGTCTCCCTTTTTCACACAGGGAAACAACCCAAGACTCAGAGTTCTCCGCGGAGGAATGCAAAGAACACAGGAAGTCAGTACTCCCAGAAACAGTCTTTGCCGGTCAATGGCGCGCTCACACCCAACTCCATCCCGCCCCCGTCCCGCCCCACCCTCTTGATTTCTGGCGCCGGTGACCAGGCCCAACGCAGCCTCCAAGTCGGCCCAAACACGGTTTCCGCCTCAAGGATATTTATATAACCATTGCTTATTGGCTGCTGGCAAACACTCGCTCTTCTGGTTGGCTGAAACTGTCGGGGTACGTTCTGCGAAGGCTGCTACTTGCGGCGTTGTGACTGAGGGTCACAGGCACCTACATTTCCGTTTCCGGTTCGCCTCCGAAGCCATGGCGGGGTCACTGAAGTGTCTGGTGACATTAGGAAGATGGTTCTCCGGCCTCGGAGTAGCTCCCCAGGCCCGGGTGAGTGCCTACATTGCCGGCTCACGGAGAGACTCTGGATCTGCAGAGACATCTCCGTGCGGAGGAGGAGCGCTCCTGGCAGCCCCCACCCTAGCGAGCAACTTTCCTTTCTGCCAGGAAATCAACCTTCCTTTCTCTCCCTGCAGGCGCTCGCCGCACTAGTACCTGGAGTGACCCAGATAGATAACAAGTCCGATTTCCTGCAGAAGAGGCCTCATCGCCAGCACCCTGGCATCCTAAACCTACCACACGTGCGGCTGCCACAGGCACTGGCTAACGGTGCCCAGTTACTGCTACTTGGTGAGTAACGGCTGGAAAGGGAGAAGAAACGGGACTGGACCTGCATGCAAGTGATTCCGCTTTTCATCTTTGGCCCACAGAAAATGCTCCCACTATGGAGAATCAGGTGCAAACACTGACCAATTATCTCTGGAGCAGACATTTGCCTGTAGAGCCAGAGGAGTTGCAAAGACGGGCTAGGCATCTTGAGAAGAAATTCCTGGAAAACCCAGGTAGGACTTACGAATAATTAAAAAGTAGGCCAGATTGAAATATCGGTTAGAAATGAAGAGTAAGAAATAATTTTACAGTCTCTCGAACAGGTACTGAAGTCTCTTATTTGACTTTCTAACCAGAGCAGCAGTTGTTACAATGATGCCTTACTAAAAGAAGGTAGATTATTCTAGAGATTGCTTAGGTAAAGGTTAGAATGTCCCAATATACTGTTTTTTGTTTGTTTTGTTTTTTGTTTTTGCTTTGAGACAGAGTCTTGCTCTGTCACCCAGGCTGAAGTGCAATGGCTCGATCTCGGCTCACTGCAACCTCCGCCTCCCAGGTTTAAGTGATTCTCCTGCCTCAGCCTCTTCAGTAGCTGGTATTACAGGCGTGCACCACCACACCCGGCTAACTTTTGTATTTTTAGTAGAGACAGGGTTTCGTCATGGTGGCCAAGCTAGTCTTGAATTTCTGACCTCAGGTGATCCACCCGCCTCGGCCTCCCAAAGTGCTGGGATTACAGGCGTGAACCAACGTGCCTGGCCACCAATATACTGTTAAAATCTAGATACTTGTTTTTTTCCTGCAAGTCCACTGGATTAGGACCTTCTAAGTTTTTATTCAGGTAAAATAAAGTTCCTGGATGACCTCTACCCAGTACTGAAACCCTCTTCTGGGATAAGAGGGTAAATATAATTCATCAAGTTAGTTTCATGATTGTGAGCTCCTTAACATTACCATTTATTCATCTTGCATTCCCTGCACACCTCACAGTACCTGGCTCATAGTAGGTGGTCAGTAGATACTTGCTAAATAGTACTGAACTGAACAGTCATGAGACCTAGATTTTCAAATTTCTTTCCTCTCCATAGGAAAAGTGGAGATCATCAAAACCTTAAATTTTGGAGAAGTGAAGAAATCCAAAAAATAGTGCCCTTGGCCTACCCTTTAATTTTTTTTTTTTTTTTTTTTTTTTTTTTTTTTTTTTGGAGACAGAGTCTTGCTCTGTTGCCCAGGCTATATAGTGCAGTGGCACGATCTCAACTTACCACAACCTCTGCCTCCGGGTTTCAAGTGATTCTCCTGCTTCAGCTTCCCAAATAGCTGGGACTACAGGTGCACGCCACCACGCCTGGCTAATTTTTGTATTTTTAGTACAGAGGGTTTCACCATGTTGGTCAGGCTGTTCTGTTCTTGAACTCCTGACCTTGTGATCCACCTGCCTCAGCCTCCCAAAGTGTTGAGCTTACAGGTGTGAGCCACCACGCCCGGCTTACCCTTTAAATTTTTATCACACTTTCCTTTAATGTAAAACCTGTGGGACAGGATTGATTAAGCTGAATAAACCATTCTTAGAAGCAAAATGCTATTTGAAACAATCTGTTAGTGGTAGTAGTTACTGTTAATTCTTGCCTGAAACTTTTCTCTAGGTTTGTTGTCTCTCTTGAGCTTTAAAACTTTCTTAGGTGGAATCAGGGAGGACTGGGTGGGCAGTATATTCAGATATTGGATTTGAGCCCTGTTCTCCCTAGGTCCTGACTTCCAGTCCTTGTTCTCACCACAGACTTATCTCAGACAGAGGAGAAACTTCGTGGAGCAGTGCTACATGCACTACGTAAAACTACCTATCATTGGCAAGAGCTGAGGTAAGGGGGCCTAGAAGAGGTGCACAAGAAAGAAAAGGCAGACTTTAGAAAGAGAGTTGGGGGAGTACAATTACACAATCAATTTAGTATTTTTTTTTACATCACCTGACCTTAAAAGGATCAATTTAGTATTTGAAAAAGTTAAAGTTCAAAGTTTCGAACACTGAAGTTTGAAGATTTAGTGTTTGTAAGGTTCCCCAGGACCCTTTGGTATTGGGGAGTGAAAGGCCTGAGCTGGAAGAGCCCTTTCCAAGATGTCATTTTCTAAATCTAGAAGGTAACTATGGGATTAAGGTTATTTACTAGTATGTACGACTCTCTGATTTTAATGGCAGCTACACTGAGGGACTGAGCCTGGTGTATATGGCAGCAAGACTGGATGGTGGCTTTGCAGCAGTCTCCAGAGCATTCCATGAGGTGAAAGTCCCTTAACTTCCAACCTGAACTTTTTGACCATCAGTTCCCTATTAATAAAGTAGTTTTCTAGGATGGGGATTCTTGGGACATTGCATATGCATTTTTTTTTTTTAAAGAGGATCTCCGCTGGGCATGGTGGGCTCCCGCCTGCAGTCCCAGCTGTTTGGGAGGCTGAGGCAGGAGGATTGCTTGAGCCAGTTTGAGGCTGCAGTGAGCTGTGATCTCCACTGTACTCCAGCTTGGTGACACAGTGAGACCTCATCTCTTAAAAAAATACAAAATAAAGACGTTCTCTTTATCCTGTGAAAGCTTTCTGTGACCCAAGAAAGGTTTAGAATCACTATTTTAAGAGATTCTTATCCCATAAGGTATTTATATTGAATCTCAAAAGGCATTCACATCTCACATCCTCTGTGATAGGCTCCTAATTCATATTTATCAAGGTCCTAAATAAGTATCTAATTACTCTGCTGTGGGATGTTGTATATTTCTTCAGATCCGGGCTCGAAATCCAGCATTTCAGCCACAAACTTTGATGGACTTTGGCTCGGGTACTGGTTCTGTCACCTGGTGAGTAACTTTCTTCGGCCTTGTCTTGGTCAATTTTAGCTCTAGAAAGCCATACTTACACCACTCCAAAATTAAGAGACTGGAAAACCAGAGGGAGAAAAGGCAAGTTGGGAATCTATAATGTTTCTTCCATCAGATTAGGCAAGGCAGAAGAAGGTATATGGATTGGGGCCAGAACTTAAAGAAATGTCAAGTGAAAAAAAGGCGCATGTTTAGAAAAATTAAAAAGAAAAGGAATTATCAATCAAAGTTTTTTTGCCTACAAATAATATTTTGAGTCTACCTTTTTTTTTTCTCTTTTTGGAGATGGTGTCTCACTCTGTTGTCCAGGCTGGAGTGCAGTGACGTGATCTCGGCTCACTGCAGCCTCCACTCCCAGGTTCAAGTGATTCTCTTGCCTCACCCTTCCAAGTAGCTGGGACTACAGGTGCCGGCCACCACACCCAGCTAATTTTTGTATTTTTAGTAGAGACAGGGTTTCACCATATTGGCTAGGCTGGTCTCAAACTCCTGACCTTGTGATCCACCTGCCTCCACCTCCCAAAGTGCTGGGATTACAAGCATGAGCCACTGTGCCCAGCTGAGTCTACTTTTTTTTTAAAGGAGTTGTAAATAAAACAAGAAAATAACACTATTAGTTATTTTATTACTAACTATACAACTATTTTAACGTAACGCTCTCTTTTCCCAGGGTGGGGTTGGGTGTAAATGGGTCTCTTGTAGAGATGACTCTTGGTCATGGGAATTGGTGATTTATAATAATTTTGCCGTCTTAGGGCTGCTAACAGTATTTGGGGCCAGAGCCTACGTGAATATGTGTGTGTGGACAAATCAACTGACATGTTGGCTTTGGCAGAAAAACTACTGAAAGGTGAGTACAAGAGCACTTCCAAAGTTGAGGGAGTTAAGAAAGCAAAGGGGTACTAGTAAAAGTGTTTTACTGGGAAGTAGAGAAGAGGGTAAAAATTAAGATGAATCTGGTTTACTTTTAAAGTTATGGTCAAGCAAAGGGTGGTATTAGAGGTTTCTGCTGGACTGAAGATGGGTTGGGTAAGATTCAAAGGACAAGAGGCCTAATATTCTCCCTGCCGGTTTTTTTTTTTGTTGTTGTTGTTGTTGTTGTTGTTTTTTAATTAGAACCTGTTACCCAGGCTGGTCTCAAACCCCTGGCCTCAGACCATCCTCCCACTTCATCCTCTGGGGTAGCTGGGATTACAGGCATGTGCCACCATATCTGGCTCATCCCTGCCCTTTTTGATAGACACTTTCCCTATTCTTGGGGCCATGTTTCTTATCTGGATATCTCTTCAGTTTATACCTAACTTCCTACACTCAAAGTTGCCTCTTCTTTTCTCCACAGGTGGTTCAGAATCTGGGGAGCCTTATATTCCAGGTGTCTTTTTCAGACAGTTTCTACCTGTATCACCCAAGGCAAGTGGCAGTGTTTAGAATATTCTAAATGTGGAATGTAGCAGATGGAAAACTATGGCTTGAGCTTTGCAGCCCAGCAGTGAGTGTCAGAAGATAAAAGAAATTGATCGGCTAGGACTTTATTATATTCTTGGGATGCAGAGATGTTGAGTGTGTCATGTTCTTTGTCTTGGTCCTCAGGTGCAGTTTGATGTAGTAGTATCAGCCTTTTCCTTAAGTGAACTGCCCAGCAGGGCTGACCGCACTGAGGTAGTTCAAACCTTATGGCGTAAGACAGGTCATTTCCTGGTGAGTTAAAATTCCTTTTTCTCCTTAAGTCTTAAAGCAGCTTCATGGATTTCATGCCTTTGCTTCTCTCGTTGTCTTCGTTCTTCACCATTTTTCTCCTTTATGGGTTTCTTTATCCCTCTTTGAGGGTCTCCATTCCTGATATATAATGTGTATTTCTTCTTAGGACCCCTTCTCCATCTATGATGCTTTTACAGAGCTACTGACATTTACACTTTCATGTAATTTAAGTCTTCTGCGTATTTTTCCCTTTTGTGAACAGGTACTGGTGGAGAATGGAACAAAAGCTGGGCACAGACTTCTCATGGATGCCAGGGATCTGGTCCTTAAGGTAAGGCTTCTTCTTCCCTCACTCCCCCACGCATATGTCACTAATTACTGTTAGTCTCTTAAAAACTAAAGAGACTGTCATATATTGACAAGGGTGACTCTCAGGAAACTGGGCATATAAAGTCATTCTGATACAGAGCAGTGGTTGGCAAATGAGAGCCTGTGGATCAAATCCGACCTGCCACCTGTTTTTATATAAGCCATGCTTATTTGTGCCTCTGTTGTCTGTGACTGCTTTCACACTACAAACAGCAGAGTTGAGTAGTTGGGACAGAGATAGATTTTGCCTACTCTCTGGCCCTTTAAAAGAAAGTTTGCGGAGTCCTAATCTGGGGCATTGCTGAGCCAAGAACCTTGTCACTGAGGGAGTATGAGCCAGTGTATAATCATAAATTTAATTGTCCTGGAGTGGGATTTTTTTGAGAGTGGAGGTTGCTGACAAGGGAGAGCACCGTACTATGTGCCAAGTTCTTGCCTTTCTCCTGCAGCAAAGAGAAAGTTATTTGTCTGGAGTATTAAAGATGCAGCCAGCTTAACGCAAAGGACATAGTTAATAGTTATTAGAATTGAATGTTAAAGGAGTCCTCAGTTTACTGACTGCAGAGATTGAGTTATGAAAATAGACGCCTGGCCCAGCTTTATTTCTTTTATTTCCTTTGATTTCAGGGAAAAGAGAAGTCACCTTTGGACCCTCGACCTGGTTTTGTCTTTGCCCCGGTAAATATTACTTCTACCTGTCCCACCACACAGATCTGAACTCAGGTGTGGCCAGGAAAAGTAAGATGGTAAAGCTAAGCCACTCTTCACTACTTTGTGTTCCTATCCAGTTCCTACCTAGTGATTCTCCTGGCTCTTCCTACCCACCGTTCCTATCCTCCATTCTCCCTGGCCCCTTTTGACTCTATTAATCTTAGTTTTTAAGTTTTGTGATTGATGGCTCTTTTGTCTTACCTCATTTTTTTATGTGTTCACAGTGTCCCCATGAACTCCCTTGTCCCCAGTTGACAACCTCTAGGCCGCTGGCCTGTAGCTTCTCACAGGCGTACCATCCCATCCCCTTCAGCTGGGTAGGTACCTGGGGATATTGCAGCAGGAAGCAAACATCCTGGAAGAAACAGGAAGAAAAAGAGTCAGAGTTAGGAGGAGTTGGATAATTCATAGAATAGCCTAGCGACTTTAGGGCCTACGTGTATATGATTTAAACATTGTAAAAAAGGACTGCAGGAATGGGGAAGAAGGGGCTTTACAAACTTTTTTCCCGTATCTTTTTCTTCTAAACAGTCTGTATGTTCCTTATCTTAGAACAAGAAACCAAAGGAAGAAAAGTTCTCTATGGTGATCCTTGCTCGGGGGTCTCCAGAGGAGGCTAATCGCTGGCCCCGTATCACTCAGCCTGTCCTTAAACGACCTCGCCATGTGCATTGTCACTTGTGCTGTCCAGATGGGCATATGCAGCATGCTGTGATCACAGCCCACCGGCATGGCAGGTATAGGGAGTGTGACCAAAATTAGTGGGATGTGGCAAGAACCTGCAGCCCACATTAACGTCTCATTTCCATAGGGATTTGTATCGTTGTGCCCGTGTCAGCTCCTGGGGAGATCTTTTACCTGTGCTTACTCCATCTGCGTTTCCTCCATCCACTGCTCAAGATCCCTCTGAGAGTTGACAAGGATGTCTAACAAGTATTTTCTTCTATCATGCCTGCCAGGGCTGCCACTACCTGGTATCCAGGAGGGGAATGCTGGTATCCCCATATGTCTGTGTTTGTTTGAGATTTTTAATAATAAATTTTTAAAGAATGGAAGTGGATTTTGTGATTCTTAAAAAGTGTAGAAGCTGGGCACAGTGGCATGTGCCTGCATTTCCAGTCACTCAGGAAGCTGAGGCAAGAGGATCATTTGAGCCCAGTTGTTAAGGCTGCAGTGAGCTGTGATTGTACCACTGCACTCCAGCCTAGGTGACAGAGCAAGACCTCCTCTCTTTAAAAAAAAATGTAAAAGGTATAGTTAATTATCCTGGTCTATCCTGTAATGAAGAGCTTCCTCAGATTTTTGGTGCCAAGCTTCCCACACAAATCTCAAGCTCTCTCTCCTATTGTGGCAGTTCAGATCTCCATAAGCTCTTCGCTGTAATGATGAATGTGTACGCTGATCATTAAAGCAGAAGTAGAAAAACCAGATTTCTATAAGCCCTTTGCTATAATGATGAATGTACAAGTTAAACATAAAAGCAGAAGCAAGAAAAATGTATAATGAATTGGGGGAACCTGGTGCCTGAGTACGAAGGCTGGAATACAAAAAAAAGCAAGCCCGTTAAAGCCCCACCTACTGTACTTCCTCTACCTCAGATCTAGTTGAGTGATAAAGCATTCCTGCACATACAACCCATACCAGGACCAACTTAAGATTAAGAAATATCTGCAAGTACTCACTACGGTGGGATCAGCTGCAAAGCGAAATGAACTGCCCCATGCTCATGTTGATGGTTTTCTAGATACTGCCAACATGTTTGCTCTTTCTGATGCTGATGAATTTCAAACGCGAACAGACATCCTTGATGTGGGTTTGCTAAGAACATAGAAGAATAGGAAGAAAAGTTGCCAGGTTCAGACATCCCAGGGAAAAAGAAGCATAAACAGCTTTAGCATTCAATGACTGATGATAATGCTGCAATAATGGGAATGGTTTTATTTCTAAATCAAATCATTTATTGCTTTGTTTCTAAAAAAAAAAAAAACAAAAAACTTCTATCTGCAGACCCCTAGTTTAGATTAATTAGGAAACATTCCTGCAGGTAGTCACAGAGCTTGAATTGTATATAAAAGCTAAAGAAAAGCTTGTAACTTTGAGTTAGTCTGGTGTGCTACTCCGACCTCCCTGTAATCAGTTGCAGAAATAAACTCCCTTCTTTCCCAGTCTGACTGCGTCTCATTGTTGGATCACAAGAACAAACAGCGGGACCAGTAACACTGTAAGAATCATCCAGTAACACTACAAGAATACTGCTTCTACCAGAGGCCAGGACTTCCCTAAGAAGATAATCTGGAGTAGCTAGGAAAGCTGCCTCCAGAGCTCTGAGAACTGGCTCAACAGGTCTCAGGGTTGTTATGTGGGCCACCTGAATAGAGTAATCAGCAGCTGCCTGGCCTCTTTCACTACCGCCTTCCCTTCTATCTTTCCCAGGGTCGCTCAGCTACCCTAGAGTATGTATGGGAAATGCCCCACACATTTCCATCAAGAGTGATTCCCATCAGAACTGAATCTTCTACCCCCACCCCTCTATATCCAGGTAGAATCCTCCCATTTACTCAGTTAATTTCTGTTTTCCCCTAGGCCTTGCTGTTTCAGGGCTAGAGCAGCTTCATTTGTCTTAAAACTTAAATGTCTTTTTTTCCAGTTCTTACCAGGAAACAGGCACAGTCAGAAGTTGTAACAGTATAAATGTAATACCAGAAATCTCAACACATTCCTCTCAACACTGGTCCCAATCAAAAGAGAAAGAAAAAAAACAAATCAACTTACCACTAGACATTTCCATGCCTGCAGCTATTTTTCTGGGGTTACAGGAAAGGGTAGTTCCCTCATGTACTAGTTCCCACAGGTTCCCACCAGCACCACCTGTCAGCCCCACCTCTTTACCTCCAGGTGGCCCCAAATCTCCTCTGAAAGCGAGTGGTTCAAGTATCAGCATTGCAACCTGTAAGACTTGGGATGGGGTGGAGAGGGTATGGAAGGCTTAGATCAAATGTCCAGAGTGAGACAGGACCAGATTGTCCCCAGTACAAAATAGCTGGGAAGCAGCTACCATAGACTTTTCTATTTTGGATTAGACCAACCCCAAGCACATGAACTAAGACTATCCATAGCTCTTGGATTAGTCATGCCATTGAAGAGGAGAAGACGCCACTGGGCTGTGCCTGGCAGGAGTCTGGAGTTTCTGGTTTCCAAGCTCAGGAAGGCGTGAACCAGGGGAGGGGCCTCCATGCAGCAGGAGGGCTAGAAGCTGGAGCAGGATCTGTCAGCTCTGCAATGCTGCACAAGCAGAAGCAACTCAGAAAGAAGATACCAACAGCCTCCTGAAACTCACGAGAGTGGACACTCCAGTGTTGACCACCTAAGATACCACTCCTGCTCCAAAGATTACAGCTCCCTTGTCATTCTGACTTCTGGACTTACCCTACACCCCAGAGATGGAGCAACTACTAGGAATAAAACTTGGCTGCCTGTTTGCCCTATTGGCTCTCACTCTGGGCTGTGGCCTTACTCCCATCTGCTTCAAATGGTTCCAGATTGATGCAGCCAGAGGTATAGCCCTACCCCATCTTTGTTCCATAGCCTGAGTCTCACCTCAACCCTGTCCTGACACCTTGCTCTGATTCTCTCACCACCCCCAACCTTGGGATATTGAGTGCTGCCTGCTGCTCTTTACTCACCTTTGTCTGTCTCCTCAGTGCCAAGTGGGTTTAACTTCTGCTTTTTATTAGGTCATCACCGGCGAGTCCTCAGACTCCTGGGCTGTATTTCTGCTGGTGTTTTCCTGGGAGCAGGGTTCATGCATATGACTGCTGAAGCCCTGGAGGAAATTGAATCACAGATTCAGAAGTTCACGGTGCAGGTGAGAGCAGAGATTTCAAGCCGCAGGTCTATGAGGCCAAAAGGATAAACAGGACAAAGGAAAGAGAGTGGGAAAGTGACGGAGCCAAGGACATGGGTGGAACAACAGGGAAAATGACAGCTCTTGTGTGGGATGGTGAAAGCAAGTCAGATTAGGCTTTAAGGAAAACAGAATTGCTGAAGGGATGGGACAGGAAGCTGCGCTGCTCCATCCCACTTCAATTTCTGCTGCTTTCTCCTTAGAACAGATCAGCAAGTGAGAGAAATTCTTCTGGTGATGTTGATTCGGCTCATGTAAGTACCTCCCACCATCCCCTATCTGGGGGATGAGGAGAACCAGAGAGGCCTTTCATACCCAGACCCTTTTGAGAGGAATACATGAGGAGTACCAAGAATCCCTTCTGCTCCCTAGCTCAGACATTGTAGAGGAAAAGAGGAGCAAACCCAATCCTTTTGAGTTGATAGATCCCCAGGGAAAGCTCTTGTTTTACTCTTTCATTCTTTCCCTGGATCCTCTGATACACCTCACATCATTTTCCCGTATTTTTAACTCTTTTGAGATTGTGTCCCTTAGTCCCTCTGGCAGGCTTTTGTTGTTGTTGTTTTTCATTTGTTTGTTGAGATGAAATCTCTCTGTCACCCAGACTGGAATGCAGTAACACAATCTCGGCTCACTGCAACCTCCGCCTTCTGAGTTCTAGTGATTCTCCTGCCTCAGCCTCCTGAGTAGCTGGGATTACAGGCACGTGCCACCATGCCTGGCTAGTTTTTGTGTTTTTAGTAGAGACAGGGTTTCATCATGTTGACCAGGCTGGTCTCAATCTCCTGACCACAAGTGATCCGCCCACCTCAGTCTCCCAAAGTGCTAGGATTACAGGCGTGAGCCACTGTGTCCAGCACACTCTGGCATTCTTGTTGTTACACGTCCATGTCTACTCTTGGCTTCATTCCCCTACCCTTTCTTGTGTTCTGTTACCACATTTTCTCATTCTCTTCAATCTCCCAATTCCATGTCCATCCAATGCATTGCCTACCCTTCCTTTTCATCTCACAGTCCTTCTTTTTGTTTCTAGATGGAGTATCCCTATGGAGAGCTCATCATCTCCCTGGGCTTCTTTTTTGTCTTCTTTTTGGAGTCGCTGGCATTGCAGTGCTGTCCTGGGGCTGCTAGAGGATCAGCAGTGCAGGAGGAAGAATGGGGTGGGGCTCATATCTTCGAACTCCACAGCCATGGACATTTACCCTCACCCTCAAAGAGTCCCCTCCGAGCCCTTATCCTCTTGCTCTCACTCTCCTTTCATTCAGTGTTTGAAGGGCTAGCTGTGGGGCTGCAGCCGACAGTAGCAGCTACCGTGCAGCTCTGCCTTGCTGTCCTGGCTCATAAGGGGCTTGTGGTGTTTGGTGTAGGAATGCGGCTAGTGCAGTTAGGTACCAGGTCACGATGGGCAGTGTTCTCCATACTATTATTAGCTCTCATGTCCCCCCTGGGCCTAGCCGTGGGGCTGGCTGTGACTGAAAGGGACTCTGAAGGAGGGCGGGGCTTAGCCCAGGCTGTGTTAGAGGGTGTGGCAGCTGGCACCTTCCTGTATGTCACCTTCCTAGAAATTCTTCCACGGGAGCTAGCTAGTCCTGAGGCCCCTCTAGCTAAGTGGAGCTGTGTAGCCGCTGGGTTTGCCTTCATGGCCTTTATTGCCCTATGGGCCTGAGAGATTCCTGGCTTTTCTGATGGACCTATTTAGGATGACCTCTCTATCCCCAGGGAGACCTCCCAAATGGCTTTGGCCCTCCGACATTTCTTTACTGAGACTAAATAGCATTCAATAGGACTGGACTGGACCCCAGGTTTCCTTTACATGAGATCCCATTTCTCACTCAGGACTGAGAAAAAGATATTTAGGTTGAGTAGCTTTTAATTGGAGAATTGGTACAGAGATGCTCCAGATTTTATTCTTGTCCCATTTATGCTACTGTGTGTAATAAAATGCCCATTTTACCCTCCTTCAGCCATTCTGGATTTTATTTCTCCTGGTTGCCTCAAAGCTATCTGGCACAGGAAGTGGTGGAATAGGGAATGGGAAGGATAAGTGTTGAATGCAGTATTTTATTCTGGAATTAGGGCCCCTAGCCATTCTGTCAGTTGCCAGCCACACCCCCAGACATGGGCTAAAATTCCAATAACCCCCTCCCACCTTATCCACTGTAGTTGAGAAAATGAGCCAGTTCCCAGCATTTAAAAGGAAAGAAAGTTAGAAACCAAAATGATGTGGATCAATTATGTTCCTACACTTACCATAACCACCCCATTCCCAGTACCTATTATCAGCCACCCATAACATGTCCAGGCTAAATGCAGATCAGGCAGAATGGAGCCTATCTCCATTAGGTTCCTATTTTTTCACACTGAGCCCTGTGTGGCCTCAGGGACACTACTGCTCTTCTTTGAGCTTTTATATCCTTCCAGCTGCCTTGTGTTGAGGTATTAAAAAGCAGTGTGCTTGGAGAGGGCGAAAGGTGCCAGATATTAAAATAAATGCCTGGAGTGATTACTTGGCTCTTGCAGGACTTACTGGCTTTCCTTCTGCCTGCCTTACCAATTGTCTTTCCATCTAAGTAACCCCTACAATGTGTTGCTTCTCTTAAAAACTGCTGAGGACAAATACGAAAGCAGGTTAGCTGGAATTGGTAGGAACAGGATGGCTATTGCATAGCTCCCAACTCATGAGATGGAGGAATATCTCAAACTTAGTGGAGAAATGGGGAAAGAGGAAGTGTGCCCTGTGAGTTCAATTACCCTCACGAGTTGGCCCTTTCTGGTATTTTCAGCATGGAAGCCCAAGTAGCCTTAACATGGACATTCATTCTTCTCAGTCTCTGTCTCCTTTCGATCCTGTTCCCCTTCCTACCAAGTAAGAAATACAAGCCTCCTCACAAGCCCAGTTTACACACCCATAGGTCAGTGAGAAGGCAAGCCTCAGGCAAAAATGATTGATAGATAGATGATAGATACGTCTAACACAGGAAATCATTTCCCTAAAGCACCGTAGTACTGTATTTTCCATTTAGTATTAAATGCGGTAACATGTAATACACTCAGAACAGTTGTCCAGTGTGTAGTAGTTTCTACTGTAATAGTTTCTACATTGAACAATGGCTATGTGCCAGGTACTATTGTGGCAAGCCAGGTTTCACTAACACAGGCCTCCATCACATTTTCATCTCACAGACCTTCTTTTTATTTCTAGATAGAGTATTCCTGTCACCTGCTTGTTTCCAGTCAAGCAAAACAAGGGGCTTATCTCCCTCACAGATCAGCGTATGAGATCTGCTTCAGATATATTTGCCTGTCAGACTCATAAACACAAGATATGCCAGCTGCAGTGGAAGAGAAGCCCTGTTTCAGTTCGTGGATTACAGACTGCAACTGGTTAAGTTAAACATTAAAAGCTAAAAAAAAATCCAGTGCCTATACAAAGGTCATAATGTAACAAAAGCCCATCAAGAGTTTTGATTAGACCTTTCCTGGCAAAACTTAAAGCATGACAAAATAATGAAGGAATTCTTAAGAGGACCCATTTAGGATTAAACAAGTTTTATTGGGGGTCTGAAGAAATTCCCCAGGCCTCCACAAACAAGTTTACTGGGCATATGAAGGAACTCCCCAAACCTCCATGATTTAGCAGGAGACAAGATAAGGGTAACCACCCCAGCACCTAGACCCATTTAGATGAAGTAAGCTTACTGAGACTCCAGGAGCAGGTCTTCTGGGTTCAGACCTTAGTTATAGATCAAAATAAGTTAATCACTTATGTCTTTAGATGAATGCACCCCATTTACATGTAGACATATAGCTTACAAGGTATATCAGCTCTGAAAAACTTTGTAATTTTGAGTTGGTCTGGCGATAATTTCCAGGCCTTCTCCCTGTAACCGATTACAGAAATAAAAACTCTCCTCCTCCCCAGTTCATCTGCATCTCATTATTGGGCCATGAGAAATAGCAGCGTGACCCTCCGTTTTGCCTGGAAACAAAATTTGGTGAACCAGCCAGGAGATAAGAATGGTGCTGCATTCAACGGCTGGCAGCTTGCGACGAGACAGTCTTCAGGAGAATCCCAGCAGCTGTGGGGTGAGGTCTCCCCCTGGGGACCCTCCAGAGGGCTGTTCCATGTGCAAATCTGCACATCCCTTTCACTACTGGCGAAGAACACAGGTCAGGAGCAGACACACTCAAAGGGTGAGTTAACTGGATCATATGCCAGGAGCCTAGTGTTTTCCTATCTGGGCTTTTTAAGCCATTTGTCTGGTACCACCAAGGGAAGCAACAGGGCTCGCTCATACACCTGCTTTGCATTTTGGTTGAGATCAGGTTTCCAGTTAGTTAGTTTTGAGTCTGTTTTGCCTGACTGCACTCCCCCTTGTGTTTGTCTGAAATCTTTCTCCACTTGTTTGTGTGTCTGTCTTGTTCCTTTTGATACCATGTAAACTTGAAAACGGGAACTATTGGGTCTACTGTTGGGAGGCCTCTGGGAAGGAGAAAGGTTTTTTCAGATGCTCAATGGTTGAGAGTCAGCTTAATTAAAAGCTATCATCCAAAATGTGTATGTTTATATGCGTGTGTGCATGTTTGTATTTAAAAGGTCTTCATGTTTTTGTTTCTCACCTAGGATCTTGTTTTTTTTGAGCAAAAGTTTTTTTTCTTTTTTCTTTTTTTTTTTGAGACGGTGTCTCGCTCTGTCGCCTAGGCTGGAGCGCAGTGGCCGGATCTCAGCTCACTGCAAGCTCCGCCTCCCGGGTTCACGCCATTCTCCTGCCTCAGCCTCCTGAGTAGCTGGGACTACAGGCGCCCGCCACCTCGCCCGGCTAGTTTTTTGTATTTATTTTTAGTAGAGACGGGGTTTCACCGTGTTAGCCAGGATGGACTCGATCTCCTGACCTCGTGATCCGCCCGCCTCGGCCTCCCAAAGTGCTGGGATTACAGGCTTGAGCCACCACGCCCGGCCACAAAAGTTTTTTCTTCACAGTTGACTGAATTCCGTTTTCTTCATTAATGGCTATTACAACAGAACCTACTCTGGGGTTTTTAAGAAAAAGTGTAACTTAGATGCTTAGAAATGTCTTTGTTTGGAAAAAAAAAAAAGTAAGTGTTCTGTAAAAGCATCAAATGGTCTAGCCTCATAATAATTCTCCCCTTTTGAAAACCCAGGATTCAGTGTGGGCTCTGCCCAGAGCTCAAAGATCCTGTTAAAAAATAGGAAAAAGGAAGGCTTATGAATTTATAAAATGTACTTCTATTGGCATGCCTCATATGTCTATGTATTTATATCTTGTGTACACCATGTTTCACTACTGAAAAATATAAAAGAGTTCTAATTTACTGACTCAAAGAAAAAATAAAAGCACTTACACACTTTAACAGAAAAAAGGAAAGACTAGTCAAGTGCTTTTTCAAGTTTATGTGACTTAAGTAAAATCTTTAATAAATAAGCTAGCTTTAAAAATTATTGGTAAAGTAATATTAGAAATGTCTGAAGAGTTGCCAGCACACATTTTTGTCTGCATTTATTGATCAAGCAATTTCATACTTATCTCTGCCAAATACTATAAAGTGTCAAAATTTGGCATAGAGGCTACAAAACTATAACTCAGCCCAAAACAGAGTGATCTTTGCTTGTGTAGTTTTTAAAAATAAAACATTAATATTGGTTTAATGAAAATAGCTACATCTTGAATTATTTAGTAAAATACCCTAACTTCTGATCTTGTGGCCTTTGGTAGTCTAGTCCACAGACATGAAGAAAGTTTGTTCTGGGAAAGGACTGTTATCATCTTTGTTTCAAAGCTAAACTATAAACTAGTTAATAAACAAGAACAGCTTGTAGATTAGAAGCAAAATTGAGTCAAGTCAGATCATTTTCACTATCTCAGTTATAATTTTGCAATGGCGGCCTCAAAACTTTAAATGATGACTATTGCAGTTTTCATAAATAATCCAGGTAAATGATTAAAATAAATAATTAGATAAATGTAATTGGATAAATATAAATAACTTCTCAAAATTTAGAATCTAAAGTTATATTAAACAACAGATATCTCATTATTTGGGTATTTTCCAATAATAATATATTATAGGAAAACATTCTAAAGATTGTGTCTTTTTTAAAGGGTAACTAATTTGTCTAATTCAAAGCTTATTTAAAGATTATATACAAAACAAGGTAAAAGAAACCAGGGAATAAGAGAGATATAAAGAAATTTATAAAAATAAATAGAGTTTTAAAGATTATTGGTAAAATAAAACTCTCTTCAAAAATGTAAACCTTTGGTCTAAATTATGCAGGTCAAATATTAGGTTTGTGAAATGCTTTAGTCCATAAACTGCTTCTTTGACTTAAAAATTGTTCAATTTATTTTGGAGGGTTAAATTCTAGATAAGGCCTGGGGACATGTGAAATTAGCCTTGCCCCCTAGCTATGCAAAAAGGTATTAAAGAAAAGAGAATTTATATAAGAAAGGATCTTGTATGGTAAATTCTTGTCCTAAAGTAAAATAACTGGTTGTTTAAAGAGAGGGATGTTTAGGACGAGTCAGAAAGTCAAGGCATGTCAGAGATTGTGTAAGTCATGAAAGAATTTTTTTTTTTTTTTTTTTTTTGAGATGGAGTCTTGCTCTGTCACTCAGGCTGGAGTGCAATGGTGCAGTCTCGGCTCACTAAAACCTCTGTCTCCCAGGTTCAAGTGATTCTCCTGCCCCAGCCTCCTGAGTAACTGGGATTACAGGCACCCACCATCATGCCCAGCTAATGTTTATATTTTTGTAGAGATGAGGTTTCACCAAGTTGTCCAAGCTGTTCTTGAACTCCTGACCTCAGGTGATCTGGCCACCTCAGCCTCCCAAAGTGCTGGGATTATAGGCATGAGCCACTGTGCCCGGCCTGGGAAAGAATTTATGAAAGGGAATTTATGCAAGAAATATTGTACAATTTAAAGGTGATTAGGCCTCCTAAATGCTTTATAAAATGCTACTATGACTCTTAGCTGTACAACTTGCCTGCTTTACAGCTAGGTAAGGCCTGGGACACATGGAATTAGATACTGGAATAAGTCAGACCTTATTTGCACTTCTGTCTAGGTCCTAGCCTCCACACCTAGTACACAGCTAAAATCCCAAACTTACCAAGATTTTCACCAAAAGTAAAGGTTGCTAAGAGTTAACATGTAACATGTATTTTAAGACTATTGAAGAAACAGTTTACATACAAGGTGAGTAAGGAAAGTAAAATATACTTTCGCTAAAAGATTATAAGGAGGCATGAGAATGTGGATTTTTGCCTCGATTAAAAGGTTAAAGGATTGTTTTAAGTTGGATACAATAAAGATAAACTTTAAGCAAGTTGTGGAAGGTTAATTGTAGAGGAAATTCTGTGTGTAAAATATTGGCTAAAGTTAAAAGGGAATCATGCCATTTTTCTGTAAATTGAGCATTGAAATAAAAGCACAATGGGTTTCTCTTAGAGCACTAACTTGCTCTTTAACAAAAATTGTAAAGGGTTATAAAAAGTCTATAAAATCTTACCTTATGGTCAAACATTAAAATTGGGTAAATATTTCTATAAGGATTTATTAAGAATTGGGTTTAACATTCATAGCACACTAATGTAAAGGTGAAGTTTGGCTTATTTGGTAGAAAATTATACAGGAAGCATTGTCAAATATAAAATGGTGTTTGGCTTTCTTTGGGCTATATTTGTGCAAATATGTTACTGGTATGTGTTCCAAAGTTATGGGAGACTCCTATAATTCTGATATACCTTAGTGTATGTTATCAGTAATAATTATAATTGTTTTGTTAAATTATTGTTGTGTGCCACAGAGGTAACAGATTTCCTTGACAGTTGTGTCTCTTTTTTTTTTTTTTTTTTTTTTTGAGACAGAGTCTCACTCTATCACCCAGACTGTAGTGCATTGGTGAGATCTTGGCTCACTGAAATTTCTGCCTCCCAGTTTGAAGCAATTCTCCTGCTTCAGCCTCCTGAGTAGCTGGGACTACAGGCCCACGCCACCACACCCAGCTGACTTTTGTATTTTTAGTAAAGACAGGGTTTCACCATGTTAGCCAGGCTGGTCTTGAACCCCTGACCTCGTGATCCACCCGCCTCAGCCTCCCAAAGTGCTGGGATTACAGGCATGAGCCACTGCGGCTGGCCGTCAATTGTATCTTTAACTAAGGCTACCCTAAAAATTTTTGTTATCCATAAACAACGGTTGTGTTGTTTTCATCTTCTTTTGAAGTTGGTTTTATAATCAGCTATAAAGCTCTAATAAGGCTGGGCATGGTAGCTCACGCCTGTAATCCCAGCACTTTGGGAAGATGAGGAGGGTGGATCACCTGAGGTCAGGAGTTCAAGACTAGCCTGGCCAACATGTTGAAACCCCATCTCTACTAAAAATGCAAAAATTAGCCAGGCATGGTGGTGCATACCTGTAGTCCCAGCTACTCAGGAGGCTGAGGCAGGAGAATAGCTCAAATCCGGGAGGCAGAGGTTGCAGGGAGCTGAGATCGCACCACTGCACTCCAGCCTGGATGACAGAGTAAGACTCCGTCTCAAAAAAAAAAAAAAAAAAAAAAGTTCTACTAGGTGCTCTTGATTGCAGATTTCTGATAGCTTTTGAGATTGTGACGTCAGAATAGAGGGAAAACATTCAGGGCTTTTGAAGAGCTAAAATGTTCATTAATATCAAGCAGGATAGGAATTAACTGTGTGAACTGAACTAACAGGAGACCAGAATGATCTTGTTGACATTTTGCTTATAATATTGCTAATCCTTATTTTGCTTTTCAAAGTCAAAGAAACTTTTCTTTTGAGCTACTGGCAACTTTTAACAATTTAATACTCCCATGAACAAAATTTAGAGCATACTTGTTTCTCTCTACCTGATTTTCTCCAGAATTTGGAAACTATCTGTGAGTATTCTTAAGTTATGGCAATACAGTTATTTGCATAAGTGCAGTAAGAATCTGTTTTCTTTTGTAAGAAGACACAATTGGAAAAACTGGTTATTTTTACCATGGCTTTGACTGGAATGATGTGCTTTCCTTTAAGGAATCAAACTTGACTTATGAACCCAATAAAGCCCTTGGGAAACTGGCCTCATATTTTATGTACACAGTTCCTGTACAGGGTTTCTGACCTGTAGTAAGTAAAAAATGTCACTTTCTGACAGGCCGGGAACCCCAAGGTATCTTGGAACCTCAAGAGGAGAGGAATTCACCCAACTCATAGGTATTTGATGGTACAAATTCATGTCTGGGCTTGGCTTTAAAGAGGTCTTATCTTAGATTCCTTCTATGGAACAAAGTTCCATGGAAGCCAATTTAAAAGGCCTATGTGAAAAATAATTATTCTTGCTGCACTTTATGCAAATAATCTGGCCAGGTATAATAAAGCAAACCAGTTCTATCATGGTTTGTCTTTTAATAAAAATGGGAAACTGGAGAAAGAGAAATTGTTTCAAAACTATAGTACACCTGTTGTTAATTTCTAGTCTTGCCTTATGTTTTTCAGTTTTTATTATTTTCTACAGTTTGGATTCAATTCTAATTTTTCTGACTACAAGTCTCCAAATAATGGTTTCAATTTTTTCCTTTTGCTTTTCCTTTTTCCCCATTTTTCCTAACTGAAAATCATTGAAACCTAAGCTATGCTTTCTTAAAGCCCTATGAACTGAAGACTAGACAACTTACATTTCAGAAGAAAACAGCAGCAACCTCTTTATATGTGTTGCTGTTGCATACTATTATGTTTCATCGGACACTGCCTCTAATTCCCCAAAACGGAGAGTGCTACTGGGAACAAATCGACCTCTTCCACTCCAGTGCTGCATTCGGTGCCCCATAACAATGACCCTCTCTCAGCAGGAAGTAGCCAGAAAGATTACAATGCCCCATCTCTCTACGATTCTCATGATAAATAAATATACAAGCATGACAGAAATCATACACAAATTGACAGTGGGGATTGTGGCAGGCCAGGCTTCACTAACGCAGGCCTCCATCGCAACTCTTTCGATACTGACTGGGTAGTTAAGTTAAATATTAAAAGCCAGTGCCCTTAAACAAAGGCTGTAATGTAACAAAAGCCCATCAAGAGTTTTGCTTAGGCCTTTCTTGGGCCTTAAAGCATGACAAAATAATGAAGGAATTCTTAACAGGACCCACTTAGGATTAAACAGGTTTTATTGGACGTCTGAAGAAACTCCCCAGGCCTCCACAAACAAGTTTATTGGAGGTCTGAAGGAACTCCCCAAACCTCTGTGATTTAGCAGGAGACAAGATAAGGAGAATCACCCCAGCATCTAGACCCACTTAGATTAAGTAAACTTACTGAGGCTCCAGAAGTAGGTCTTCCGGACTCAGACCTTAGTCATAGATTAAAAGAAGTTAATCACTTATGTCTTTAGAAGAATGCACACTTACACGTAGACATATAGCTTAGAAGGTATATAAGCTCTGGAAAACTTTGTAATTTTGAGTTGATCTGGTGATCATTTCCAGGCTGTCTCCCCGCAATCGGTTACAGAGATAAAACTCTTTCTCCTCATTTCATCTGCATCTCGTTATTGGGCCACAAGAAATAGCAGGGCGACCTTCAGTTTGGTCCAGGAACACTATAGTATTGCTTTCACATACATTATCATTGAGAATGACACCAAACCAGGTGCTTATTTAAAGAAAGGAGGAGGCTGGGCATGGTGGCTCATGCCTGTAATCCCAGCACTTTGGGAGGCTGAGGCAGGTGGATCACTTGAGGTCAGGAGTTCAGCCCCAGCCTGACCAACATGGTGAAACCCTGTCTCTACTAAAAATACAGAAAGTAGCCAGGCATGGTGGCATGTGTCTGTAGTCCCAGCTACTCAGGAGGCTGAGGCAGGAGAATCGCTTGAACCCGGGAGGTGGAGGTCACAGTGAGCCAAGATCCCGCCACTGCACTCCACACTGGGCAACAGACAGAGTGAGACTCTGTCTCAAAAAATAGAATAAAAATAAAATAATGAAAGGAGGGGATGACCCCCTGTGTATAGAATGCTAAATACCACACAGCTACACACTCCCATTTGTTGCCTCTAGTTCTAGTCAAAGACTACTTGAAACTCTTAGAAAGCAATAATTTCCTTAGGCAATCCACAATCCCTGGGGGCTTGGAATGTAAATGGATGAACAAATGCCCGAAGGTACCTGATTAACTCAATATTTCATAACCTCAACAGGTAGACATTATCTCCACAGTAAGTCCAGGGAAACTGGCATTCAGAAAAGTTAAATAATTTGATCACATAGCTAGCTGGGTTTCAAGCCCATGTTCCTGTGATTCTAAGAAAACTTCAGTGTGTCGATTCTCTTCTCCCTCGTTACCTTTTCCTTACCACATCCTCCCATCTCCCCAACCTATATGTTAGGATCCCAGAAGAAAGCAGATAGTACATTAGATGATTGAGGTGATATTAATAAAGGGAGTATTTAGGAAGGTGTGGATTTGAACACAGCAACAAATCATGGGGCAACACCCTGGGACTGAATAAAAACAATGCTATTACCTAGGCTGAAGAGAAGGGAGCAGTTGTCAGAAACTAGAGAGGGCCATCCAACAAGAGCTGTGGCCTTTGGTAGAGGGATGCAGCCAACCTGCAGGGACCCAACAAGGAGGAACCAAGGGAAAAAATTTACTCTCCTACTCTTTGATCTCCTGCCAAACCCAAACAGAAGCCACAGGACAAAATATCTGTTGGTGCATTGCAGCCAGGTAAACCTCATGGGGCACAGAGCATAGTACCCAGATCTAAAGGGGCAAGCAGAAGATGTTCCACATACCATCCATTCTCTGCTACTTTCAACTCGAGTGATCTTGCTAGGGCTTTGGGAGAGATGAATTGAAAGGTATAAATTTACGTGAAAGCTAGAGAACTATTTCTAGTACAGAGGATTTGTATGGCTACAGAAAGGAGACTTAAGGAGGACATTAGACTGTTGGAGCTCTTTGCCATGTTGTGGGTCACTGATGCTATCAGCATTTGAGGTAAATGAGGTAGAGTTTGGGATATATCAAGCATAGGTGGATAAGTCATGAACTTTCTGCCTCCTTCTATCCCAGAAGCCCTTTTAGCCTCCTCTGTCCTCAGCCATCATTGCTTTCTTTCCTTTCCATTGCTATTTCCTTTCCTTTTCCCCAAATTCTTACCAACCAGGAACAGAACCATCGTTAGTTTGAACCATATTGTTTCAAGAGCTAGAATAAAGCTAGAGAATGGCTCCATGTGGAGAATATCAGGGAGAACATCAGTACTAGGAAACCGAAATAATCTTTTGATTGTTTTCAGAAAATATGAATTCCCAGCAAGGAGCCAGAAAGGGTTATACAGAAGCAGAAGATGAATGTGATTTCTGAATGAGATTAAAACAAGAAAGGCTGGAATAAGAACAGGCATAAGGACCCTAGGACAGGAAGGAGAGCCAAGATGCCTGGGGCATGGTGACTACTAACCTGATTCAGGAGTAAGCCTTGATTCACTCAGTCCTAAGAGATAGATTATAACAAATGATAACTAGAATGATGAGAGGTGAAAAAATAAAAAAGAGGGAAAAGGCCAGGCACAATGGCACATGCCTATAATTCCAGCACTTTGGGAAGCCAAGGCAGGCATGTCACTTGAGCTCAGGAGTTCAACACCAGCCCAGGCAATATGGCAAAACCCCATCTCTACAAAAGAAGATCTATATATACACATATATATACATGTGTGTATATATGTATACACACAAAAAAATACAAAAAACTGGGTGTGGTGATGCACACCTGTAGTCCCAGCTACTTGGGAGGTTGAGGTAAGAGAATTGTTTGAGCCTGGGAGACAGAGGTTCCGGTGAGCTGAGATTGCACCACTGCACTCCAGTCTGGGCAACAGAGTGAGGCTCTGTCTCAAAAAAAAAAAAAAAAAAAAAAAAAAAAAAATCAGAGGAAGGACGTGCAGGATGGGAAAAGGGAGGATAAGGGAAAACTAGTTGGAATAGTCAGGAGAGGATTTATGTAGAGCAATTCTCAAGTCTCCCCAATCCCTGTCCTCCATCCCTACCCCTCATTCTCCACTCCACATATGTACTTTGTATGTACTTAAAGAGGAAGAAAATAGAACAATGATACCTCCAACTGCCCTCCTAGAGCCAGCTTTCCATTTTTGCCACCAGTACATTTTTCTCTAAAGTAACCCTTTGGGGCCGGGCAGCAGTGGCTCAGGCCTGTAATCCCAGCACTTTGGGAGGCTGAGGCGGGCGAACCACGAGGTCAGGAGATCGAGACCATCCTGGCTACCACGGCAAAACCCCGTCTCTACTAAAAACACAAAACACTAGCTGGGCGAGGTGGCAGGCGCCTGTAGTCCCAGCTACTTGGGAGGCTGAGGCAGGAGAATGGCGTAAACCCAGGAGGCGGAGCTTGCAGTGAGCCGAGATCGTGTCACTGCACTCCAGCCTGGGTGACAGAGCAAGACTCCATCTCAAAAAAATAAAATAAAATAAAATAAAGTAACCCTTTGGAACTCATCTTCCCTTTGCTTTCAAGCTGAGGGTTTGATTTGAATATTGCAGTTGTAGGATGACAATGTGTAAAGAAAGAGAGATGGGGAATAGCATCAGAGAGAAACCAGAGTTTCAGTAGTAGTGTAGGAGGTCAGAGATCAACACACGAGGACAAGACACATCTAGGAACAAAAACCAAAGAGCTCCAGACAAACTCTTATGAGAGTTTGTACCACTTCACCTCGCCCTGAAGGACAATTTTAGAGTGTCTTGCCACCCTCACCGCAGGAAACAGTCCCTTGCTCCTGCCTCTGGTCTGATCAGGTACAAGGAACAGCTACCAGAGTTTGAGTGGGTTTGCATGTGTGTGTGGCAACCAGCCAGACACCCTCACGTTCCCCCCCCACTGACCTGAGCAGGGAGCCCACTGCCACTAGCAAGGGGGAAGCAAAAGAGGTGCAGAGAGGGATGGTGCAGAGAGGGATGGTGCAGAGAGGGATGGTGCAGAGAGGGATGGTGCAGAGAGGGATGGTGCAGAGAGGGATGGTGCAGAGAGGCATTCCCAGTGTGGGAATGCTTACAAAATGCTAGTTGTTGATTTTTAAAATTTTTAAATTGTGTTCTTTGTTACTGCCTTCAGAGTTGTTGAATGTCAAATACACAAGACATTCTAATTTCACTGTGTATTTATCCAATTAGTGGAAAATTCTGATGTTAGTGAGGAGAGAAGATACAAACAAATGACATTGTTCTGGGCACTATTTGCTCTCACCATAGCCTGGCCTCTAGTCAGAACTGACTCTCACTTTCTAGTTAGTCCTCAAATTGCTCTAGAAAGGTGGTGTCTCCCAGCCAGGCACAGTGGCTTCAAGAGATCACTTGAACTCAGGAGTTTGAGACTAGCTTGGGCACCATGGCGAAAACCTGTCTCTACCAAAAAAAAAAAGAAATGTGTATATATATACACATACATACACACACACACACACACACACACACACACACAAAATACAAAAAGCTAGCTGGGCATTGTGGCGCACACCTGTGGTCCCAGCTACTCAGGAGGCTGAGATTGAAGAATCGCTTGAGCCCAGGAGGCAGAGGTTGCACTGAGCAGAGACCGCACCACTGCGCTCCAGACTGGGTGACAGAATGAGACTCTATTTGAAAAAAAGAAAGAAAGAGAAGAAAGAAGAAAAAGAAAAGAAAGAAAGAAGAGAGAGAAAGAAAGAAAGAGAGAGAGAGAAAGAAGAAAGAGAAAGAAGAGAGAAAGAAAGAAAGAAAGAAAGAAAGAAAGAAAGAAAGAAAGAAAGAAAGAAAGAAAGAAAGAAAGAGAGAGGGAGAGAAAGAAGAAAGAAAGAGAAAGAAAGAAGAAAGAAAGAAGAAAGAAAGAAAGAAAGAAAGAAAGAAAGAAAGAAAGAAAGAGAAAGAAAGAAAGAAAGAAAAAGAAAGAAAGAAAGAAAGAAAGAAAGAAAGAAAGAAAGAAAGAAAGAAAGAAAGAAAGAAAGAAAGAAAGAAAGAAAGAGAGAAAAGAAAACTTAGAGAGAGAGGAAGGTGGTGTCTCCCACTCCAGTATTTTCCCTTACCGTTCATATACTCTCTAATGTCTAACATCCATCCCTCCTACTGCAGGTTCATTGTTTTGTGTGTACCTTTAGAGACTCACCCTTTAAAATCTCTTCATGAGATTCTGAATTTTCAAGCTGAAACCATAAGGCTCTTTTCACTCTGTTCTTGTTTTACTCTCTTTCCCACTGAATGTTCTCTTAGCTGTCTTGGGCTTTTGTCCCTAAAGTCTGGGAAATACTCACATTCCTTGACGATAAGGGGAAGAGAGAAACAGGAGTCCTAAACCTGAAGCAGAGACAAAAAGTAAGGAGACTGTGGTTCTGCTTCTGTAAAATCACCTCCCCTCTCCTCTGAGCCTCCTAGCTCTGATCTTAAAAATCTTGAAAATGGTCAAGATCAATGGCCAACCGTGATATTAGGACCTCCTTCCTATAGAGCTGCTACACAGAACCACAAAGTACAATGGAGCTGTAAGATGGAGGAAACACCAAGGGACCTGGGAACTGGGGAAAGTTATTAAGAACCATGTTAACCACAAGGGGGCACTGTGTCCCCATGGGCTAAACTAGAATGTTTAGCTGATTGACATGGAAATGGGACATGGAATATGCCCTTGATTCTTGAGCTTTTTGTCACTCTCCAACAGAGTAGGGAGGTCAGTCAAGGACAAAACCCCCACCCCACGACTAGCTCCCAGAAGAGGGCATCTTTTTCTCTACCAAACTCAGATTTCTTATGCAGAGACATCTATGGGAAAGACACGCAGTCATCACCCATTTGACACACCCACCTACATGATAGATGTGTATGCACACACTCACCTATGTACACATACATGTAATGTGCTCCCATTTTCTAACCATTGCCCTGCTGCCAGTGTTATCTATGTAGGCAGACATGCAGAAAAGACTTGCCTTCCCATCCATAATACACAAGAGCAGCAAAGATTGATGCTGGTTATAGTTTTTTGCCTTTTCCTTGTGTTTTTCTGAGAAGCTACTTGGTCCCCAATGATTCCAATTATGCTGCTTCTTTTCTTCAGTGTGGTACTTCAGCACTCTGCTGCCTGCCCTGCATAGGGTCACCCAACACCCTCACCATCCAACAGCGCGCTCCACAACCCTGTTTGTTACCCAATACCTCCGCTTCCCCTTCTGACCCTGGCCTACCACATTTAAAATAGACCCAGTTCTATGAAGGAGAGTGACGAAATGCTCAACAATCAAGGGCATATTCCACGTCCTATTTCCATGTCAATCAGTGTGTCAGCACCAGACATCAAGTGCATTAGTCCTTAACTCAGTTCCATTGAGGAAAGGGTATAATTGCCTGTGGAGTTTCTATAAAGCAATCTAGCAAAAGACCTTGTAATATTCCATCACAGTAGTGTTGCCAATAATGCTACAAGGTCCCTCCTCATTTTCACTTCTTGTGCCTCAAGACCCTAAGAATTAGCCTGCAACAGCTGCAAAATAAGCATTCCTCTTGGTTGTTCATAGTTGTTAAAAAGCTTCTTAATAAACCACAAACAGACTTAATTAGCTCCCAGATCTGTTGGATTCCATGAGGGAAGAGGAATTCCCAAGAGAAATCCTGCTTTTCGCTGCACCCCTCCTGAGTCTTCAGATGAACTACGAGCAGCCCAACCCTTATAGTAAGTTCATGCACCTGGTCTACTGATTGCACTAAAACATCCAAAATGGAATCTTAGGTGACCCCCCAGGGAGGATCCTACAGGAAGGTGGGTCTCAAGATATCCTTGGGCACTTCTGTCATCAGCCTTCTTCAATTTTTTTTTTTTTTTTTTTTTTTTGAGATGGAGTCTCACTCTGTCGCCCAGGCTGGAGTGCAGTAGTGTGACTGTGGCTCACTGCAACTTCTACCTCCTGGGATCAAGTGATTCTCCCACCTCAGCCTCCTGAGTAGCGGGACTATAGGTGTACACCATCAAGCCCAACTAATTTTTGTATTTTTTGTAGAGATGGGTTTCACCATGTTGCCCAGGCTAGTCACAAACTCCTGAGCTCAAGTGGTCTGCCCACCTCAGCCTCCCAAGTGTGTTGGGGTCACAGATGCAAGCCACCATGCCCAGCCTCTTCAATTCTTTCTTGAAGGTGGTGGTGTTGGTGGCATCTCTGAAATCCTGTGGCCTTTCTCAGTTACCCATAGTTGATAAGAAGTTTCCTAAGATCTAAATGGTTCCTCTCTCCCAAGCTTAAAAATACTATCAATATCAAGGCAACACCATTGTATTGAAAAAGGGCCAGTTTCTACACGGTCATATGTTGTGAAGTGCCTATGCCACAAACGCCCTCTCCCAGGGTTTATATCACTTTGAGAAGAGAATATGAGACTTGGACAGGGAGAAGATAGGAAGAGGAGCATGATGCAGGCATACCTAGACAAAGAATAATAATGGTACTCAAATTCCTCTACAGTTTATTGTTATAGCAGAAGCTGTGGGAGACAGGAGGGCACCCTCCACACATAATACAGTGTGGTCAGAGCCCCAGGGTAGCCCTTTCCACCTCTATGCCAAGCCCCAAGTAACCCAGCCCAAGCTTAGCTCCCTCCCCAGTCCCACTCTAGATGCACACTGAGAGCTACCAAAGTTAGTGCAGCCAAATGGCCCCAGGCCCCTTCCTGTTTCCCCAGCACCAATTCTTCCCCGACACTCGTTCATTGCCCACCAATTCCCATTCCAACTTCCTTTTTACACCCTGGATGTTTCTATCACATCCTGAGGACCACTAACCCACCAGCAAGTCTCCCCCTGACACACATTCATGTAGGTCCATACCCTTCAGAGTCCTAAAGGGTTAATAAGAAGCCATATCAGCTTTGGTGAATGGAGCCCCAGCCCCAAATCCCCTCCCCTTGCAAATATGGGATAAGTAGGGAGAGTCTGATGGAGGCACCATGACAACTACAACAACCTCTTACCCCTCAGCTATAGACACCTAGATCAGGACAGAGGATACATGCCCTCTCCACCTTAATACCAAAATGGGGGAGGAGGAGAATTTAGGGGTCTGGGTCCCTAAGAGATATTAGGACATCTCTTTCAGGAGCTGGGGGGAATCACAGGTTAGAGGTCAAGGTTAGGGTAGCAATCAAAGATCAAGGTCATCTCCCCACATGATCTGCTCTTTTTCCCTTGCTTACTCTGGCCCAATGCCCCTTCAGCACCTCCCAGGTTAGTTCTGGGGGAGGTGAGGGCTGGGTCCCACACTAGGGCAACAAGGGTCATTCAACAGGAGACCTCCATGGTGTGCCCCGGGGGCCCCGAAGAAAGAGTTCCAGACTCGCTGCTCTGAGACAGGGTGCGAGAGCGGGACCGGTTGCCATCAATGGATGCTGCACTGGTTAGAGAGGCTGTACGAGACCTGGACAGGCGAGTCATGCAGGATGAGGCCACTGTGGAGACAGAAGGATACACAAGCAGTCAGAGAGAAAGTGGGGAAATGGGGCTGGCGACTCAGGGTGTGGTCCTTGGATTATGACTAGTTATAACTAAGCCAGGGGATCAATGAGCTCGATTGGGCAGATAGTGGTAAGTCCAGGCATTAACCTAAAACGGTTCCACCCCGTCAGTGCCCATCTCTCCTACAGTGCAGCAATCTCTTGTCCCCATACTCACTGTAGCCCATGCCTTGCAGGAAGTACTTGAAGGCCTCAGTCAGCTTGCCTGGCTGCGGAAGTAAGAAGAGGCGAGGGAGACAGTGAGATGAGGTTAGAGGCAGAGCTGGAGCCTGAGGCTGTGGCATTGTGGGGACGGGGTGTGTGGCAAAGGCAAAGCCCAATGCCACCAGTATCCTATGTCACTTCCCCATCCCATGGATGGCAGGGCTACTCACCTGAGTCAGCTGGGGCTGACCTCCAGAGTCAGCCATCTGTTCAGGAGGGCGCCACCCAGAAAAAGTGAAACATACATAAATGAGCCATGCGGAGAGGTGGAAAGGGTCTCTCTTCCCTAGCTTCTTCACTCCAGCCCCTTTGTTTTGTTCTTCGTTCACCCCATTTGTTCCCATGCAGGGCCCTGGAGGTTTAGCAGCTGAATTTAGAGAGGATATATGACTCTGGACAGGGGCCCTGCAGCAGGTTACTGACCTTGAGGAACGAGGTCTGGGTGGGGTCCAGTTTTGAGTTACATTCCACCTGGAGTAAGCAGGAGACTGAATGAATGAGTCACGCCTACTGTGGCCCCTCCCCCTATAAGGGACCCAGGAACCCAGACCCCATTCCCTTTTCTATCAGCTCCCTACCCAGTTACTCCTTACCAGGGATCAAATTCCTATTGCCCCAGAGTTGATCTCCCTGTGCCAAACAGGGCATCCCCTTGGCAAGATACTCTTCTGACCACCACTCTAGGACCCCAACTCTCTTCCCTCACTCATCCCAAAATTCCCTACTAACCACTGCATCTTCATGAGGTGCTTGGTCTCCTACCACCAGCATCACAGGACACCTAAAGACACAGTGTTGGGGAGAAGGCAGTGAGCCCCTGACAATCCCTCGCTGGCCTCTGCCTAGAAGTGCAGCTGGAAAAATGTCTGGCTCCAAAGAGGAAAGAGCCTTCTGTGTTTCCCTGCTGATGCCACCAAGAGGATTCAAAGGGGGAAGACCTAGAGGGAAGTGATTTACCAAATAGGATGGGGTGGGACATGACAAAGAAGTTCCCTGGCAAAAGATTCTCCTTCTTCTAAGGGATACAAGCTCCTAGAGAAGATCCAGGGAGACGGGCAATGCATTATCTCTTAAAGTCTTACTTGAGGGTGATATCACCTCCACGCTCAAAGTTCAGGTCTCGGCGGCTAGAAAGGGGTTAAAAGAGTAGGAATTTTAGGTGAGCAATGCTATCTAACCAGATATAAGCTATCTCCCCCATGATGGAACTATCACTGTCCCAAAAATTACAGTCAAATATTGGTTATTAAAAGTGGAAACCAAAGGAGAAGGTGGCAGGCAGGCCCCAAGGACAGCTCCTATAATCACTTGTGCCCTAGATCCCTGGTCAGAGGGCAGCAAAAGGGGAGGAAGGGCACAGGACACAAGGTCATCTTACTTCTGGGAGTCCAATAATCGAAAGGAGGTAAACAAGAGAAGGGGGACAACCCCTTGCAATCCTTCTTACTGGCTCTGTCCTGAAGCTGCCCCCATTGCACACTAAATGCTGCATTCTTTGCACATTGCACACTACCCAGACCACCCTCTCCTCCTGTGTGCCTCCCCATGACCCCCAATTACTGCTTCTGCATTTCTCTCACATGCATACACACGCAGCCCACCCACTTGTTGTAGCTGTTCCAGTACAATTCAATGTTATCCAGGTTGGGTGCATGTGTAATGATATTTCTGTACTTTTGTATCAACTCAGAATTTCCAGAGAGCTCTTCCTGAAGGAGATAACAAGGAAAAACATTAGGGATGGAAAGAGAAACCAACAATTACTGGAGGAAAAGAGGTAAGCCTTCTTCCTTCCCCAAATTCTGTCCCAGCTAAGGAAGTTAGCCCAAGCATTCAAGTTCCCTGCTGCTCCCCTCGACTCTTCTACATCATCTTCTACAACCACTTACCTGGCTGAAAAGATGTCCAAGGATCATCTCCGGAATGGAAGAGGTGAGGCCCGTTAGCTATGAGGAGAGGACAGGTGAGAAAGTTCAGGATATTGGCCGGGCACAGTGGCTCAAGCCTGTAATCCCAGCACTTTGGGAGGCCGAGGTGGGTGCATCACGAGGTCAGGAGTTCAAAACCAGCCTGGCCAAGATGGTGAAACCCCATCTCTACTAATAATACAAATATTAGCCGGGCGTGGTGGCGGGCTCCTGTAATCCCAGCTACTTGGGAGGCTGAGGCAGGAGAATTGCTTGAACCCGGGAGGCGGAGGTTGCAATGAGCCAAGATCAAGCCACTGCACTCCAGCCTTGGAAACAGAGTGAGACACCATCTCAAAAAAAAAGAAAAAAGAAAAAAAGAAAGTTCAGGGTATTATAAGAGACTTAGGCAAAGTGACAGCTTCACTTTCCTGCCCCTTTACTCCCTCCTTGAAGTTCGGAGTCCATCCAGACTTCAAGCATTAGACTCTACCAGAGCCTAACTGGATCCATACAAGGGGATCCCCCACCCTAGGTCTCAGCACACAGGCCCCTCCAAACCTTGTGAGCTGCCCAATCCATCCAACCCTTGGCATTGGGATCAATGTTGATGAGAACAAGACCTTCAACTGTGTCCGGGTGGTTAAGCTGAGGGACAGAAGAAGGAAGGAAATGAGAAACAGGGCATGGCCTTATCCCCTCCCCGCTAAGCCCTACCCACTTGTGGACTCCCATGGGGCCCGACTCCCCGCCTAGTGCCCACTTCCTCCCCCAAACAGCACTAATAAACAGTATTCTCCTAATCAGTCTGGACCCTCCTTTCCCTTATCTAGGCTTTTTATTTCTTACAGCATATCTCGACAGGATGTAGGCTCCAGCTCCAACACCAACTCCAATTATTGTAGAAAAACTGTGAAAGGGAAAGAAACATATGCCTCACGGACTCTGCTGTCCAAAACCTGCCACAGCCCATCTCTTCAAACTCTTCACCCTCCCTCCTGAGTCCATGGGCACAAAGAAGGGCAGACACGGACCTTTCTTTGGAGGATGTGAAAAAGAAGGGCTCTAGGAGCCAAAGGTTGGCACGGGTAGTCAGGGTAGATCCCTGAAGTCTATCCCAGCTTTCTCCTGGAGAACTAGTGTCTTAAAAACAAACACCCATCCACCAGCCAACCAACATGCTGTTTTCCTATATAGATAGCTCTTTGTCCATTCTCAATTTTCAAGAGCCAGTTCAACTTGTTCTGCTTTAGTTCCTGGTTCCTCTAGAGGAACAGGAAGAATGGAACTTAAAGCAAATGTGAAAACAGACACAACTTTTGTGAACAAAGGGGAGAATGAGGAAAACAGCAGCAAAGTGGTGAACCAGAGGTGCTGAGCCCTGGTGCCTAGGAGAAGCTTAGCTAAGAACAGCACCCAGGGGTCAGCACCTCCCTCTGAATACCAAAGACACTTAGTCTGGCGTTCTCTTCCTTCCCCCACTCTCTCTCACCCACAGAGCTCCCCACCCACCAGGTGTGGGCATGAAGGAGAGGGGAGTGGGAGAGAAAGAGACAAGTCTGTCTGGTTCCTCAGGGATTATGTCAGCCCCTTTTATTCCTCCCTGACTTTCTGATCAGAGAAGGTCCCTCCTTAGCCTGAGGCAGGGCCAAGCATAGACCCTTTTCCTTCCCTCCATCCATTAGGGCTACTCTGCTGATTCTGGCCAATTTTCCAAACCCACCACCTTTTCTCAATAATCAAGGTGGGAGCATGAAGGAAGAAGATATATTGAGTTCAGAAGCTGAAACTGGCTCAGGAACCATGGTGAACCTGGAAGTTCTAAGGGTCTCCTTGTGCTGGAAAGAGAACTCTGGTTTGGAGGGGTTCCCAGGACTCTCACTTTAGGTACTGCAGGACGCAAGGGATCATGTCTGCAAGCTGGTCCAGAGATGGGTACTGATATCTGGAAAAGAGAAGCACGTTAAGGAAGATACCAACCTGCCCTCGCACCCCCCACCTCAGGATATCCTACTCATTCTCTCCCAGAATCACCACTGACCTCCCTTTCCTCCTCCCCAGTCGAACCTTTCCCACACCTGTCCTGTTCCTCACAGTCTGGTAAAGTGGTAACGACCTAACTCTTACCCCAAAGGGAACACAGGGGCTCCCTCTTCCATTCCAGGGGCATCCACATGAACCCGCACAAAGTTCTGAATGATTTCCTGCATGTCCCCGAACTGAAACAGTGGCTGGAAGCAAGATTTATCTAAAGAGAACCCACATCACCTCAACAATAGAATCAGACAGGGAAACATGTGCCCCAGTCAGAACTCACCCTTCTTTTCATGCCACAGACTAGGAGAGAACTTCTCCTTCCCACACTGACCCCTCCCCTCCCTCTGAGTTTCTACCCTTCCTCCACAGCCTCTTTCCAGACAGGAGTGGGAGACGAATGAAGGTCCTTACAGTTGAGTCCCACATCGTGGTAGGTAAGGATCGCTGGGCGTTTGGGTTTGGGGGTGCCATAGACAGTGAAAGTGACAGAGCCATACGGTGTCTCCACAGAGTGAGTCTGCAGGAAAACAGGGCACCAGGAGCTAGGCTCAGAGGAGACGAGGCCAGAAAAGGAGCAACACCAAGGTCAGGGAGCTGGGAGTGGGCGGGCAAGGGGGAAAAGGGAACAAAGAATTAAAAACAGGATCAGCAAGAACTGAGGAAAACACGACAGTGGAAGATGAGTTTGAGGATAAGAAAGAATAATGAAGATTAGAGAGAGAAAAGTGGGGGGAAGGAAGAAGAGGGGAGAGACAGGGAAGGGAAAGGACAGAATAGAAGCAAAGAAAATGAAGAGAGAAGGGCCAAGCAGAGGCCATCTTTCTACTGAGGAATAGGAGAGCCCCTCCTCCCACCTTGGGACTGCCCCCACACTGTTACCTGTCCCTGGTCCAGGAGGATTTGGGCAGCTAACTCAGCCTCCTGGAAAGACACACACAGATACACACAAAAACACACGACCATGTGGTGTCCCAGATGGAGAGACAGACAGACAAAGAGAGGCAAGTAAAGACCAACAGAGACCAAAGACAGAAAGAGATTGACAAAGAGAGACATGGAAAGGATGAAGGTTAGTGTGGTGACAAGACAATGGCCTGACTCCCAATTGTAGTGTATGGGGAGAGAGACTAGGGTAGAGGTGGAGAAAGTAGTGGTGTGGGTTAAAGTAAGATCAGTAGGCTTAGGAAGTTAGAAGGCAAGGGGGATGCTCAGAGGTCTCGAATTTGGGCATGGAAGTCAAACGGTCTCTAATAACCTTGGCCGCCTCAGGCGTCTGTCCTGGCAGCAGTGGCTTCTCCTCTGTGATCTGCACCTCCTGCAGCTCCGCCATGATGGCCTGGCAGGATGAGGAAACAAGACTGGGAAGTTGTCTCCACATCCCCACATCTCCTCAAACACCAGGCTTCCTCTCTCAGCACAGGAAGATGCAGGGAACAGAGGGAGCCAGGGGTAGAAGACTACTCCAGAACACACAGAGGGCCTTTCCTGCCCCCAGCTCCACTTCCAGGCTGATTGGTGGAAACTTTGGAAGAGGAATCAGGACACCGCTTCTCTTGATACTCACCATCCCCACCGCCACCCTCAACACCCACTCCTCCAGACCCCCTCCCGCCTCTGCCCTGGACCAAAATATCAGGGTGGGGCAGAAGTGTAGCTCAGATTTCCCAGGCTATCTTTAGGGTCTACTCCACACTCTCAGGTAGGGAGTGAAACTCGTAGCTCAGTGACTGAATATTCTAAAGGCCAGGGTACCAAAAGACAGGATTTTGAGAGCTCACAATTGACCATGACCTTCAAGTAAAGCCCCAAGGTCGGCAGCTCAAAGGAAAGGGGGCTAAAAATGACCAAAGTAACATGACCAAAGGGTGAGGTGGGAAAAACAACATAAAAGGGACATCTGTCCAACCAACCCAATGCCTCCCTTCCTCCCAAGACTCTTCCTCCCAACTCTGAATAAACTCCGTAAGTTCAACATTAGTGGGTGAGGAGCAGAGCACCTGGACAGACCTGCACAGGAAGGAGCCTGCAGCCTGCGAGGTGGGGTCACTTACTGGGCTCCTATTGGCTGGATGCAGTGGAATTAGGGGTCAGGGTTCTCACTCCTGACTCTGGGGTCTGAGAAAACACAGCAACGAGGTGAATGACATGGGAGACAGACCAGGGGTCTTTTAGTGACAGAAAGTCTCAGCCAAGACCCAGACTCCCAGGGTCATCAACCTTCGCGGGTCACTAACCCTCCCCAGTGTCTACTCCTGGGTCCAGAGAACACGTCCTCTCTAGGCTCGAGCCGGAATCAATACAGGCTACAGGGGCATCAGTTCAGGCTGCGCGGAGGAGAGAAGGAAGTGCTGATGTGGAGGAAACCTCCGGATTCGAATCCCGGCTCTGCCACTCCCAGTGTGACCTTGCCCCAGTTAGTTACTACATTTGGCCTCAATTTTCTATCGGCAAGGGGACTAAACGCGGGGGACTAGGGAATCCCCAAAATCTTTGACAGCTCTCCAGTAAGAGGAGGGTAGCAGAGCATGGCTGTTTCCCTCCACAATATAAAAACAAACACAAAGCTTGGTGCCGTCGCTTCTCTTCTTTACCCAGTCTCCGTGTAGGTCCCACGAGTGGAGAAAGGGAGAGGAGGGCGGTCCCACAATCTCCTCCCGGTCTCCCCCGACGGCCCGCGAGGGCAAGCGCCATCGGGAAGGGATGGGTAGGACAGAGGGGACTGGCCGGGCCCAGCATCCGGAACCCGTCCCTACGAGTCCCTACGCAGCCAGTCCGCGTGGAGACGGACACCCTTGCGTGGCTGGTGCCAAGCGCCCCGGACCTTCCACACAACCTCGCGCGCACCCCAAACACGCCCTGCCGCTCTCGGAGCCTCAGCCTTTGTGCGCAGCAGCCGAGCGCCCCCTCAGTGCCGGCCCTTTACCCCGAGCCGCCAGCTGCAGGGAACAGGGATCAATCACACCGCCCACCTACCCGGCTGGCGCCTTCCAGGCCCTGCGGCCCCTCGCCTGCCCCTCCCCCTACCTGCCGCCGCCGCTGCCGCTTCCACCTTCACTTGCCTTTGACTCGGGCCCGCCCCGGCTCGGGCTCCCCGCAGACCCGCCCCCGGCCCGCCCCAGCCCGCCCACGGGCGCTTGGCTCCCCGCAGACCCGCCCCAGACCCCCAGTAAACACGCCCCACCTTTCACCCCGCCCAGACTGCAGCTCAGGGAGGGGTTGTGCTGGGACCCGGGGACAGGGGACGGGGGACGGGCGGCTAGACGCTTCCAGGCTCCGCTCGAGCTCACCATAACATTCCCCCCAACCCTCGCATTGGGGCGGTGTGGGGAGTGCGGGGATCCCTCAGCACTGCAAGGGATCCCGCGGCTGCCCTCAGCACCGCCCCCATCCATGACCTGGATCTGCAATTCGCACTCTTGGCTCCTTCCTTCGCCCCCAGACTCAGTGGTGGGAACCGGTAGTGGGGAGACGAACCCGGGATACTGACACCCCATGAGTTCGAATCCCCCCTCCCGAACACAGAGAACTAGATTAAGAAAGGAGGAGGTGGGCGGGACCGCCGCTGAGGAGGCGGGGGTCTCGCCCGGTGGCAAGGGCAGGTGTGCCGGAGCCGAAAGGGGGCACGGGGGAACGTCGAGGGCACAGGAGTTCCGACTCCCTAGTGCCCAGAGTCCTGGTACCTCTCCTCTCTTTGCTGCGTCCCGACGCCTGCTCTCTGGCTGCTCCGGGAGAAGTTGGACAACAAGGCGGGGAGGGGGGGCGGGGAATGCGGGGGGCCGCTATAAATAGAGGGCGATCGCGGGCGGACGCGGGGGGGTGGAGAGGATGGCCAACAGGGACTCTGGGGTCAATGCCTCAAGGGGCGACGGGGGAGGGGCCGGGGACCCCCAGAGGCTCTGACTCCTGGGTAAACAGGCGCAGGGGCGGAGTTAACCCTGCGGGGGTGGAGTAGGGGCTTGGGTAGGACGCAGTGTCCCGGGCTGGGACCCAAGAGACCCTGTGGCTTCGCCGCTAACCCCTCCCAGTCCGGCCCAGAAAAGGAGACCAGCTCAGGCCCGCTGAATCGCAATGCCCAGGCGATGGTCTCAGGGACTGCCGCGTCCCTCTCGGTGCCCGAGTGGGTTTGCTACTCTAGACTTCACACACACACACACACACACACACCCACCCCAGATGAGCCCTCCTTGTGCCCCTCAGAGGAAGACTCCCTGGTATGAGATAGTTGATTAGATAATGTGGCTTAAGGGAATTCGAAGTTGTTTAGGCAAAAGGAAACCTGACTGAATTTCTCCCCACCTGCCCCCCTTGTAACTCCCCCAATCCCAGGATCATATCCACCCCAACCCCCTTCAGACTGGTTCCTGAGTTGCCATTTCGGGGGCCGGGCGCCAGGCCAGTCAGGAACAATGGCCAATGGAACTTGGGCTGCCAACTGCAACACCAGCACCGACTGCCCCCCCAAGACCCCCAAGTTCCCCTGCCCCCTCCTGCCTGGGAACCACCCTCCCACCACCACCCTCACCACCCGCAATACCCCTCCCATCCAAGGAACATCAATGCCCCTTTCATCCCCACTTGGCAGGGTCTACTGGAAAGAAGGAGAGGCCAAGAGGGAGGAGGTGACCCAGAGTAGGAGAACTGGTCGGGCTAAAACCCAGCCTTCAACAACCCCAAATCTAGGGCCCCCCCCTACATTCCCCAATTTGGAGCACCCAACTTTTCTTCTGTTCCTTTCTCCCACTCCCTTTATAACTTTTTCCCCAGAAACTGGCACAGAAGCTGGGCGCCCTGGCTCCTCTCCTAGGCCCCTCTTCCCTCTGGATGCCAGTTTAACACTCTCCTGGACAAGGAAAAGCCTGCTGGAATAAGGATCATAGGCAAAGGTGCGGAAGACAGGAGAGATCTCACCAGCCCCAGAGGAACCTGGGGAGAAGGAGAACCTGGAGTGAGAACTTTTGTCTGCAGGTTTTCTTTGTCGAAAGTAGTCTTACTTGGAGTGGGGGAGGGAAGGACCTGAAGGTTCCAGCATCTAAATTCGTCTCTGGGTCAGGATGACTCAGGGGGAACCTGATAAGGGGCCTACGCAGGGGCGCAGGGCAGGCAGGAGGTGGGAAATTTCCACTGAGATCCATTGGCTTCCTAGACATAGGGGTCCTACCCAGTCTGCTGCAGGCAGAGGTAAGGCTGGTTCTACCCTAAGATAGGGTTCTTCCATGTCAGGGCAGCTCCCAGCCCGACCAGGGTGTAAGTGTTGCAAGGACAGTCTCTCTCTAAACTCTTTCCCTTTGGCCAGAGCAACGTCAAACTATACCTTCAACTAAGCAACAGTTTTAAGTATCTGTTATGTGCAAGCCACTGTGTAGATGAAATTCAAAGTGTGAGTCTGTTCACACCCTCTCTAGACATTTGTGATGAGAAATGACACTTTGACATTTGTCAAGAGAAGGTACAAACACAGGACAAGTTAAGAAAAATTATGTAGGCCGGGCGCGGTGGCTCAAGCCTGTAATCCCAGCACTTTGAGAGGCCAAGACGGGCGGATCACGAGGTCAGGAGATCGAGACCATCCTGGCTAACACAGTGAAACCCCGTCTCTACTAAAAAATACAAAAAAAAAAAAAAAAAAAAAAAAAACGAGCCAGGCAAGGTGGCAGGCGCCTGTAGTCCCAGCTACTCGGGAGGCTGAGGCAGGAGAATGGCGTAAACCCGGGAGGCGGGGCTTGCAGTGAGCTGAGATCCGGCCACTGCACTCCAGCCTGGGCGACAGAGCAAGCCTCCGTCTCAAAAGAAAAAAAAAAAAGAAAAATTATGTATATATAAGATCAATCATCTGGACAATAAGTCCTGTAGTAGTAGTTTCCCACCCTTCTCAAGTGGGAGATAAGAGATTTCCAACCCCACGTAATAGTTTTTGTATCCCCTGATGGAGAAAATACAAACTATGAATTCATCAAAACTTTGAAGTAAGTTTCTGTCACGTCTGTAAATGTAGTAACACCTACACATGCAAGGCGTATTGTTTACTCAGTTCACACTCACTATACATACAGATTCTAGGGCCCTTTGCAAGATTTCAGAAATCCTCATGCCAGGAGGCTGTGGCCCACAGTCTAGAAACCATTTTCTTACTATAATTCAGAGAAGGAAAAGGGCTTTGTTCCTAGGGTGAACCACCAAGATGAGAAGTGCAACCATGGAATACTTGAGTGGGCGTGAGGGGCATTCTATCCAGGCAGAGAGAGAGCATGAAGGACAGTCTGGAGGCAGAAACACTCGGGTTTCTTTGGAAAACTGAATAGTAGTTTCCTATATGTTATCCCCTAATACCATAAGGTTAGTGTTATTGTCCTCACTGTACAGATGAGAAAATTGAAACTCAGAAATGTTTAGTGACTTGCCCAAGTCCACTCAGCTAGTAAATGACATATCTAGGATTCATTTTCCCACCCAGATCCATTCCACTCCAGGGACTATGCTCCTTCCACTACCAAGTAGCCTGTCAAGTGTATAGCAGTTAGGCCGTATGACCCCAGCTGAAGAGTAATCTGGTTCTTAGGGTTTTTGTTTTGGGATGTTTTTTTTTTCTTTGAGATGGGGTCTCATGCTGTCAGCCAGGTGGGAGTGCACTGACATAATCCTAGTTCACTGCAGCCCCAAATTCCCGGGCTCAAGCAATCTTCCCACTTCAGCCTCCTGAGTAGCTGTAGCTGGGACTACAGGTACATGCCACCACTCGCAATTAATTTTTTTATTATTATTTATTTATTTATTTAGAGACAAGGTCTCACTTTGTTGGCCTCCCAAAGTGCTGGAATTATAGGCGTGAGCCACTGTGCGCTGCCCAAGAATAATGTTGATGAGAGGTGGGTGATGTTTGGTAGGGTATATTGGGGCCTAGTTAGTTGTACAGGTCCTTGAATGCTAAGCGAGAAGATTCAGCAATGAGAAGCTGTAGTATATCTTGAGCCATAGAATGTTTCTGAGCAGGAGTAATAAAAAATACTGCTTTGTGAAAATTAATCTGATGGGGAGGAGGTTATAGAGATGGATTATGGTTGAGTGGGAGTGAAGAATTAGATTTAGGAAAGAGATCATTTAGAAGCCAGAGTAATCATCCAACTATGAGATGATAAGAACTTGAATAAGGGTGGAAGTAATAGGAATGGAAAGAAAGGAGTAGATTTGTAAGACAAAGAAAAAAAAATAGAAATTGGTGGCATTATTAGATGGGAAAAGGAGGAAAGTCACCAGTCTCATTGCTCTGTTTTAGGATCCATGAGGTTCATCTATCTGTAGGGCTTCTGGCCAGAGAAAAGGCCGAAGAGAGAAAACCCTGAGGAACATCTTTGACCTGCATAGAAACTTATCTAAAGATTTTCAGAGTCTGAGCCTCACCCTCAGTCCATCCCAGTTTTATCCTGAGCTGTCCACATCTGTTACACTCCAAGGCCTACTGAACCCAACACTGGAAGCCATTTAAAGTTTCTATTGAGACTGAGCTTTTAAAGCCAGTGGGATTCTCCATGCTACACTTGAGCCTGGAGACTAGAAAAAATGCCAGCCTGTTTCCATTAACTGCTGTGGTCTGAATGTTTATGTTGTCCCCAAATTCATATATTAAAATCCTAACTCCCTGCCGGACGCAGTGGTTCACACATGTAATCCCAGCACTTTGGGAGGCTGAGGCAGGTGGATCACTCTGAGGTCAGGAGTTTGAAACCAGCCTGGCCAACATGGCAAATCCCATGTCTACTAAAAATGCAAAAATTAGCTGGGCACAGTGGTTGGGCTAATCCCAGCTACTGGGGAGGCTGAGGCATGAGAGTCGCTTGAATCCTGGGGCTGGAGGTTGCAGTGACCCAGGATCATGCCACTGCATTCCAGCCTGGGCAACAGACAGCAAGACTCCGTCTCAAAATAAATAAATACATAAATAAATAAAATAAAATCCTAACTCCCAAAGTCATGGTATTAGGAGATGGGGCATTTTGGGGGGTGATTGAGTTTTATGAGGGCAGAGCCTTTCTGAATGGGATTCATACCCTTATAAATAGGCCCAAGGGAACTCATTCACCCCTTTGACCATGTGAAGACACAGCAAGAAGGTACCATCTATAGACCAGAAAGCAGCCCTCACCAAACACTGAAACTGCCCACACCTTGATATTAGACTTGTCAGCCTTCAGAACTCTGAGAAATAAATGTCTGTTGTTTATAAGCCACCCAGTTTATGATATTTTGTTATAGCAGCCCAAACAGACTAAAACAACTTCCCTGGGCTCGCCTCAACTTCTGTTGTGGGGCAGAGCATAAGGCAATTTGACTGGGACCCAGAGGATGGGTAAGCTTGGCTGAAATGATGGAAATGTGATCATCCGAATAGGTCAGAAAGTTGGCAGTTTGCTCAATTCAGCATGCAAGATAGGGAGACCAAAAGCCCCCTCCTTTGAAGGCAAGGGCTGTAGCTGGGACCAGAAGTGATGTCACATAACCACTGCTGAGGTCATAGAAACTTCCCTCTCCTCCCTCTGTCTCCTCATTGCAACAGCCAATTGGCTACCACATATCTGCACACACTTAAATACAAAGGCCGGGAAGGGTCAGATCACCGTCCAGGTAATCTTAGGTACATAAAAGAGGTGGGGGAAAGAGAGGATCATTCAGTAGGTAGAATCCATATTGGTATCTCCAGTGCTGGGAAGGGGAGACTCATGCTGTAGTAGTGTAGGTGCAGTGGGAGCTGGGAGGGAGAGAGGAGACACCAACAGGGAAGAGGGGAGCGGTTCCTGTTGCTGACTGATTTTACCTTAACACTCATCCTCTTTACTCCACAGTCCTCCCTCCCCCTCCTCCTTCACCCCCAAGTCTCTCCCACGACTGCCCTCCCCCACCTCTAGCTGATCATGGCATCAGAGGCAGAGAAAACATTCAATCGGTTTGCTGCCTTTGGAGAATCATCAAGCAGTGGCACTGAAATGAACAACAAGAACTTCTCCAAGCTATGCAAAGACTGTGGCATCATGGATGGCAAGATGGTCACCTCCACAGATGTGGACATCGTGTTCAGCAAAGTCAAGTGAGGAGCCAAAGATGTAGGGGTGGGGGTGAGAAGAAAGTACGAGGTAGTTGGCCATGGAAGGGTTCATGTGGCGGAACATTTGCAGTGGGCCTACTAAGCACCACAGGGTACCTGGCACTGTGCTATTCTTTGTTGTCGAGACACTTACTGATAGAACAAAAGAGGACAAATCTGAGTGAGGTAAGAGTTGGACCTTGGAAGGTAATGCGTTCGTGCTCCAAAGTTTCTGGATATCTGTCTAACTGACCAGGGCCAAGAACGCCCGAACCATCACGTTTCAACAGTTCAAAGAGGCAGTGAAGGAACTGGGCCAGAAGCGCTTCAAAGGGAAGAGTCCAGATGAAGTCCTGGAGAACATTTATGGACTCATGGAGGGCAAGGACCCAGCCACCACTGGCGCAACTGTGAGTGACAGTCTTCATCCCCTTGACCCTACTTCCCTAAATCCCCATTGTTCCAGTCTGCCCTCCCTAACCCTGCCAACTGTGTGACTGTAGAGACAGGGAAGAAACAGACTTTAGAGATCATCTAGATATTCCAGAAGTCAGGAAAATGTGGCCCAGAGAAGGGAAGTGACTTGCCCAAGGTCCATGGCTATTTTAATAGTGGATTTAGACTAACTTCCAAGTGTCCAGTGTCTGAGCCAGGCAGGTAGGGTTTGGTGGCTTTTGGAGGACATTAGTGTAGAGGATTTGGGACCTGATGCCCACTCCTCTTTCAGTTCTTATTTAGGGTTTAATCTCAGGCCTCCTGCCTCTCACCTACTCCCTTTTTTAATTGTCCCGTCTGAACTAAAAGCTCTTTCTACAATGGATATTGGGTTGGGGAGTGGGAGTGAAGTCCTCTGGCAGCAACCTAGTCAGAATAACTCCTCTGGAAACAAAAGAAAAACCACCCTCCCTCTGCACATGCCACACTCATTCCCACATCACACTCCTCCTCCCCCACGAGTGAATGGCTCTTACCAGAGTTTCTGCCCACAGCTGCATCTGGGCCCTAAGAAAGCAGCACCCCATGCCAGTGGCAGAGCAAGAGCTCCAAGCACTTGTTCTAAGTATCTCTGGCCATCTTTGGGGAAGGGATATGACAGGGTAAGGAAAGGAAGAGGGTTCAAATCCATCCTCTGGCTTGCAGAAAGCAACAACAGTGGGTGCAGTGGACCGTTTGACAGACACCAGCAAGTACACTGGCACCCACAAGGAGCGCTTTGATGAGAGTGGCAAGGGCAAGGGCATTGCCGGACGGGAAGTGATGAATGACAACACAGGCTATGTGAGTGGTTACAAGGGTGCTGGCACCTATGATAAGAAGACCAAGTAAGGAGGAGCTTCATCTTAGCCCACTAGCCCCCTGACCCTGCATGTTTAACACCAGGGAACTTGGAAAATAATAAACATCTGTGTGTGCAGCAGCTAAAAACTCTGTCTATGAGGGACAGATGGGCCTACTAGTGTAGAGAGAGGGAGGAGAGGCAGTGCAGGAGTGTGGGTTCTCAACAACAAACCCTTCACTCTGCTTAGCCTTATGCCTACCAGCCATCAGTTAGCATTCCTCCTCAACAGTTGCTTCCAAGAACAGAATGGAAGAATATATTTGGAGTTAAGAGATGAACCAGATGTGGAGGTAAAAGTATTTGCTACTTGTGTTCACATATTACTGATATTCACCTGTCCACCCCCACCCCCCAAAAGGGTGTAGCAGTTCCTGATGTGATGGACTATGACTGTATCACGTATTAGATCCTTCCCTGTCCCTCCACCTTCCTCATCTGTTGCAGTTCAGGTTTTTCGGGTGGAGAAGTAGAAGCCAGCTAAGGTGGCCTGACTTCTATTACAAATTTGTTCCAGAGCTGGGGTAATGGGAGAGTCTATTTTCAACACCCAGCCTAGCACTAAGTTTTACCCCACATCACCTCCATCATGGTGCACATGGGACAGAAGAGCTTACAGACTGCTAAGGGTAGCTCAGGAAGATGGCCAGATGGGGGAGGCTGCCAGGATTCCAAGAGCAGGAGTTCTGGGGCACTGAAGAAAAAGCAATTAAATCACAAAGGAGTCAGGTGTGTGTTCGTAAATTTTTATTTTGAAATGATTATGGATTCACAGGAAGTTACAAAAAAAAAATAGTACAGAGGGGTCTCGTGTGCCCTTCACCCAGTTTCCTCCAATGGTTACATCTTACGTACTCAGATGTAGTTTTAGAAATTTATGTTTGATTAGAGCTGGGTCTGCCTCATTCCCTGCCTGGTCAGGGGCAGACTCTGGAGTCTGGGGGATTTGGGAGAAGCTTCTGGAAGAGAAGGGAAGCAGAAACCTCTGTGGAATGGGTGACAGAAGATACCTTGAAATGCCAGTGAACCAAGGTAAGAAGACTGGAAGAAAAAGAGGTTGGAAAAAGGAAGGCGGGGTGACTAAGGTGGTGGGGAGTGTGGGGGAGAGACAGTCCTAGGCTCCATAGTAAGAGGAAAGAGGAGAGGACAGTTATATGAAGGGAGAAACAATAATTTCACAGAGAGAAACAGGCTAGAAACTGGGGGTTGTGAGGAAGTGAGGCTAACATGAGTCTGAAGGCCTCAGGGAGGTTCCTATAGCTAGCCATATCCCCTGAGGAGGTGGGTGAGTGGAGGGAATAAGGGAACTGGGGGAGGCTGAGATGAGAAGGGTGGTGGGGATGGGGAGGTGAGACTCGGAGCTGGTGCCTGTTGCCATGGTGTGAGCTGAGGCCCTGGGCCTCCATCCAGGACTTAGGATCTGGCCCAGTGGGTGGACAGTCACTGCCAACTGGACACAGTCAACTTCTTGGGTGGGTTTTACTGTCTCTGGGAGAGGGAGGATGATGAGGAAGTGGGGGTGAAGAGGGAGTAAACAAGCTGGAAAGAACCTAGAAGATAGCACCACTTTGTATGGTGATCAAAGCCCTGGACATTTTCCCACCCACCTGGTCTCTTGGGAGGGGACCCTGCCTGCCTCAGAAGTCAGGAAGGAAGTCTTGTTACAGGGATCAGAGTGTTGGAAATGGAGACAGGCTGGTCTGTGGTGGTAGAGGTTGGGGAATGACTCAGGAATTAAACTCCCGAATAGAGACTGATGATGCCTATTGGATCAGCTTCATACTTGCGGGAGCAGAGTAGGTAGAGCTTCTGGTTGGTCAGGGCACTATCGTAGTAGCAACTGGTGGGTGGCTTTTGGTGGCTCAGGGAGCAGACCGTGATGGGGAAGGCATCCTCGGTGAGCGTGCAGTATTCATTGTAATTATCACAGAAGCTGTCACTATACTTGCAGAACCTCTGGACGACCTTCCAAGGGGCATGTATCACATAATGGATCTTTGGGCAATCCGAATTTTGCACCTTGCCCCGCATATAGGACATCAGACCATTACAATAGCCCTGGAAACCCTTTGGGAAGGTAACCCTGGGATAGTCAATGTTTAAGGCATAGAAGTTCTTTTTGCCAATCTGCGTCTTGATGTCCATGACCAGAGTTGGCCCTAGAACAAGCTGAAGGAAAAGGAGCCGGGTCACAGCTGGTGCCATTCCTCCTGCTGGTAGAGTTAAGGTGGTTGGGGGCAGCAGTGGGCCTGGAGTGACTGTCTGCCACATCCCAGAGCCTCCAGCATTCCCAACCCAACAGTACTTTAGAGATCATCTCACCCATAACCAAGTTCTCATGACCCAGAAAGAGGAGGTGCTTGCCCAAGGCCACCCAGCCAACCACCCAGCTGAAGGTGAAGCCACCCCACCTTCAGCCACCCCTGCTCCCTTGGTCCACCACAGAAATCTCAGCCTCTGCAAAGTTTGTGAACTGCAACACTTGCAGAATAAGAGCTCTAACTGGCCTTGGGTGAGAGACTCTTCCCAATTATCCTTGGGCCCCTGGCACTCCTGCTAGTAAAAAATGCAGAGAAGAAAGGAGCAGACTGACCTGATAATTCTCTGGCAGCTGGGAGGAAGGACAGGAGCTGAAGACAGCTGGGTAGGGATGGGTGTTCTTCTTGCCGAGGCCAAGACTAGTCAGGAGATGAGGAGAGGCTAGAAAGGTTTCTGAGTAAAGATCAGTCTGGGAGGAAGGAATGTCCCCTGAGTTTGGTGAGCCCCTGTGCTGAGGGGGTTGGATGGGTGGGAGGAAAGAGGCATTGCTATCTGGTCTCCTCCTCTACAGTGTCATTGGAACACTCAGTTCCAACCTCCCTGCCAAAAGTTCCTAAGTGTCTGGGCTTTCTTTGATGTTTTCTCTGTTCCATAGCCTGTGCTCTCATGGCAAGGTGAGTAGGAAAGCACTGTTATGTTTCTGAGGAACAAAGTGCTTCTTATTCCTGACCCTCAGAGAACAAAGCGTTCGCCACTTTGTCATCCCACTCACGGGAGCCCAGGAGGGCATGTACTCAGGGGCCTCCCACCAAAGTGCTGGGCTGAGAATCAAAGACCTCCGTGTGGACTCCCCACAGTCCCTATCAGCCTTACTCCTGTCACACCCACAGCCCTCACCTGTGACCTCAGGCCTTGTCAGGGTCTGAGCACTACTGGAAATCTCTGCATGCTGACTCTGAAGCCTCAAACTTGGCAGGTTGGATTTGAAAGCATAACCTGAACATGAAAAGCTGTGGATGCCAGAGCCTGGCGTGATCTGTTTCTTACTGTTGGTTGGTCTCTGAGTGCTTTGCCATGCTGGGGAAAGGGCCACACTCCTATCTTTTTCATCAACATCTTCCCTTTCATCACAATCAAAGAGCTAACTAGCTCCCTGGAGCCTGCTAGCCCTCACTCTTGACTTCCACAGGTCGCTCAGCCTTGTCTGTCTGCAAAGTGTCTTCCAGATTTTGGGCCTCCTCTTAGGACAGCCTTTTTACCTTTGCTGGACAGCAGAAAAGGGGAGTCAGAACACAGAAAGCTGAGTGCTCCAAGGCCCCCAATATAGCTCAGGAAGAGAGAGTAAAGCCGCAGAGAGACAGATTGGTGTTCCTCATGTACAACCCCCTAAACTGGCACTTTCTGACAGCACAAACTACAGTCCAAAATGGAATCCATCTTCCCCACAACTTGTTTCTCTTCCTGTGTTGTCTATCTCAGTTTCCCTGGTTACCTATGCAAGAAACCTGAAAGTGATCCTAGACCCCGCCACCTCCCCAATCCCAACTATGGGGAGGCAGTCCTGCATGGTGGTGAAGATCAAGGCTTTTGAGTAAAACAGACCAGGAATTGAATCCTGCCTGTGCAGCTTATAAGCTGCACACCATCTGTCTGTTTACTAAACCACTGAAAGCTTCCTTGTTTCATCTGTTCATGATGATAGTATTTTTTACCTCATGGCAGTATTAGGATCCATTAAGATGTATATCAAGAGTTTTTAGACCAGTGCCTGGCACATGGTGAGTCCTCAGTATGAGCCTGAGTCCATCAGTCACACAGCCCTGACAATCTTAAACTTTTCCCAAGCCCATCTCTTCCATTCTTATTTCTTTCTCAGCAGATGCTCTTGTCTCTCCTGGACACCACACACACTCCAACTCCAGTAAGACTCAAGTATATATCTGATTCAACTTCAAGAGAAAAAATGTGGTCCCTTCTTTCGTCTAAAACTCTGCAATAGCTTGTTTCTTATAGGGTAGGAGTGCCCAATCTTTTGGCTTCCCTGGGCCACATTGGAAGAAGAATTGTCTTGGGCCACACATAAAATACACTGTCACTAATGACAGCTGATGAGCTTAAAACATGCAAAAAAAAATTCATAATGTTTAAGAAAGTTTACGAATTTGTGTTGGACTGCATTCAAAGCCATCCTGGGCCACATGTGGCCCACGGGCCATGGGTTGGACAAGCTTGTCGTAGGGTATGGTCCAAACTACATATCACAGGACATAAGACTTCCCATGATCTTGCACCTGCCCGTGTGCACAACTGTGTCTGCATCCCTGCTTTCTTCCCACCTTGTCCCCCACCTCCTCCATGCCCTATCTCCTGCTGTCTCCTCTATCTGGAACCCTGCTTCTCCTTCTCACCTCCATCTATCTCATGGTGCTAGCTCATAGAAAGACTCAACCCAGAGGTCCCACTTAGAAAGCCTCTGGTTGGAAGGCCTCCCCAAGGAAGTGGGCACAGTCAAGCAAGTGAGGAGAGAGCCCACATGGGCAGGTGGCTCATCTGTATCCTTCAGGCTGCTCAGCAAGACAACACTGAGTGGGTGCCGATGCAGGGTGTTGCCTGAGCCTGGCTGACTCAAGCCTTTGCTTTGAGGAAGCCAACCACATTGCGGTCCCTGCCTTGAATCATGCCACCTCTTCCCTGGTCCCTCAAGGCTGCAGCTTCCCTGAGAATAGAAAGGGACTTTTTATACCTTTTGGTCTTCCACTTCCTTCATTCCCCACCCACCCATCACTGCTCTTCACTCCCCACGCCCAACACCACTCACTTCTGCCAGACAATTACAGAAACTGAACAGCACGTTATAGAGGAAAGCATTCAGAACTTAAATGATATAATGACGATGAGCCTTTGGGTTCCCAACTGCAATCCTGGTGATCTGTTCCCTAAAATCCTATCCTAGAGGTGCTGATGCATAAGATTACTTCATCCCTTCTGACATCCTCATCATGGTGTCATGTGCTCTGTAAGCCTGAGATTAGTGGGATTGTTGTCCCATTACACTGGGTTTTACATACTCAAGCATTACCCTAGGGATGAAAAACTAAGTTCTAGAGGGACAGTGGCTTGCTCAAGGTCACATGTCTAATTCAGTAGTTCCAGGGACAATTGGATAATGTCTGGAGACATTTTTGGTTGTCACAACCAGGACTTGCTACTGGCCTGTGGCCAGGGATATTGCTGAACATCCCACATTTCACAGGATAGCTCCCATAACAAAGAATTATCCAGACCAAGATGTAAATAACACTGAGGTTGTGAAGCCCTGGTCTAAATAATTAGCTAATCAAATTTCTTAACAAAAGCAGACTTACTTGTATCTTATGTATTAATGAAAATGATAAACACCTGGGACTTCAAAATATTTTTGTGAAACAAATGTTGATTGTAATGGTACTGATTCTACCGGCAAAATGTGTATTGATAGTTCACCATTGAAACAATAACTGAGTTGTTTTTCCTGTAAAGATGACCCTCTGCGTGTAATCATTTACACATTCTCGTCCTGCCCTCCCCAATGGTAAGCATTTGTAGAACAACTGGCTAGAGTGGCAGGTGCAAGGGTGACTCCCTATGACTGAGGAGAACCCCAAAATTTTGCCCTGAGTGGGCTCACCATGATCTCATTGGCATCACCCTTTGCCCTGTCCAATTCAAGTTGCTCAAACAATATACTGTGTCATGGACAGTTCCTGAGCTGTCCTTGAAACCGAAGGATTGCCTCAGCCATCTCAACCTTCTTCTCGTAGCATCACCTCGAACCCAGGGCTGAAGTCCAGAAGCTGCATTGTCAGTTCCTCATCTGCTAACCATCTCTGTGGGCTGGTAGCAATCCCATCTCAGACTAGGATCATTGAGGAGCAGACAGAATGCCTTCTAAAAGTTGAATCAGTTAGGGTCACTTATATGCAAGGCATTACGCTATATACTGTGAAATGTGCAAAAGAAGTGTAAGTGGTGGTCCTCGTGTTGTGGGAATTGACAGTCTAAGAGAAAGATAATACATTACATATGAAGAAATAACCAGTGATTCAAGGCAGAAAATTAAACATTCTCAAGACAGTAAATGCTGTAGGAATTTAGAGGTGAGAAAGATGTCTCTGAATTGGGAAGGTCAGAGAAAGTTTTCCTCAGGGGTAACCCTGACTTGGAAATGGATCTCATGGTGAAGTTAGAAGTTAAGTGGAGATAAAGAGGACTATGAAAGACATGCTTGAAAAATGGGGGGAAACCAGTCTGGCTGGGGTTGAGGCACTCAGTGGGAGAAAAGTCAGAGATAAAGTTAGAAAGACAGGTTTGCCCGATTGTGGCAGACCCTGATTACCAGGCTAAGGAAATGATACTTTGCTCTGTACATAAATGGGGAGCTGGGAGGGCTTGTGAGACAAGGCTTCAGTGAACCCCCGAATCAGTTTCCTCTTTCCTCCATCCTGACTTGTCTAAAGGCATTGGTCTGGGAGCCAAGGATTCCAAACTTCTGTCAGTGCTGCCTCCTCCTGACCCACAGCTGTTCCAGGAAAGGTCATGGGAATTCAAGGACCTGAAGCAAGTCCCACATCTGATCTCAACTTGCTGTATGTTTCACTTTCTCAGTCTACAAAAATGAGCCCATTACCTTTATTTATCAAAGGACCAACAAAATTAGGATAACAGAACTTGGATCTGCTCTTGCTTGGAAGGAAACTCTCATGGGCTTTCCATTGGTATCCAGAGGCTGTGTGGAACTCCGGAAGGCAGAGAGGCTTGGCTCTGAAGGGTAGGCACCAATCCAGGCCCAGCCCTCCTCTCTCCCTTCCCCCTTCACTCCCTCCCAGCACAGGCGAGAGGAAGCAGCAGCTGTTGTCCTGCGGGGAAGACAGGCAGAGGTCCACCTGGCACTGTTGGGATTTTCACAACACCCGCCCCAACTTAAACACACACACACAACAGCAGCCTAAGGAGAAGCTGGGCCAACAGCAGTGACTTCGACGATAGAATGAGAAGGAAGCAGGGGTAGAGACTGCTGGTGTAAGGGACTTTTTTTCTTCCCTTCTGTCTTCTCTCCCACCATTTTGTCTTCTGCTCTTGCTCTCTCTAAGTCTTTCTTCTCCCTCCTGTGAAACTCCTGAACCAGTCGCTGGCCTGATGCCTGAATCTTTTTCTTCTTCCTAACCTTATCCCCCTTCTTCCATCTTTTTCTGTTGTCCCATGAATGCAGTGAAGGCAAAATAGCAAAATTAGCCTACCAAGTGCAAGGTGAAGCAGATCTTGGAAGCTTGGATAATTTAGGCACACAAACAGAATCACTTCCCTTATCCAAATAATTGAGGCAAAACAAAGGTTTCAGTTGAATTGCACATATGGTAGGTTCAACTCTATTTCAATTTTCATGTGCAAACTTAAACCTTTACTCTCTTTTCCCTTTGGACTGAGGCAGTAGGGCCATGTTTATTTCACTTTCACACAGTCCTAAGGCAGCCTTCTACACAGCCCAGCATACTCGAGTTGAAGAACAAACTAGGATAATTACAGTGTCAGGAAAACACAAGTGCAGAGGGAAGTTTAAATCATGGCTTGAAAACATCTCACTCTAGAATAATGAGAAGTAGAAAGGAAACCAAGCTAGGCATTCAAATGAGCTTGCAGCCTTCTGCCAAGCCTCCATTCCAAAGGCTAGACTGGCCTGTGCTGATACACATTTAATACACAGCCTGGTTTAAACCATGGGTTTTATCTCCTAACATTCATGTTTCTACAGCAGCAGGGGCATAATTCTCTATCCAGAACTTCTATCCAGAAGTTCAGCTTGCAAAGCTTGGGACACCTTAACAAAGAAGTGAACAGCTGTTCCCCTAGCCAAGGCCTCCCTGAGGACAAACCAGAAGAGCCAAAGGCCTGTGTGAATTTGTTCTTGATTCTCTTTTGCCATCTAGTGGCATTTCTCATCTCCAACACCACTTTTTCTTCTAAAGATCCTTCATCCTGACCCCCAACCCACAGCTGTGCTGTCCATCTACTAAAATAATGTCCTCCTGGACTCAAAACAAACTCCCCATCCTCCTGACTCAGAATCATAAATGCTGGACCAGAACACAAACCTTATGATCAGGATGGGTTGTGCAACTTCTCCACAGTTATAATCCACACAACAGCCAGGTAATCCTTTAAGCAGACAGGTTCTTTGTTCATTACTTAGAACCCTCCTAGGGTTCCCTATTGTGCTCGGAGTAAAAGTCACAGGCCTTCAAATGGTCTGTACATCTTCCCAATGACCTTGTCTCTGGTTCCTCTCTGAACTCTCAGTCACCTGCTCCAGCCACACTGGACACACTGCTGTTGCTCCAACACCTTAGGGATCTGTCTGCTCTGGGGGTTTTGCAGCGCTAGTCTCTTCACTTGAAACATTCTTCCTCCCAGATAATCACAAGTTCACTCTTATCTTCAAGTCTCTGCCCCAGAGTCAGCGATTTCAACCATCTTACATAAAATTACTGACTGCCAAGCCCTGTACTGTCCTACTTTTTTCCCTAGCAATTATCACTTTGAGCAAAGTATACATTTTGTTTTTACTGTCTTTCTCCAATGGAATGTAAGCTACACAAAGGCAGGGACTTTTGTCATTGTTTGTTTTTGTTGTTTGTTTGTTTGTTTGTTTTATGAGACAGGGTCTCCCCCAGGCTGGAGTGCAGTGGTGCAATCATGATTTTTCAATGCAGATTTTATCTCCAAAGCTCAAGCAATCCTCCCAGCCTCAGCCTCTGGAGCAGCTGGGACCACAGGCACGCACCACCATGCCTGGCTAATTTTTCAAATTTTTTGTAGAGACAGAGTTTCGTCACATTGCCCAGGCTGGTCTTGAACTCGTGGCCTTAGGCAATCCTCCTGCCGTGGCCTCCCAAAGTACTGGGATTATAGGTGTGGCCCACCGTACCTGGCCATTTTTGCCTTTTTTGTTCAGTGATATATCCCAAGTACCTAGACATTTAGTAGGTGCTCGATAAATATTTGTTGACTACATGAATGAATCATGCCCAAGATTCTGAGATTACCTACTACTTACAGGTAAATTCTGAAAACAAAAATACTACTCATCTCAGTTTCACAGGCCTTCTCACCCACAGAGGGTGATGCTTCTCTGTCTTGGCGTCTCGGTTCTCCTGAGTGTCATATTCCAAGCTCACAGGAGCCCCCAGAGTAGCACTGACCCAGACGCTGCACACAGCCGTCACCACCACAAGGAACAGGACATACAAAGTGAAGGAGTACTGAGGCAGGATGTTGAGAGCAGCAACACCAATAGCATTTTAAACACAAATATTTGGGAAGTATTAAAGTTTCGTAACTTTCAATAAAAAAGGGAGGGAACAAGTGAAATGGAGAGGTGTTGGCGGCCTTCTCCAGGTAAAGTCACGTGGCCTTGGTTGGTACCTGGAACTAGAGAGGCCCATGAATCATTGTGGAATGACTTTGCTGTTGGGGATGGTGCCGGGCATCGTGACAGTGATGATTCACCCACCTCCCTCGTGTCTCTTCCATCTCCTCCGAAAGATAAGCAGTATCTCCAGAAGACAAGGAATCAGACAAAGCGTCTTTCTAGGCTGTTCGATCTGTACCTCAGGTCAGAGAAGAAGCAACTCTTAACATCACAAGTGATTGACTCTTCCCAGGATCATGGACCAGAGGTGTATATGAGAGGATATAAATGACAACTCTTCCTGAAATTGATTTCAGTTGACACCTGGATCAGGTGCTCTATTAAAGAGTCATTAGAACCATGTGGCCAGGGGACAAATATAGTCTTTGAATGTGACGATTCAAGCTTCCTCATTGCTGAACATGTTTAGGCAGGTACAGACATCCTTAGGTGTCCACGTATTTGGGACATGTAAGTGGAGAGGCATGAACCTGATTCATTTCCTGATCCAGTGATGCTCCCCAGCCCGCCTCCAAACAGACGCAGCACAGCCCAGGCCAGCTCTTAAGGAGTTCAGGAGTGAGAAGAGGCCCTCAGAGATCTGACAACCTAGCAGTGTGTGGACACCGCCTCAGCCCACTGAGCAGGAGTGACAGCACGAAGACCAAACGCAAAGGTGAGGCTGCAGCAGGATCTGGGGAGGAGTGAGGACAGAGAAGGAGGGATGGGCTCTGATCCTGACAGTACACTCGAGTGAGTGATAAAATGGTTAAAGGAGGGACTGGATTTAGGGGAGATGGGGACACGCATTGGGGAAAGGGGAGAGTGACGTTGGGGATGGAGGCAAAAAAAAATGAAAAAGAATGGGAACACAGACGAGATGGGAATGGGGACACAGGAACATGGAGACACAAAAGAGATGAGATTTGAGGGAAAGGGGAGAGGACAAAGAGTGACAGGCAACAGGGACAGAATGAAGGGAGCAGAAATACAAGATGAGAGATGGGGCCACAGAGTTGGTGTTGGGACTGCAGCGGATGTGGACACACAGAAGAAGAGGCAGAGATGAGACACAGTGAGGAAAGGAGACAACCGAGTAGGGAGATGGGTGATTATCTCATATGAGCAAGTATAGGAGGACTAATTTCTCGACTGAACACCTCTGTCCCAGCGACCCCTGCCCTCCATTCTGACTGCTCCCCACTAGGAGAGATGGCACCGGCCAGAGCAGGATTCTGCCCCCTTCTGCTGCTTCTGCTGCTCGGGCTGTGGGTGGCAGAGATCCCAGTCAGTGCCAAACCCAAGGGCATGACCCCATCTCAGTGGTTTAAAATTCAGCACGTGCAGCCCAGCCCTCAAGCATGCAACTCAGCCATGAAAAACATCAACAAGCACACAAAACGGTGCAAAGACCTCAACACCTTCCTGCACCAGCCTTTCTCCAGTGTGGCCACCACCTGCCAGACCTCCAACAGAGCCTGCAAGAATGGCGATAAAAACTGCCACCAGAGCCATGGGCCCGTGTCCCTGACCATGTGTGAGCTCACCTCAGGGAAGTACCCGAACTGCAGGTACAAAGAGAAGCACCAGAACAAGTCTTACATAGTGGCCTGTAAGCCTCCCCAGAAAAAAGACTCTCAGCAATTCCACCTGGTTCCTGTGCACTTGGACAGAGTCCTTTAGGTTTCCAGACTGCCTTGCTGAGCCTCAATTCCCTCTCCAGCCCTCTGCACCACTCCCCTACACCCAGAGCATTCTCTTCCCCTCATCTCCTGGGGCTCTTCCTGGTTCAGCCTCTGCTGGGAGGCTGAAGCTGACACTCTGGTGAGCTGAGCTCTAGAGGGATGGCCTTTCATCTTTTTGTTGCCATTTCCCCAGATGCCTATCCCCAAGAAAGGGGCTGAGCAAGCTCAGGGCTGTGTGTTCCCTGGTCTATGCCTTTGCACATGTCTCCCCTGCCCCCTGGCATTATGGCAGCATGACAAGGGGAGGAAATAAATGGAAAAGGGGCATATGGGATTTGTGGACACAGCTGTTTCTGTTCCTGAACTAGAAGTCTTCCCCAGCTCTGACGTGGCAGTGAGGTGACCTGAAGCAAAGAAAAATATAAATAAATACCACTTCATATTTGTGTAGAGCTTCCACGTGAATCCTCTAATCCCCTGTGACATAGACTTGACAGGGATTGTATGCCTTCTTTATGGATGAGGAAATGGAGATTTTAGAAAGCTTAATTAATTAAAGAGCTTGTCTAATTAGTTAGTAGCAGAACCTGGACTCGAACCTAGGTCTCGTTACTCTAAATATAGTGTACTTTCTACTCTACCAGTTGGGCAACAAAGAAGACACCGTTACAGGGGCAAGAGGAGAACTAGGTGAGAGTTCACCCATGAAGAAATGGGTGCTCTGAAGAGCCAGTTACTCTGTGTTGGCTGCAATAAAGATCATTACCTCTCTAGCCAAGAGATTGTTTATAAGGTGCTCTGGCATCTTATTCCTTCTCTCTCTTTCTCTCTAACTGCCCCTCCCACTTCTCTAGACCACTGCTCTTCTAACCTAGGCCCTGGGCCTGGCTCTGGCTGGATCCCCTTGGCCTGAAGACATAAGGTAAAGGGAGTGTCTCAGCTTCATCCCCTAGATCCAGGATCACATTTCCTTTGACCTTAAAGGACTTCCGTGGCCCTGAGCCTGCTTGTCACAAACAGGCTGGTGGGAGCTGCCAGAGCTTCCTTCCTCCTGATAATGATCTCCCCTGCCTCGTTGCTTCCCTGGCTCTCCACTCTGGCAGTCTGCCCAGGCCTGAGGAGTTGAGATGCGAAAATGCCATTTCCCTGTCCCCCTGGGCTACAGATACCATTTCTCCTGCTCTGGTGAGTGGAACTGGAGAAGGTATGGCTTGGTATTGGCCAGTCCTGATGGTCTCTCCAGCATTGCCTGACCAGCACCATCCCCTTCTTTCTTCCTTTATCTCAGTCCCAAACAAGCTGCATTGTATCCCATGCCCGCCCTATTTCAAACCCAAATTCATTATAAGACATTCCCAACCCTCATGAGGATTCCACTCTACCTGTCCCTCCCTATCAACTACTGTGCTTTTACACTACTGACCAGAGTCAGAGTAAGCTTTGGAGCCAGACAGAATCAGGTGTAAATCCTGACTCCCGTCTACATGACCTTGAGCAATTGGCTGGTCTGTTTCTCTACAGCAAAATGAGAGGAATCCTACCTGCCAAATAGGATTCCAGGTAAAGATGTGGAAATGATATCTATGGAACTCCTGTCAGCCCCAAGGACTGATAGGTATTAGATCGTGATAACTAGTAGTAGCAATCTCCATCTTTGGAAAACACTCAGACCAAGGCAAACACCCTCACTAAGGTCTCCCCAGAGACTTTCTTCTGCCAAAGTGATGATCATGAGTGGGTTAGAGAACAAGCCCGCAGGCAGAGTCCCGCGAGGCAGCCAGGTTGTCTGAGATGATAAGGAGAGAAGGTAGGGAAAGGATGATTAAAAGAAAGGAGAGCAGATCATTGAACAGTTCTAACAGAATGAGGGCCAATAAGTTAATGAGTTGGCCGCCACAGCCAAACGACTGAGTATAAAAATAACTACTACCTGGAAACAGAACATTGCCATCATCGAATGGCTTCTGAGATTCTTGAATAAATCTGAAGTTTTTCCAAAATCTGAATTTGTTCTGAACTCTTGCGGTCACTATACTACATTTACCATTCTAAAGAGATGATTTTCACTTGCGGTGCATAGAAAAGCAAGATACTTGGGGGCAGCCGATTTTTTTCTTCATTTTATTCTTTTTTCACAACTCTATCTTTATTGATGATCTTTCTATGTATAATATGGTTTCAGAGACATTCTCCTCACAAAATTTTAAGTGGCTAAAAATTATGCCTTCAATACATCCACCCAAAATAAGAAGAATTTCCAAATAAAACTTTTTCTTGAAAGACTCATGACCTAAATAGCATTAAATAACTAGAAAGTTCTGAAGTAACCTGTGTCGATAGAGGTCAGAATAGTTGTAGTCTTGGGGAAGTACCAACTGTAAAGGGGCATGGGGGAGCCTTCTGAGGACCTGGAAATATTCTATTCTTGGTCTGGATATGTTTCCTATGTGAAAACTCATTGAACTGCACACTTAAGATTTGTTTCAAGAGGCGGCAAGTGGTAATAAAAATAAATTTAAAAAAAAAGACTTGCGTATTTTATGTAAGCTTTATCTCCATTTCCAAAAACTCTTTCAAATATGTGTACTTCTTCTGGGATTATTTTATTTACATAGTAAATGATAACACACCAACCAATTCTAAAAAGATTATGACATAATTAAACCATAGATAGAATTATGATGTAATCTAATTTCTATTGTTCTGTTTTGTACTATTTGTTAAATTAAATACTACTTGTGCTGTTTATTAAATTGTTGTAAATACATTGGGCTCAGCCAGGCACAGTGGCTCTCACCTGTAATCCTAGCACTTTGGGAGGCCTAACCAGAGCAGATTACTTGAGCCCAGGAGTTTGAGAACAGCCTGGGCAACATGGTGATACCCCATCTCTACAAAAAATACAAAAATTAGCTGGGTGTGGTGACACATGCCTGTAGTCCCTGCTACTCCAGAGGCTGAGGTGGTGGATCTCTTGAGCCCAGAAGGTCGAGGCTGCGGTGAGCCATGATCTGCACTCCAGCCTGGGTAACACTCCAGCCTGGGCACCACTGCACTCCAGCCTGGGTAACAGAATGAGAGCTTGTCTCAAAATAAATACATACATACATACATACCTTGGTCTCAGAAGGTACAGTTGGCTTTTGAACAACATAGAGGTTAAGGGTGCCTACTGTGCAGTCGAAAATCCAAGTATAACCTTTGACTCCCTCAAAACTTAACTACTAATGGCCTATTGATCACCTGAAGCCTTACCAATAACATAAACATTCAGTTAACATATCTCTTGTATGCTATATGTATTATGTACCATATTCCTATAATAAAGTAAGATAGAGAAAAGAAAGCTGTCATTAAGAAAATCGTAAAGAAGAAAAAATATATTTACCATTCCTATAGTGGAAGAGGCTCATCATAAAAGTCTTCATCCTCATTGTCTTCACGTTAAGGAGGCTGAGGAGGAGAAGCAAGAGGAGGGGTTGGTCTTGCTGTCTCAGGGATGGCAGAAGCAGACGAAAATTGGAATGTAAGTGGACTTGCACAGTTCAAACCATTGTTGATCAAGGGACATAAGGTTCTTCCTAAAATTCTCTCGCCAACACACTCTCTCCTATTATTCATATTACCTGTGAACTAATTTCCTATTTTTTAACCATGTAGAAATTTTAAATAATTGTTTCATATATAAGCTTTCACAACCATTAATAACATCTTTCTTAAAATAATAAATAATAAATATTCATTTATACTGGCTGGTAGACTTTCAATATAATAATTTTTTTAAGTTCACAAGGAAAATTTCACTCCAGGTTACATCTAGAATACTCACCAATATTTGGAAGTAACTATTCAAATATTAACAATAAATCCAAATGGCCTGGCCTATTCTCATTACTGGTGCCCTACCTGATTAGATTTAACAGTCACTCAATCCTTCGTGTGATCTTGATCACAGCCAAGTTAAAGGATGCCAGGAATAGTGATGAAATCGGAATTCGGCTATTCAGCCTTCCAAAAGCCAACGCTGTGCTACAAGAAGATAATATGTTGGGCCAAATATCAAGTCTGGCTGAACTGTGATGCATTGCTACTTGAAAGCTGAATAATAGGAAAAGGAGACTGCTTAATTATGAGATATTTCTGTTGCTGGGGCTGGGAGCTTGGAGAGAGGAGGATGGTGTCCAGGGGAGCTTTGCCCAGTCTTGTGCAGATGGACTTAAAGAGAATTGTTTCAACATGGAGTGAAGGAGTGGAAATGGAGTTCAGTAAAGAAAGTAACCCAAGAACTGGAGATAGATGAGCTGGCTCTCCTAGGAGGGAGACTATTTGAGGTAGACTGGGGAGGAGACTTTTCTACATGACTCTGGTTCCCAGAAGTCTCCACACACTGAAGTAAATGAGCTCTAGACGCCATGAAGAGGGCCAACAGAATCACTGTGAAGAGAAGGATCCTCAGCTCCAGGGATTTCCTCTGCCTACACCCTGCCCTTAAGATCAGGACCCTTTGGCCCTCTTCATAGTGTCTGGGGCTCTGGGGGATAACCCTTGAGCTATGGTACCAAAAAACATACCAGTAGCAACAACATCCAGGGAGCCTTCTCTTCTCCTTGGGAGAGCTTCAGCTCATTTCATCACACTTCTTCCAGGTACCTGCACAACTGGGCTTCCAAAAGTGCTTCAAAGACTTCAGAGCCTCATTCTAATGTCCTCCCCCTACCCCCAGCCCACCATAAGTGGGCAAAAAGAAGAGCAGTTATAGCTCTTACCAGGATGCTTACCTGTGCAAGACTCCAAAACCAGTAAGCTTGGGAAAATCCATGGAGCTACAGGGACACGAGAAAGCCCACATTGCTAATGAGATCTTGTAAGAAGTCCACAGTTCATAAGAGAACATGTAAAGAAAAATGTGTGCTCGTGATGAAAATACATACTGTGATACAAGGCCTCTTAGTTTAGGGAGGTGGGAGTGTCCCCATCTATGTAAGCTGGTCTCAAACTCCTGAGCTCAAGCGATCTACTCTCTTCGGGCTCCCAAAGTGCCGAGATTACAGGTGAGAGCCAATGTGCCTGGCAATAATGCTACCAACAGATGGTTTTGGGCTTGAATACCTTCAGGGACATGGATCTTCACTACCACTTCACAAGAGTATAATGTGGATTAAAAGTAACAATACATATAAAGCGCTTAGTACAGTGACTAGCATGTAGGGAAAGTTTGAGTAGTGTTAGCATTTCTATTTATCATTGTGGTGTCAAATGTTGAGTGGCCAAACCTGTGATGAATGGAGCAGGCTTGACTTCCGTGACAGAAGAACAAAGTATTTAAACAAGGGAGGCCAAACTCCTCCTCATCCGCCTCTTGCCAAATAGCTCCTAGCCAAGAGTAGATAAGGTAAGGTTTAAGGTCAGACAAAAAGGACAATATGTATTAATTTCTCTAGATAAAGTAATTTGGGAGGAATGGATGGGTACTTCGAGTTGAATGAGAAGAAAAAGGGGGCTTTGGAGAATTTCTTTTAAGATTACTTGAGGGAGGTTTTTCTGATCTCCAACCTCTGTGAATTTATGAATCCAATGATGTGAAAATAAGTTGGAGGACTTAGGACCACTAACTTTTGAGGGTGCCTCTGTATTCCCTCCTATCCAAAGAATTTGATTACTGCAGCAATTGATGGAGACAGGGCTCTAGTGACATTTCCAACTTCCCCTCCTGAGATATTTAAATTAGTCCTTAGGAAGGCTTACTGTCCCCTCACCTCCATCGTGGAAACCCCTTCTATTTTTCCCACCCTCTGATTCAGCTTAATTTTCTGGTTCATTTTCCATCATTCAAAACCTCCACCAATGCCTGTGACTCATGTCCGGTGGATTGGTTATAGCAGAAAAACATCGTGGTCATTACTTTCTATGGTTTTTTGATAGAAACTTAGTTGAATTGACACATTTAAAACATTAACTGTGGTGTGAATTAGTACAAATTCCTGCTTGGGTCATGGCATTTAGCACAAGACGAAATTTCCTATCTCCATGGCTTTAGGGCTCTCTCAGTAGATAATCACAACATTATAATGCTGCAAGAAATCTTGGCCAGTGTTCTCGGAGATCTTCTAGTGCTGTCTTCCTCATGTTGCAAATGAGCAAAATAAGACCCTGAGGACTTAAACACCTTGCCCAAGATTACATAAATAATTTAGGCAAAGAACTTGGGCTTTTCTGAACGAGCCCTGTGATATTTCCAAAGTGACACTCCAACTAATAATATCAAATGGATCTCAGATATCTTTCTTTTTTTTTCTTCTTTCTTTTTTTTTTTTTTTTTTGAGACGGAGTCTCGCTCTGCCGCCCAGGCTGGAGTGCAATGGCCGGATCTCAGCTCACTGCAAGCCCCGCCTCCTGGGTTTACGCCATTCTCCTGCCTCAGCCTCCCAAGTAGCTGGGACTACAGGCGCCCGCCACGTCGCCCGGCTAGTTTTTTGTATTTTTTAGTAGAGACGGGGTTTCACCGTGTTAGCCAGGATGGTCTCGATCTCCTGACCTCGTGATCCGCCCGTCTCGGCCTCCCAAAGTGCTGGGATTACAGGCTTGAGCCACCGCGCCCGGCCTTTTCTTTTTTTTTTTTTATGAGACGGAGTCTTGCTCTGTCGCCCAGGCTAGAGTGCAGTCTTGATTCACTGCAACCTCCGACTCCCAGGTTCAAGCGATTCGCCTACCTCGGCCTCCTGAATAGCTGAGATTACAGGAATGCACCACCACGCCCAGCTAATTTTTGTATTTTTAGTAGAGATGAGGTTTCACCATGTTGGTCAGGCTGGTCTTGAACCCCTGACTTCGTGATCTGCCCGCTTCAGCCTCTCAAAGTGCTGGAATTACATGTGTGAGCCACCGCGCCCGGCCCAGATATCTTTCAGGATCAAACCATACATGGACTGACAAATCAATTTGCAAATGGGCAGACCCCTGGATTTGAGACAAAAGCATGTTCATCCAAAAGAGTATTTAGTGCCCATAATCCTGACATGTTGCATTTCTGACCTTCACCTGAATGCTCATATTGTGTCATTGAGATGGAAAAAAAAAATAGTACATGAGGAATTGATGGCAAACTAGTCAAGCATGTCCCTGGCCATGCCATTGGCTGCTGGAAACGTAAATAAGGATACGCAACAAGAAAAAGGGCCTGGACCTCCCATCTGCTATTCGGGACCAGGGTGAAAACATTACAGAGATCCTGTTTGGTGGAGCTCCAGGTGGGCCTGAGATATCCCAAGCATTTATCTTTGGTAAGGGTTATCACTTTTTACCCTTGAAATTGGCATATCCAGAACAGGATCTTCATGTACAACTAGAACCTGCAGAGCAATGGTTCCCAGAATTTCCCCTGAAGTGCTAGTAACCACAGCAGAAGATTAACTAAAACACCCAAAGGAGTGCCCAACAAGCTTCAGCTTTCTCTGAAGTCTTCTTCTTTTGCTTAACTAATATTTATAAAATAGTAGTGCAGATGAGTGTTTTACATGCTATCTTAAAATTTCATTTGTGGTAATAATAATAATGGATCAATGTCAATTTCTTCGTTTTGGTGGCTGTCGTGTGGTTATGCATGCAAGAGTACTTGTAATTAGGACATAGTCACTGAAGTGTTAAGGGATAATGAGCATCATGTCTGTAACTTGTTCTCAAATAGCTCAGAAATGCTAATAATTGGGGAACTGGGTGAAGCATATAGGGGGGCTTTGTGTACGCTTTCTGAAACTTTTATATACATTTTAAATTATTTCAAAGTGAAAATATTTAAAATTTTTTAAATGTAATTCATTTGAATTTTTCTATCATACAATGTTATTTTCTGTAAAAATAATGCCTTAAATTACTCCCCACCCCCCCAAAAAAAGATAGTTTTAGTAAAATAGTAAAGAAGACATTTATCTTGCAACTGTGTACCCTCTGCACACATCTGTGTTCCATCAGGGGTAGCAGTACACTGGCTTTAATGTTTTCCTTAACTTGCTCTTTGTGAGTTTCTATCTCTGACCAGTGTTTCTTTTCAAGAACTGGTTGAGGAAGATAGGATAGTCATGAGGTTAATGCATTGGAAAGCTCCTTTTCATGCTGAAAAATGAGAAAATAGACAGAGAGCACTTGGAACAGTGACTGGAATGTAGAAAATCCTTAGTAAATGTTAACTATGATTGTTTTTATCATTGTGGCCCTTGTCACTCCTAGGAGGGCTGAAGGCTGCATGCAGGCTTGTTGTGGTAAGTCAGAGGTCTTAGGAAGGCATCCAGCCTATGAGGGGAGCTGGCGTATCCAGGGAGCCATATGCCTCAGCTCTGGTTGGGTTAAAGACAACATCCTCTCCCTCATGAAGATGAATCCAGGAGTGAGGAACAAAGAGAGACAGTCCACCCACAGAGACAAGTTCATAGTGCAAATGGCTACCCTAGGAAGGCCTCAAAGAGCTACACAGAAAAGAAAAGTGGACCTGGCAGGAGACAGGGTTAGCCACTGGAAACACAGCAGGGCTTCCCAAAAGGAGTGTGGCTACTGGATTCTATGTGATGGAGCTCTGCTTCTCAGAGCCATAAACCAGGGTCCAGACCACAGGTCTCTCACCACCAGGAAGCTGTTTGAAGGTTGAAGCTTGAAAAACCCTATGGGGGTGGTGCTTATAGTTCAAAGACTACCCTCATGGTGCTGCTGTCCTTCAGGCCAGCAACCCAGGCAAACTTCTCTGGCACCCTCGCTCACCCCTCCTGGGGTATCCTGAAAGAATGGGTCTTTGGGGGATAGTTGCTTATTCTCTGCTCCCATTCTTTCAAGTCGCCTTCAGAGTCTACTATTAGGCCTCTCCTTACATTCTAATAAGGTGCTGGCTACTTACTAGTCCTCTGGTGTTTTTTCTTGTGTCACACAAGTGTCAGAACCAGGGGGCATTTTAGAAATTTTTCAGCGGAAATTCCTTGTGTTATAAATAGTAAGGAGACTGAGAGGACCAGAGTGATGACTGAGTTCAACACACGGTTACTGAGTACTCTTGTGAGCTAGCCATGTGCCTGGCACTATGAAGACAGAGAAGCACCGAAAGAACTGATTCCTGTCCCACAAGTTTACCGTCTAGTTGGGAAGACTGGATGCTCTTACTGGATGAAAGAGTTAAATAGCAAAACAAGGTAGTACATGATTTAGAACCTAAATGAGTGATACTATGAAACAGTTAATGCTAAAGGGGGTTATGAGTTGTATGGGAAGGTTCGTAAATGTGATCATGAGCAAGATAATATGGTCAAGATGAGTTCTAAAGGGTGGATAATATTTGAGGGTGGACTCGCAGGCAAGAGGGAAACACAGAAGCAAAGTTGAAGACAGCAAAACATGTGCTGGAGAGAAAAGGAAAATCGGGCTATTAGGATAGAATTTGGTTAGAATAGTTTGTGTTCAGAAGGAAGACGAGGAGGCCACTCATAAGGGATGGGTAGACTGGACTCCAAGTGAGTAGGAGAAGGCTTTGATTCCAGGCTGGGAAGGCTAGATGCTACCTTGCATGCAAGAGAACCACTGGAGATAAACAGATGTTCTTTAGAGAAATGATGCAGGAAAAGAATATTTTGACAAGATCCATCCAACATTATTACACATGCTCAATTAAACTCAGGAGAAGGCCAGGCGCGGTGGCTCAAGCCTGTAATCCCAGCACTTTGGGAGGCCGAGGCGGGCGGATCACGAGGTCAGGAGATCGAGACCATCCTGGCTAACACTGTGAAACCCCGTCTCTACTAAAAAATACAAAAAACTAGCCGGGCGAGGTGGCGGGCGCCTGTAGTCCCAGCTACTGGGAGGCTGAGGCAGGAGAATGGCGGTAACCCCGGGAGGCGGAGCTTGCAGTGAGCTGAGATCCGGCCACTGCACTCCAGCCTGGGCGACAGAGCGAGACTCCGTCTCAAAAAAAAAAAAAAAAAAAAAAAACTCAGGAGAAAGGGTAGGCAAGGAGGCAGTTAGAAAGTCGTAAGAGTCATCCAGACAGGCAGTGGAAAGGGAGAGAAATATATACAAGAGAACCAAGAACTAACTGACTCAAGTGCCCCCATGCTTTGACCATGCTAGGTATTCAGTCTGTTAGCCTACTAATTGATATGGGGATGAAAGATTAGAAAAAGTCAAAGGAGACCAATATTTTCAACTGGAAGTGCCAAAAACAGAAACAGGGTCCTTACAAGGGGATAATCGGGTTTTGAGAAAAGTGGAATTCTCAGACAACAGAACTGGGTGCCTGATGTAACTGGTAGGTAGTGAAGATTCATGTCCCTGAAGGTATTCAATCCCAAAAACCATCTGTTGGTAATGTTATTGCCAGGTGCATTGGCTCACACCTGTAATCTCAGCACTTTGGGAGGCTGAGGTGAGTGGATCACTTGAGTCCAGGAGTTTGAGACCAGCCCTGGCAACGTGGCAAAACCCATCCCTACAAAAAATAGAAAAATTAGCTGCACGCTGGCCAGGCGCGGTGGCTCATGCCTGTCATGCCTGTAATCCCAGCAGTTTGGGAGGCTGAGGCGGGTGGATCATGAGGTCAGGAGTTCGAGACCAGCCTGGCCAAGATGGTGAAACCCCGTCTCTACTAAAAAATACAAAAATTAGCCCAGCACAGTGGCAGGTGTCTGTAATCACAGCTACTCAGGAGACTGAGGCAGGAGAATCACGTGAACCCAGGAGGCAGAGTTTGCAATGAGCTGAGATCTCGCCACTGCAGTCTAGCCTGGGTGACAGAGCAAGACTCTGTCTCAAAAAAAAAAGAAGAAAAAAGAAAAGAAAGAAAGGAAGGAAGGAAGGAAGGAAGGAAGGAAGGAAGGAAGGAAGGAAGGAAGGAAGGAAGAAAGAAAAAGTAGCCACACGTGGTGGTGTAGGCCTGTAGTCTCAGCTACTCAGGAGGCTGACATAGGAGGATCACCTGAGCCCGGGATATAGAAACTACAGGGAGCCATGATCATGCCACTGCACTCCAGCCTGAGTGACAGAGTGAGACCCTGCCTTAAAAAAAGAAAAAAAAATACTCTTCTCATTAGAGCAAGAGCTAAGATTCGATGAACTTGGAAGTGCCTTCCTGCTTTGATATTCTATGAAACTGGGTCCATGTAAGCTAGTGAAGTGCCTTGCCCAAGGTCATGCAGCTAATTAGTGACAGAGGTGGGACCAGAATTTAGGGCTATTCATGTCTGGTTCAGTATTCTTTTTTTTTTTTTTTTTTTTTTTTTTTGAGATGGAGTCTCGCTGTGTCGCCCAGGCTGGAGTGCAGTGGCCGGATCTTAGCTCACTGCAAGCTCCGCCTCCCGGGTTTACGTCATTCTCCTGCCTCAGTCTCCCGAGTAGCTGGGACTACAGGCGCCCGCCACCTCGCCCGGCTAGTTTTTTGTATTTTTTTAGTAGAGACGGGGTTTCACTGTGTTCGCCAGGATGGTCTCGATCTCCTGACCTCGTGATCTGCCCGTCTCGGCCACCCAAAGTGCTGGGATTACAGGCTTGAGCCACCACGCCCAGCCCTGGTTCAGTATTCTTACCACTAAACTATTTTAACTTTGATTGTACTCTGAGTTGTACTCTCAGGGGTGACCAGAAACCCCATATAAAAACAAGATCAGTAAAAACTGGCTCTGAAATGAAACAAAGCTGCAGCACAGCCTGACACAGTGTACAGAGTGTAAATTTGAGAATCAGATTGAAGTGGCTCTGTCACTCACTCCTGTATGGCTGTGGGCAAGTTACTCAACTCCCACACACATAGACATTGTCTCCTCATCTATAAAATAAGCGTAAGTATTTCTATCTCATGGGGATGCTGCAAGATAAGTAAGGAGATGTTTTTAGATAGATTGATCACAAAAGAGATTATAAATACACACACACACACACACACACACACTGCTGAGTTCAGTGTCAAGAACATAGTAGACATTAGAGATGGCATTCAGTCTTCTTCTCTTGTGATCTGGTGGGAACAGCCATCTACCAATCAGAGCCAAGACTGGCTCATCTCCATCCCAGTGCACACAAGGTGACTGTTAGCCCACAAGAGGAGGAAATGTTTAGGCCAGCCCTGGGCTCCTGCTGCCATCCCCACTCTGTCACTTCAAAGGCTGGCAGCTTGGATCTGTAACTGTTAATGAATTATCAACAAACAGGAAAGCAGTGTGGCAAGGAAAGATAACATGAACTTTGGAGCCAAACAGACCGAATTTCAAATCCTGGCCCTGCCACTTACTAAATCTGTGGATCTTAACCTGCCAGAACATTAGTTTCCTTTTCTGTAAAATAGGGACAATATCGTGGAACACACAATATAGTTTGTATAAAAAGTTGTACACAAAGCACAACGCCATGGCTCATGAAGCACCTTTTAAAATGAGATTCTTTATTTTCCACCAAAAACCTAGAACTGCACTGAGCACATTTTAGATGTTCATTACATGATGGTTGGTAGCATCTCTTTCCTCCTGCTGCTGCTGTACAGCCCTGTGCTGACCTGAACCATAAGTAATGTGGTGTATGTTATCCTGGCTGCCTTTAGTAGATGGTAAATATTATACTCTATACTACCATACTCCTAGGCATTTTACCACTCGCCACACCACATTGAATATGTAAGATTCCTCATTCAATATCGTTTTTGCAGAAATGTATCTGAAAAGATTTTTAAAGTTTTAATTTTGAAATTATTTAACTGCAAGTAAGTTGTGATTGGCACCATTCCCTCTGCATTTCAGGTACTTGGGAATTCCTACAGAATGAGAAAACTAACCAAAGATTGTTTTCCAATGTAGTGAGCTTTTTATGTGTCCCAAATTTCAAAATAAGTGAAATCAACTCATGTTACTTTAGTAGCAGGTAAGTAAATATTTTTTATTTGATTCTATATTTGACTTTTCCTGTATTGGAGCCAATGTATTTTTCCCAGTCTCAAATGTTGTAGGCCCTTGGAAACCTCCCAGATTCTAAGCACTGAGCCTCTAGTGCTTAATGGATAAAACAGCCCTGAGGCTGTGGCAGTGGGGAAAACTCATGACGAATGACTAGGATCAAAATACACAATCAAAGGAACCCCATCCCCAGGCCTCCGTGAGTGAGGCTGGCCAGCTGCATGGGCCAGCACCTACTTGAGGGAAAGCGTGTTTGCAAGTTAATTGGAATCAGAGCTTGCAAAGTCTCTGGTCAGTCATCTTGGTTGGCAGTAAACGTTTAGGCCAACCCTGGTCTCCTGGTGCCATACCCACCCTCTCACTTCAAAGCTTGGCAGCTTGGGTCTGTAACCGTTAATGAATAATCACTTGGTAACCCTTCCATCCCAATGGGAGAGGCTCAGCTGAGGGCCTGCAAGAGAGAAATGATTTCCTGGGGCAGGGGTGGGAGGGAGCAGTGGAGAGGGAGGGAAAGATTTGCTCCCTGGTGCTCAAGTCAACTGCTTTCTGGGTAATGTTTTCCTGGGTTCAAAAATCAATGTTTTGTTTGCTTTGTGGGGAGGAGTGCACGAAGAGATCCCTGCTGTGGAAAAGGTGAGTTCTATTGGCAAACAAGGCTCCTCCACCATGTTTGCCTGAGATGACAAACATCTCAGAATTTTTACATTCAGAAATGCAGATACTAGGAGCCTCAGTGAATTTTGCCACTTTGGAGAGCAATTTATCCCAAAGGCAGAGAAGTTACACAAATCCCAGAGGCTGAGAGATTGAGCAGAGTCCAACACACTATCGCCGACCTGAGAAACTGCAGTGCAGAGCAAGTTCCCCAGCTGCAGTCATTTGCTTTAACCACTGACAATTTTCACAGTTTCTGCTTACCACCCCTATTATACTAATAATACGCTAAGTATACATTTACTCATTTATTTTAAATAATTCTTTTAAACTGAAACGGAGTAATGCCATCTTTCAAAGAATACTAGTGTTACTTCGTAAAGAGAAGTAAAAATAAATATAATGAATATCATCTAATTTTTAAATATTCTATCCAGATACTGTTTTCAGCTGAAGACTCAGCCTGAGGCCTGTTGTTGTTATTGAAAAGGAGGAGAAACAAAGACTGGAAAGTGTAAAAGAATTCACCTTCTTGCTCTAAGAGGAGACTTTCTCTTAAAAGTTTTTAGAAGGGTCTGAAGAAATTAAGGCAATGTACACACACCACCTAAAACCACAAACAGAGACACACTCACTATGCTCTGCTCCTATGGGAAACTCTTTACTCTTCCCTTTTTAGCTTGGCACTAGCCCAAAGGGATGGACTGAACATCAGGAAGCTCTTAGCCCCAGCTCTGCCACTCACTTGGTGGCCTTGGAAAGGGCACTTGCCCTTCAGGAACTCAAGCTCCCTCATCTTTAAAATGAGGGAGTCAACTGAGATGATCCCTAAGGTCCCTTCCAGCCCTGACCTTCTATCCTTCCAAGACATTCTCCAGCAGGGCAAAATGTTAGGCGTGGAAAGAACCCAACTCGCCATACTGCTTTGCCAGCTGAAGCAGTGATCCCTTCACTAGGAGTGACCATTTTTTCTAACTTCAGTGAGAAACTGGACCACAGAATGGGGAGGAATGCATTTGACTCCACGACCTTAATATCAACTCTTTCAGGGACACCTGAGCTAGCCCAGCAGAGTGGGGTATGGACTTTTCACATGTTTTTCTTCAAGATTTAGTTTCTCTTAGCTGGACGCGGTGGCTCACGCCTGTAATCCCAGCACTTTGGGAGGCTGAGGTGGGTAGATCACCTGAGGTCGGGAGTTCGAGACCAGACTGACCAACATGGAGAAACCCTGTCTCTACTAAAAATAAAAAAAATTAGTTGGGTGTGGTGGCGCATGCCTGTAATCCCAGCTACTTGGGAGGCTGAGGCAGGAGAATTGCTTGAACCTGGGAGGCGGAGGTTGCAGTGAGCCGAGATCGCACCATTGCACTCCAGCCTGGGTGACAAGAGCGAAACTCAATCTAAAAAAAAGAGAAAAAAAATTTAGTTTCTCTTTGTGATTTCTCAGAGTCTCAGAAAAGATACCTGGGAGTATGGGGAGAATTAGAGTTAGGGAACCTGAGAGGTCCTGGTTAAATTTTGTATTCGACACACTCTAGCCGTGGGATGATAGGGAATTTTCTTAACTTTTCTGAGCCTCATTTTATTCATATATATATATTTATATATATATATATAAATATATATATATATGAAGGGTAATCATACCACATAAAACTGTTATGGGGGTAAACAAGATAAGTGTTTATTAGAGGCACAAAAAAGCACATTATCGGCTGGTACTAAACAATAGAATGCCAGGGGTGTTAAATATCTTAGGCTACACATTGCCCTGCAATAACTGACTTAGGGTGTGAAATTCTTAAGAGGACTAGCAAGCCTCCCCCATGATGACCTATTCATCCACCTACCTCCCCGCTCTGTTTCACTGTCCCCCTTAGGAGAGATGGCACCGGCCAAAGCAGGATGCTGCCCCTTGCTGCTGCTGCTTCTGGGGCTGTGGGTGGCGGAGATCCCAGTCAGTGCCAAGCCCAAGGACATGACCTCATCTCAGTGGTTTAAAACTCAGCATGTGCAGCCCAGCCCTCAAGCATGCAACTCAGCCATGAAAAACATCAACAAGCACACAAAACGGTGCAAAGACCTCAACACCTTCCTGCACCAGCCTTTCTCCAGTGTGGCCACCACCTGCCAGACCCCCAACATAGACTGCAAGAATCGCCATAAAAACTGCCACCAGAGGCCGGGCGCGGTGGCTCAAGCCTGTAATCCCAGCACTTTGGGAGGCCGAGACGGGCGGATCACGAGGCCAGGAGATCGAGACCATCCTGGCTAACACGGTGAAACCCCATCTCTACTAAAAATACAAAAACTAGCCGGGCGAGGTGGCGGGCGCCTGTAGTCCCAGCTACTCGGGAGGCTGAGGCAGGAGAATGGCGTAAACCCGGGAGGCGGAGCTTGCAGTGAGCTGAGATCTGGCCACTGCACTCCAGTCCGGGCGACAGAGCGAGACTCTGCCTCAAAAAAAAAAAAAACTGCCACCAGAGCAGCGGGCCTGTGTCCCTGACCATGTGTGAGCTCACTTCAGGGAAGTACCCAAACTGCAGGTACAAAGAGAAGCACCTGAATGCACCTTACATAGTGGCCTGTGACCCTCCACAACAGGGTGACCCAGGGTACCCACTTGTTCCTGTGCACCTGGATAAAGTTGTCTAAGGCCTGGCGCCCACATTCCACCTCACACTCTGCAGACTGTACGCTGCTGCTTTTCCTCCCTCCAGTTCGTTATTAATCCTTGCTCCCCGTTGCAAATGCCATTTCCTTCACACACACCCAACCTCACATATTCTTGGTTTCTTAGGGAGTTTTAAAGACACTCCAAATGACGAGGGAAGAGGGCAGATTCTCTTCAGCCTTTCATTGTAGCTTACTTTGCAGCCCTTCCAGAGTCAAGCCCTCAGGATCCCCACAAGGATGGATCCAGGTTTGGTGAGGCCTGTGGCTTATCTAATTTTGAAGACCCTCTTAAAGAAAAAGGATGTAAAATTACAAATGTAAAATAAGATCCTTGGAAGGGCTCTGGCTGGACAGTTCAGGGAGATCCCAGACAGGGGTAATTATCTAGGGAAGGAAGGAAGGGGAATCTGCTGTGTTCCCTGTGTTGGGCAAAGAAATGCATCTGATCTTGCTGTAATAAAGACTCTGCTGTTGCTGATGGAGTGTGTGTTACTGTCCTGGGGTAAGTGGAGAGGTTTGGAGCTCCAATTCCGAGGCCCTGAAAAGGCTCTGAAACACTTAACTCTGTGAGGCATCAGCTCTACCTGCCTTGCAGGCCAGAGGGAAAGCAGCACCCTGAGCAGGCACAGTCTCGGAAGCTGACTTGATTCTGTCCTCCAGGCCCTTGAGGGCTCTCTGGTTGTCCCCTCTCATGTGAAGGGGTAGAGTGACAGGAAGGGCAGGCTGAGCCCTGGGATGCCAGTCAGGTCTGAGGCCTGACCCCCTTGTTTGTGCACAAGACCTGAGTTCATGCTTCATCTACGTGACCCAAAGCAGGACCCTCAGCGTTCTGAAGTGAACTTCCCTCCCTGGGGAATTTCAGAATCAGGACCTACTAAGAATCCTGATGTGGTTTTAATCATTGCTGAAGACTAACTGTGGTAAAGGGGCAGTTTTATATCCAATCGGCCATAGACCAATACTTTTGTACAATACAGTACAATGAATTACTAGAAAATGAAATATAACTGTAGAAAATACAAGCCCAATTGTTTTATTACTAGATTTAATTAATAGAAAATACTCTGTCAAATTGCCTTAACAGTTACTGGTTTTTTGGGTTTTTTTTTCCACACAAGGTCTCACTCTGTCGCCCATGCTGCAGTGCAGTGGCCCAATCTCTGCTCATTATAGCCTCGACATCCTGGGTTCATGTGATCCTCCCATCTCAGCCTCCTGAGTATCTGGGACTACACGTACAAGCACAGCACTGCACCTGGCTAATGTTTGCATTTTTTTGTAAAGACAGGGTTTCACCATGTTACCCAGGCTGGTCTCAAACTCCTGGGCTCAAGCGATCCACCCACCTGGACCTCCCAAAGTGCTGGGGATTACAGGCATCAACGGTGGCGCGCAGCCCATAAAAGTTTCCTAATGTTTCCTCTCAATTTCTGTACTTGTAATGATAGATATTCACAGAGAGAAAAACATACACATATCATACACATATACACACATACATACCTACATACCAACATAAGGCACACACATAAACACCCTCATATGCACATATATACAGAGGAACACATAGTAACAATGTGCACCTGTGTGCACAACACCCACACATACACATATACTCACACTCAACAAGACACCCCCTCTTCTTCCCCAAGCTATCTCTGCTTCCTTATTATGCCTCCCTTCCCATATTTGGAAAGAGAGTTTCCTACACAGGCTGTGATTCAGAGTAAGGAAAGGATGTTTGGTGAAACGTGAAGTGGCAGAGAAAGCATAGAATCCAGAAATTCAAAATCCCAGTCCCCTTCTATGCTTTCTAGAACTAGAACTCATTGTAGCCTGTCACGCCAACACCATCTCACCCCAAGCGTAGTTTCCCCCACAGCCTCCAGCCCCCTCCACACTGCTCTGCCCATCACTACCACTATGTTGCCCACCCTTGTGCTTATAACCAGGGAAGACATCTGGAAGTGAGAGACAAACAGCATTCTTCTATACCCTGGCTTCTTCCCAGAGTTGTGGGCAGGCTCCACTTCCTGTGGCTGCACCTTAAATGATGGTGCTTCTCAGGGTCCTATTCTGAGCTCTCTTTTCTTCCCACACTGTACTCTACTTGAGTGACTTGACTTAATTCCATGGCTCCAACCACCATTAACCTACTCCCAAAGACAGGTATATCTCCAACCCAGAGCTCCCAAAGTCCAGACATGCATGTCCATCTTCATACTGTTACTAGCCCAGTCAGTGTCCCACAGGCATCTCAAACCAAAATACTCAAAACTAAGTTCATAATCTGCCTGGCTTCCAAATCTGTCCCTCCCTACTCCTGCAGCCTCTCAGTGTTCGTTAGTGGAAACATCATACCCAGTCATTTGAAGTCCTAATCTAAGACACATCTGTGTCAACTCATGCTTGTCTGTCTGTTTCTCCAGTAATTGCCCACCTTATCCCAGGAACTACCTCAAGAGGGCATAAAAGTTATTGAGTTTTATTTTCTTTTTTCCAAACAGCACTGAGTTCCTAATATGTGCTTAATACACATTATGGCTTTGGAGGGGGGCCGTGATTTGGAGCTAGGCAAATATATGTAGGTTGGTACAATCGCAGATTCACTATCTTATTTAGAGGGCAAGATTAAATGGTACATATGAAACTACCAAGTAATAAGATAGAAGAGAAGAATAAACCAAATGGATTCTGTAACATTTTTCTCCCACCTCATCTAGGGTTTGATTTATCCTAAAGTTCATTTATCGTAATCTAAAGTTCATTCTCCGTTGAATGTTAATTTTCCCGTTGCGTACCTCTGGCTTAGCATTAGGTCTGTAGCCAGGGTTAGGCAACACCAAGAGAAGTTCATCCATTCAATATCTATAAGAGTTGTGGCCCCAGAAGCTGGGAAGAGTGTGAAAAGAATTCAGAATAGAATGAATTGTTAAGCAGACTAATTATATCCAAACAAGTGGGGGTAGCAACCTGGGTAGGAGTTTCTGACTTCCTTGTGTAGGCTGAAGAATTAGATGGAGTGTAACTTGAATCTAGGGGTCATAGGCTGTAAAGCTGGCCCATTCTGAGGGTAATGACACAGCACGCATAAAACAGGGCTCAGTGGGGCACCTGGGGCCACAGAAGAGCTGCCCAATAGCCTTGGGACAGAATCTCTACTGGGTACGCTCTCTGGGCCCCTGAGAACGTGTTTCCAAAAAATCACTTGAGAAGAGTCTCCTCAGCCATTTGGGAGGACATAAGTATTTTAAAGTGGGTAAGTATGTTTTAATATCCAGAAAATTTAGAATGAAGTATAGAAATGTTTAAAAGAATCAACACATAGTATTCACGTGTTCGTATTAAGGAATTTGTATTAGTCTTGTCATTCTAATTTAAAATGCACATGAGTTGAAATGAGACTTTCCTTTAAAATTAGTCTTGGATCATTTAAGAAAACATAGAAATTGAATCATCCTATTTATAAATTGTTAGATTTATAAAGGTGTTTAGGTATTCAGGAATGCTTTGTTGGTTAGCTCAAATGGCCAAATTACTTTATAAGGACGTGGAATATATATTGAATTTATAAAATAACTCTTCTAATGTTTAAAGAGTTTCCTTAACTACTTACAAATAAGATCAAATAGTCAGTGAATACGATTCTTTAAAGTGATTGTTAGAATTTATTTCTATGTAAGTTAAACATAAAAGCTTACGGAAGCTGATTTATAACTTTAACATAGGAAACATAAATGTTAAAAAGCCAAGTGGCCTCTAAATACTCTTTGCTCGGCACAAAAGAAACATTTTAAAGACTCACATTAACACTACAAGACCGATTCCTTTTCTATGATATTTTCATCTATACTGCACAGTGAGCTTTGGTGATTATATTTTCTGGTGTTAATATGTTTGTTGATTTTGCTGGGGCGTTTAGCAGGGAGGGAAGCTCAAGTCTTAGGCTCAAGGGCATGTGACTGGCAGTGGAGCTTTCAGAATGGAGTCTGGACCTCTGTCTCTCCTCAGCATTCTCCTCCCTCTGCACTGTGCTGCCTTCAGTTGGGTTATTTTTCTGACTTGGGAATGGGAGTATTATATCCTAGAAAAACTGAGAAACGTGAGCAGGGTTTCCCTGAGGCCGGTGTAGGGGTGGCAGAGGAATTCAGCAAAATATACTCCAAGAAAAAGTAAAACTCAAAGACTGTGGGCAGGTCTCCATCCTTTATAGGGACTTTTCCTCCTTGGCCAAACTTAGAGTTTTGAGACTACTTTTACTAAGTAAAGTAGCTTTTAAACTGTAAACAAAACAGGCTGGGCACAGTGTCTCATGCCTATAATTCCAACACTTTGGGAGGCTGAGGTGGGGGATCAATACAGCCCAGGTGTTCAAGACCAGCCTGGGCAGTATAGTGAGACCTTGTCTCTTAAAAAAAAAAATTAATTAGCTGGGTGTGGGGGTGTGCACCTGCCTGTAGTCCCAGCTTTTTGGGATGCTGAAGTGGGAGGATTGCTTGAGCCCAGGAGGTGGCGGTTGCAGTCAGCTGAGACTGCACCACTGTACTCCAGGCTTGGCAACGGAGCAAGACCCTGTCTCAAAAAGGAAACAAAAACAAAAAATGCATTTTAAGCCACCAGTTTTAAGCAAAAATTGCTTAAAAATGCATTTTAACCAATTTACACTTCAGTAAATTAGAGTGCCTGCCTACAAGTGGTGTGTACATATGTGTGTGTGTATGTGTGTGTATTTAAACAAACCCGTGTTCAGGATGAAGAAGTAAAATTACGTTAATGGAATTAGGAGTGCTATATTCCACCAAATACAGATCTTTTGGGATTCCAAACTCCTCACCTGAAGTGCAAATATCTATTGGCACGAATAAAACAAGATAATGTAACAATTACTTGGAATCAATCACTTAGGTGTTGGATTTGGCTTGGGGTTATTTGGAGGCAAGGCAAGGATATAGGTTTTGCAATGGGGGGGTCATAGGAGTAGGTTCAACATGGGCAGAGACCTGGAGGTAGACACTGAGTACAAAAAAAGGAGATGTCAAGGAACTAGAGACAAAGTTTTACCCGCTGCTTGGCAGTTCTGAAGTCTGGGGGATGGGAGTGACTTCATGCTGTTGAAATTCCCAGATTGCCTGCTCCAGGAGACTGATTCTGCTGGGGGTCTGCCAGTGAGAGCTGGGGCTGCTGCTGGCTGTAACAGGCACAGGTTATGTCTCAATAAATGTTCATTTAACAAAATGTGGTTTTGGAGCAAAGGGCTGGGGCTAGGAAAATGTACAGATCACAAATCTGGGAAGTTTATAAACAATTTCTTTAAAAGCTCTCTCATTATACTTAAATTTTTTCAGTGAGAAGGAATTTACCTATGGAGACAGCTTGTCCCATTTTCAGGCAACTCTTAAGTACTTAAAAGTGCCTTACATAGAACCTAATCTGCTTCTCTATAACTGCAACAATTCACTGATGCCCTACTGCTTTGAGCCATTCAGAATAAGCCCAATTCCTGTTCACAATCAACCTTTTAAATATTTTAAGAGTGTTTCATGACCCCTGCCCTCCACATATTGCCACATCTGGCAATAACAACAGTTATAAAATGGCTTCTACCATTTGACCCAATAATTCCATTTTGTAAAATATGTCAAATGGGAATAATTCAAAGTGGGGAGGAGTACATTTCTGCAAATCTTTTTATACTTTTCCTTTGTACAATGGAGAAAAGTTAAACAATATAAATTCCCTAAAATTCAGAGTGACTAAATGAATAGTGAACAACTACTTGATTTTTTATTTTATTTATTTTTTTTTTTTTTGAGACGGAGTCTCTCTCTATCGCCCAGGCTGCAGTGCAGTGGCGCAATCTCGGCTCACTGCAACCTCCATCCACTGGGTTGAAGGGATTCTCCTGTCTCAGCTTCCCAAGTAGCTAGGAATACAGGTGCACTCTGCCACACCCGGCTAATTGTTGTATTTTTAGTAAAGACTGGGTTTCACCATGTTGGCCAGGCTGGTCTTGAACTCCTGATCTCAGGTGATCCGCCCACCTCGGCCTCCCAAAGTGCGGGGATTACAGGCATGAGCCACCACACCCAGCCTACTTGATGCTTTAACTAAAGACAATGTAGGCAAAAATTATACTGATACATGGAAATATATATGGACATGAAGAAAGCAGAACAGAAAACTGTTATTTTCAAATGGGTTGCAACTACATGAAAGAGTTTCTGGGTTTGTACATCAACGAAGTTGGTAAGCAACTTTGGAACCTTTCCAGAAGTCCCCCTCCAAACCATGCTTCCTCCAGACTCTTCTACTACAATGAACCTACTCTGAGCCAGATGATGGTCCACATCTGTCTTAAATTCTGTCAGGGCCAGGCATGGTGGCTCACGCCTTTAATCTGTAATCCCAGCACTTTGGGAGGCAGAGGCAGGTGGATCACCTGAGATCAGGAGTTCAAGACCAGCCTGAGCAACATGCTGAAATCCCATTTCTACTAAAAATACAAAAATTAGCCAGGCCTGGTGGCGGATGCCTGTAATCTCAGCTACTTGGGAGGCTGAGGCAGGAGAATCGCTTGAACCCAGGAGGCAGAGGTTGCAGTGAGCCGAGACTGCACCACTGCACTCCAGCCTGGGCGATGAGCAAAACTCCACCTCAAAAACAAACAAAAAACAACATCAAAAAAATTCTGTCCTGCATGCTTTCCACTTGCAAATATCCTCCAACAGACAAACAAACAAACAAACAAACCTCATGAGGACTGATTCCAGGAAGACAGGAAAGCAGTTGACCCCAAGCCTCTGCCTTGCCGTTCCCACCTCTCTCTTGTCCCCAACACCATTCCTGTTCTGTGGAGCTTTCTACCCTCCTTTCAGCCTTCACTTGGATTTATGATCTCTTTTGGGAATGGTCAGACACTAGCTGAAAAAGCAGTGACAAAATAGACGAGGTTCTTCATTTCATAAAGTTTATTTTTAAATTATATGTGGTAGAAAGGTGAGTCTATTATGACAGAAAATAAATACATAATCAATAGAGATAAATGCGTGAAGAAAATAAAACAGAATAACATTATTCAGAAAGACGATGGGTGAAAGACCACTTTAGACCAGGTGGCCAGGGAAGAAGACTTTTGGGACTATAATACTTTAGTTAAGACCTGAAGGATGGGCCGGGCGCGGTGGCTCAAGCCTGTAATCCCAGCACTGTGGGAGGCCGAGACGGGCGAATCACGAGGTCAGGAGATCGAGACCATCCTGGCTAACACAGTGAAACCCCGTCTCTACTAAAAAATACAAAAAACTAGCCGGGCGAGGTTGCGGGCGCCTATAGTCCCAGCTACTCGGTAGGCTGAGGCAGGAGAATGGCGGGAACCCGGGAGGCGGAGCTTGCAGTGAGCTGAGATCCGGCCACTGCACTCCAGCCCGGGCGACAGAGCAAGACTCCGTCTCAAAAAAAAAAAGACCTGAAGGATGAGAGCCAGCCACTGGAATCATGAATGAAAAGAAAGCTCCAGACAGAAGGAAAGAAGAGCAAAAACGTGCCAAATTAAACATCTTTAGGAATAAGTAAGGCATGTTTAAAGAACTGAAAGAAGGGGCCAAATGCAGTGGCTCATGCCTGTAATCCCAACACTTAGGGAGGCCAAGGTGGGCCAATCGCCTCAAGTCAGGAGTTTGAGACCACCCTGGCCAACATGGTGAAAACCTGTCTTTACTAAAAATACAAAAATTAGCTGGGTGTGGTGGCATGTGCTTGTAAGCCCAGCTACTCGGGAAGCTGAGGCACCAGAATCACTTGCACCTGGGAGGTAGAGGTTGCAGTGAGTCTAGATTGCGACACTGCACTCCAGCCTGGGCGACAGAGCAAGACTTTGTCTCAATAACAGCAACAACAATAGCAACAACAACAAAAACCCTGAAAAACTGAAAGAAGGCCACTGTGGCTGCAGGGTCACCAGTGACTTAGCATAATGTCACCACAGGGCTATGGTAAAAGATGAAGCAGAAAAGAAAAGGAGAGATAGGTAGAAAAGGAATCATGATGCAAATGGAAAGCCATTAGATGGGGTTGATGAGATTTATTTGGATTTTTTTTTTTTTTTTCGGAGACAGAATCTCGCTCTGTCGCCAGGCTGGAATGCAGTGGTACAGTCTCAGCTCACTGCGACCTCCACCTCCCGGGTTCAAGCGATTCTCCTGCCTCAGCCTCCCAAGTAGCTGGGATTACAGGCACGTGCCACCACGCCCAGCTAATTTTTATGTTTTTAGTAGAGACAGGGTTTCACCATGTTGGGGTTTCACCATGTTGGCTAGGATGGTCTTGATCTCTTGACCTCCCGATCCACCTGCCTTGGCCTCCCAAAGTGCTGGGATTACAGGCATGAGCCACCGGCGCCCGGACTGATTTATTTGGATTTCTAAGATTACTCTGGCTATGGTGCAGAGAATGGCTTATCAGAAGGTAAGAGTGGAACAGGCAGACAAGTGGGGAAACTAATGTGCTAGCACTGGCAAGATGGTGGTGGTATGGACCTTGATGACAGTTCAGAGAAGACAAGTTGTAAATTTTTGAAAAAATATTACCCAATCAAATAAAACCAAAACCAATGAAAAACTAAACCATAAATAGAACTGATATATATTTACATATCACACAAATTTTTTTACCCTAAAATAACTAGGATATTGATCCCCAGACTCCTTGGAAGGCAGCGCTAACAAGAACATGTGCTCTCAAGCCCATCCTTAAAATTCCCTTTGTGGTGCTTCATTAATTCCCCCTAACTTGAGGCATGGGGCTGAGGCAGAGCCCTAGTCACTGCTACCCTCCAAGGGAGAAATAGTGAGCAGCCTAAAAGCCCAACCCTCTATAAGATGGCAGTCATAGCTCTTGGTGCACATAAACCGCACAATAAACAGTACAGATACAGATGTTTTTCCACCTTCCCCTGTATTCGGATAGCACTAGTTTTCCATAAGAACCATACTGGAAATGTCTTCAGAATTATTTTAACTATTACTCTAAAACAAGTCTAGAAAAAGGTAGGTTTTTTTTTTGTTTTTTTTTTCTCTGACCCACAGGGACATATCTATCACTTTTAGAATCTCAACGCTGGCTTCTACGAAAACAAATTTAGCATTTTTTTTTTTTTTTTAGCGTGATGGTTAGGTGGCAGAAACAGTGATGCGGTGTTTAAAACTCCTCTTTTATGAACTTTGACAGCTTAGATGAGACCCTATAACTTATTAGTTGAGAGTGAAGGCTCTGGCATCAGACAGCCTAGGTTCACATCCTGGTTTCTCATTTACTGTGTAGCTTAGAGAGAGTTTATTAACATCAATAAGTTACAATTTCATCTGTAAAACAGGAGTTCGAGAAGCCCCAAAGAATCTTTAATGGGTGAAGTATGGTAAGAACTGTTTGTGAATGAGAAGGCTTGTAAGTCTGGTCTATTCCCAGCCTCTAATTTCTCCATTATAACTACCCCTTCATATTCCCCCACTAAAAATACATGTATCAACACATACTCTGTTGTGTACACACACACGTACACACACACACTTCTAGGTAAGAGCCTGCATTCTTGGAAGAAAGTGGTATTTAACTGCTGTGACCACATGTCACTTACTTAAAATAAACCATTGTAATTTAGCACAGATTTGAAAACTCCTAGAAAGAAGGGGTAACTGCATCCCTGATTCTGTATCCAAACTTCCTTACCCCATCAGCTCAAAAACTTTCAGTGGCTCCCCTTTTTCTCCATGAAAAAAAAAATGATCCACTCCCTTTTCCCAGGAGTTTGTGGACCCCCATAGCCAGATTAATTTATATTCCACCACGTAAGAGTAGTGAGCCCTGGAGTCCAATGGACAACCTCCGACCCTACCAAGCGTTCCCTAAACAATATGAGGAATGGAAGGCCTATGTGAGGAAAGGTTCAGACACTCTCAACACCGAGAATGAATGAGCTGGGTTTGAGACAAGTGAATAAGATTTTTTAAAACACTGGCCCCTGTAACCAGCCACTGGGCAGTATTTACGGAATGGACACCAGGGGGTAGCAAAATCTCACTCTCCTAGCTCTAGAGAGTGTCGGTGACTCGAGGGTCCCATAACCCAGTGTTAGAAAGAGCTCCAACTCCACAGCTCTAACTGTGCTTGGAAGATGGTTACTGGGGCTTGCTGCCATAGGTTCTTTTTTGACGCTATGGAGCAGAGGCCTCTTCTTGCCTCTAAGAAGGATGAACATTTGCTCTGTCCTTTTCCAGGCTCAGCGGAGCGGAGAAAAAGGTGGAGGTTAGCGTCCAGAGGAGGTGAGAGAAGAGCAAGTCACCTTGGCGGCTCCCCCGCCTCCCCTCTCGCTGTTCCAACAACTGCCCAGAGGCTCCGGCCTCCGAGGAACTGCAGGCGAGGCCGGACGTTTTCTCATCATCGCCCTCCAGCTGCAGGGGCACACGCGTTCACGCCCCTCCGGGGACTATTCGGCTTTCCAATCTCCTCTCCTCTCCTTTCCGTCCACCCTTTAGAAGGGCTCACGGAGCTGCGGTGCTTCCCGGTGCCTGCTCAGAGGCCAGGCAGGGTATCTCCCCGCCGTGCCCGTGCCTCTCCCCGGGCTCCTGGGAGACCCCCATCCGGCCTTCCTTTCCCATTCAGACACGGTCGGGGGACGCTCGGGGTTTGATGAGGAAGCGAGGCTAGAACTTTCGTAACTAGCCCACCCCGCTTTGTCTCCTGAGCCAAAAACCCATCTCCACGGCCACGAGCCCAGGCCCTGCGGGACGCTATAATCACCCCAACAGAAGGAAAGGGCTGGCATCCAGTACCGAATCCTCGAACTGGAGGCCTGGTGCCTTCCCTCTTCTAGCCGAATAGACAGATAGGGATGCGGAAGGGAAGGTCCACGGAGGAGAGAACTCAGAAAATGTCCGGCGAAATGCACGCCCTCCATGAGCATCCCGATCCGGGAACCCTGCCACCTCGCCCACGATGTCCGCCCCCTATCCCAAGCCTTCGCTGCTCCCTGACTCCCGCACACTCCCGCCTTCCCCAGGCAACACAGAGGAGCCCATTGTCAGCCCAGAGGCTCCAGGCCCGAGGAGATGGAGGGAAAGGAGGAGGGCGGGCAAGCCCCAGGGGGATTGGGGAATCCCCTGATTCCCGGCCTTCCGCTCTCTGCTAGGCAGGCAGGGGCCTGAAGGTCTCATTTGAGCCCCGGGTCCTGCCAAAGTCTAGAAACCGATGAGAGAAGAGGGTCCCGGGCGAGTTAGAGCGGGGAGGCTTTCCAGCCGCAGGAAGACCCCAGTTCTGGGAAGGGGCGGCACAAGGGAATTCACGCACGCCCCAGCCTTTGGAGCATCCCTTGCCGAGGCTAAACTGATCCCGCGGGGAGCGAGGCGGTGGCGGGAAAAGAGGGGCATCCTCGGCTGGGCGGGCCTCCGAGGGTCAGGGTCGGGGTTACCCGCTGGAGGGCGGGGCGGAGAAGAAAGAAGGTTGCCGGTGAACGGGACGGATAGGCTGGGGACGCCCGGGGAGCGGCAGAGAGTCTGGACGCGGGAGATAGAGTCCCGGCAAGGGGTCCCGCGCGGAGGCGGGGGCGGGCGCTGAAGGGCGGGGCGGGGAGGGGCGGCCGTCTCGGCCCTCCCTGGCGGGGCCCCGCGGCCTGGAAGCCGGAGCGGGCCGAGCCGCCACCGCGGCCGGAGCTGTCCCTTAGCCAGACCCGGCGAGACACGAGCGGCGGGAGGGAGGCGGTGGCGCGCCCGGCCCCGCCCGCCCGACCAAGCGTCGGACGCGGCCCGGCGCCGAGCCATGGTGAGTCCGGCGTCGCAGCCCCCTGGGTCCCCTTGGCCTTCGCGCAGCCCGCTCCGGGCCCCCAGTCCCCAGCCTGGTGCCTCCCGATCCTGCCTCGGACTGTTCGGCGCTCCTGGGACTCTCCTCCCTCCCATCCCCCCTTCTTCGATTTGTCTGTCCGTCTGCCCGACTGTTTAGCTCCTGTCCCCACCGAGTATTGCCCTCACCCTTTCTTCCTCCTCTCCTCCGCCTCCTCCCCCATCCTCCCTTGAGTCTCTCCCCTAATCCACACACCTCCCCGCTCCCCGCCCTCCTCTGTCCTGACCTGTGCCTTTCTTTCCTGGAGCTTCCCTCCCCCTCCTGGTCCCAGCTCCTTACCCGCGGGAGACCCCAGCGGGTTGGTCCTGCAGCGTCCCTGGAAGAGGCCCGGCCCCTCGGGTCATGAGAACTGACTTGCATGGAACCACCATTTTCCATCCCTGTCCCCAACCCGGTGAGGCAGGCCCACCCATCCGGCCCTGGGGGACCGGCCACAGCTGTGGCTGGGCCGGGTCCAGAGGCATGGCCAAAAAGGGAAATTCCCGCAGAGAAAAAGGGCTGCCTCAGGGTAGTTGGGGGTCCTTGGGGGGAGCTCACAGAACCAGGGGGCGTGACACTGCCAGAGCCGACCGGAGTTTGTGGGGGAGGGAAGTGCCCCAGAGCTCTTGCTGCAGGGAACTGAAGGGCCGCCTCAGGGCACTCCTGCTGCAGAGAGGGGGGAACACGAGCCGGAGCTCCCTGCAGGGAGTAGGGGACCCTGGTAGAAGCAACTTGGGGCCCTGGAAGCTGGAGGGTACCGCTAAGGAGAAGCCCACACCAATAGGAGTGAACACTACCCTGGAACTTTCACTGCAGAGTACTCTGAAGCATCGCTGCAAGAGTGGACACTGCCAGAGAGAGCGCCCACTGCAAAGAGGGCGGGGGCATGGCCAAGGGGGCGCTCGCTGCAGAGTGAAGGAGGGGGAGAGGCCTTGCCAGGGGGAGCGCACCGCAGGGAGTGGAGGAGGGGCAGGGGCACTACTGGGGCCGCCCCTCTACGGAGGGAAGGGCACCCTCTGGCAGGGAGGCTGGAGGAAAAAGAAAGAGGAACTGGGCCAGGGAGAGCTGACTCAGTCTCTCTGGTCTCCTCTCTGGTCCCCGCCGGCAGGAGGCTGGGTCCCCGTGCTCCCGCCCGCCGCCTCCCTCCCCAGACCCCTCCTCCCCTCCTGCCGCTGCTGTTTCCTGTGGCTGAGACTCTCGCTCAGCCATGAGCTCACCGCCCCTAATGGGTTGCAGCTGCCTCGCTGATCAAGCCCTAGCTCCGCACTCCCGGCCTTGGAGCAGACGGCCCCACTCTGCCTCACCCCCGCCCATCTCCACCTTCCCCCCACCCACGCGCACTGCGTCCGCCTGGTCCCGGAACACTGGGGGTCTGTCTGCTCGCCCACACACCTTGGGGCCGGGTCTGCGAGCTGACGCGCTGAATGTCCCCGTCTCTGGAGTGGTTGCCCTAACTTCCTAGACAGTCCAGACAAACTGGATGGAGGAGCTCAGGGAAAAATAAGCTATTTTGTTTTACGGCAAAGGCAAGACATGGGGGTAGGGCAGGTAGAGACCAAGGTAAAGGCTGCATTGAGTCTCCCCTTCCCCATTTACTGCAAAAAAAAGAAAAAAAAAATTCCAGTAAAAGGAACTTCAAAGACTGTCTTGAAAGAGAAGTTTGCAAAGGAATAGCCCAAGGGGTGGTTGTTTAGGTTAGGGGATGGAGGAAGATGTCTCATTGACTCACTTAGGGAGGGGAGTCTGGATGAAGCAGGGCTGAGTCTTTTTGAGACTCCTAGTGGAGGCTGGCAGAGAGAGGTCCCACTGGAATCAGAAAAGACCAGCTCTAATGCATACCATTAAGGCCTCCTCCTCCCTTCCCACAAGTTCCTTTTGTGACTTTTTTCTCTTTCAACTGCCCCCACCCGGTTCTTTGTAACCCAATCCCACATGCTCTAGGATTGGGTGATTGCTTCAGAGCCACTGTGGGAGAGGGAAGAGGGATGCTAGAAAGACCTAAGACAGTCACAGACAGTCTTTCCATCCTCCTCTTTTCACCAAATGACCATCTCTTTTTCACCAAATGATCATCTCTAGGACATAATTGTGGGTGATGGCACCTCCACTTAAGATGGGGAGCTCTGGATGGTGGGTCTTATGAGAAGGGATTTGCAGGATGGCTCACACCCTCAAGTTCTCAGCCATAAGCTCAGTCCCCTGATAGCCCAGAAGCCTGTCTTTTCTCTCCTGGGAAAGGTCTATGCAGTCACCCCAACTCACGAGCACCCGGAACAGCCCTGATCAGGGGCATTCACAACAAATTCTCTCTGGATCTCCAAAGCCAAGGTCTCAGAACTTGAGTGTTGAGTGCCCTGCCACGCTTGTGCACTCTGGCCCAGCCCCACTCCCGTTCTGGACTCATCAGCCAGCATTTCCTGAGTGCTCACTTTTTGCACACATTGTACAATGGGGGCCTTGGAGAACACAGCCACCCCCAGACCAGTGCAGCTCCCAAGGAGCTGCGATTGGGTGAGCTCTAGGGATCTGTAGCCTGGTCCTATCTCTACAGGAGCCTGAGCCAGTGGAGGACTGTGTGCAGAGCACTCTCGCCGCCCTGTATCCACCCTTTGAGGCAACAGCCCCCACCCTGTTGGGCCAGGTGTTCCAGGTGGTGGAGAGGACTTATCGGGAGGACGCACTGAGGTACACGCTGGACTTCCTGGTACCAGCCAAGCACCTGCTTGCCAAGGTCCAGCAGGAAGCCTGTGTGAGTGGCCGTGCATCACTATTCTGCCTTCCCCAAGATCCACTGCCACACTCTTCAGACTAGCCAGGCTGACTAATTCCCCCACTAACCTGGATATACAGCCTCCCCTAATACTGATCTCTCCAGAGTCACTTAAGCCTCGTTCTCTGACCTCCCACAAACTTTGACCTTCACAGGCACTGACCATTCAGACACTAACACACACACGCACACATTCATCTTCCCCAAATTCATCTTGACCCCTGAGAAATACTGACCCCCAAAGACCCTAACTCTCCAGACCCAATTCCAGACATTTTCACCCCCTCATATGAATTTCTCAAGATACTAACTCCCCCGTACATGAGTCAACAGAGATCCTTCATTTCTACAGATATAAAGACTTCTAAGAGTCTTTAACTTCTCCAAGACAATGGCATCTGCTGACCATGTCTTGGTAGCGATTCAGTTCTTACCCTCCCACACACGGAACTAGCTTCCTCGAGAAGCTTCCTACCACTAGGAGACCGATCAGTCCCAATCCCTTCCTCTCTGCCACCTGAATACCCCAAATCTCCCCTTCTGCTCTCCTGAGAGTGTAATCTTCCAGGCATAGGGCTGGTCCTGCCTAGGGTGGGCCCATTCTAACTGCCCTCTTCTGCTGGCTTCTTCAGCAGAGGCCTGAGTGCAGCCTCCCATCTCTCTCCCCAGGCCCAATACAGTGGATTCCTCTTCTTCCATGAGGGGTGGCCGCTCTGCCTGCATGAACAGGTGGTGGTGCAGCTAGCAGCCTTACCCTGGCAACTGCTGCGCCCAGGAGACTTCTATCTGCAAGTGGTACCCTCAGCTGCCCAAGCACCACGACTAGCACTCAAGTGTCTGGCCCCTGGGGGTGGGCGGGTGCAGGAGATTCCTGTGCCCAATGAGGCCTGTGCCTACCTATTCACACCTGAGTGGCTACAAGGCATCAACAAGGACCGGCCAACAGGTCGCCTCAGTACCTGCCTACTGTCTGCGCCCTCAGGGATTCAGCGGCTGCCCTGGGCTGAGCTCATCTGCCCACGATTTGTGCACAAAGAGGGCCTCATGGTCGGACATCAGCCAAGTACGCTGCCCCCAGAACTGCCCTCTGGACCTCCAGGGCTTCCCAGCCCTCCACTTCCTGAGGAGGCGCTGGGTACCCGGAGTCCTGGGGATGGGCACAATGCCCCTGTGGAAGGACCTGAGGGCGAGTACGTGGAGCTGTTGGAGGTGACGCTGCCTGTGAGGGGGAGCCCAGCAGATGCTGAAGGCTCCCCGGGCCTCTCCAGAGTACGGACAGTACCCACTCGCAAGGGTGCTGGAGGGAAGGGCCGCCACCGGAGACACCGGGCGTGGGTGCACCAGAAGGGCCTGGGACCTCGGGACCAGGATGGAGCACGCCCACCCGGTGAGGGGAGCAGCACTGGAGCCTCCCCTGGGTCTCCCTCAGGAGCTGAGGCTGTCCCAGAGGCAGTAGTCTTAGAGGTGTCTGAGCCCCCAGCAGAGGCCGTGGGAGAAGCCTCTGAATCTTGCCCCCTGAGGCCAGGGGAGCTTAGAGGAGGAGGAGGAGGTGGCCAGGGGGCTGAAGGACCACCTGGTACCCCTCGGAGAACAGGCAAAGGAAACAGAAGAAAGAAGCGAGCTGCAGGCAGAGGGGCTCTTAGTCGAGGAGGGGACAGTGCCCCACTGAGCCCTGGGGACAAGGAAGAGGCCAGCCACCAAGAAGCCCTTGGCAGTCTGCCCTCACCAAGTGAGCACAAGCTTCCAGAATGCAGCCTGGTTAAGGAGGAATATGAAGGCTCAGGGAAGCCAGAATCTGAGCCCAAAGAGTTCAAAACAGCAGGCGAAAAAGAGCCTCAGCCCTCTGAAGCCTGTGGGCCTACAGAAGAGAGTGCCAGAGAGAGAGAGCAGGAGGGGCCAGGCCTGGTGTGTATGGCAGGTGAGATGACACTGAGTGAGGTTCATGGGGCGAGGGCCAAAGCAGGTCGGGCCTATGGGAGGGGGCAGGATGAGGAGCCGGGTTACGCTGGGAGCAGAACAACCAGAACCATCTTAACTTCAGTCCCATTTTTCTGTCTGTGTCTGTGCAGGACACGCAGGCCCAGAAGGCCTCCTGTCTGACACTCCAACACCTCTGCTGGAGACTGTGCAAGAAGGAAAAGGGGACAGCATTCCAGAAGAGGCCCTTCCAGTCTCCATCTCTGATGACCCTGATGTGGCTTGGGACTTGATGGCATCTGGATTCCTCATCCTGACAGGTCAGTGGGCATCAGTGGGTGAAGGGAAAAAGGATTGGGAAAGAGAAGCAATTGGGTGGGCTTGGGGACTGGGGGAGGCAGGGTGGAAGGGAGGTAGGCTTGGACTGCTCCCAGCCAGGACAGCCTGGCCGTTTTGTGTCTTCAGGAGGGGTGGACCAGAGTGGGCGAGCTCTGCTGACCATTACCCCACCGTGCCCTCCTGAGGAGCCCCCACCCTCCCGAGACATGCTGAACACAACTCTTCATTACCTCCACTCACTGCTCAGGTAACCGAGGCCCAGTCCTGGCACCCTGGACACTAACCTCCTGGTTCATGAGGACCCTCACCTCCTCCTTCTCAGGACACTGACCTTCTGACCTCTAAGGACACCTACTTCTTCACCCTTCAGATTTCAAGTCATTGACCTTTGGCCTTACTGACCCTGACCTCCAGCTTCATATCTTCATTGATCCTCAAAAGCAACACTGTTGACTTTCACTGTCTTCCAACACTACCAAGATCATCAGGACATTGGTTCACTTATTCAACAAATATTTATTGAGCACTGAGTACCTATTAGGCACCATACTACAGGCTGACATTGAATGCATGCCATTCCAGAACAGAATTCTGAACTTTCCAGACCTTTAATCCGTTGGCCTAGTAGCCATATGAATATAGACTCCCAACTGCTAGGCCACTTCCTCCTGTACACGCATCCCAGAATTTGGCCCTTTGCCCATATCTTCCCAAATGTACCAGCAACTAATTTCTCCTGAGGACTATTAACTAAATACAGACCCTGTATGTCTGCCTTGCTTTATCTGCTATCCCCCAAAACACACACACAGCAGCCTCCTTGACTCTTCCTGCTCCCACAGGCCTGATCTACAGCCATTGGGGCTCTCCGTCCTGCTGGACCTTCGCCAGGCACCTTCACTGCCTCCAGCACTCGTTACTGTCTTGAGCCAACTTCAGGTAACCACCCCTTGAACAGGCAGTTCCCCTGGATCCTAACTCTTCACTAGTGGCCAGTCCAGGACACCCAATTGCCCAGTTTAGGGTTATTCTTCTCTGCCCTTAGGACTCAGGAGATCCTCCCCTCGTTCAGCGGCTGCTGATTCTCACTCATGATGGCCTTCCAACTGAACTCTGTGGATTTCAGGTTTGAGCCCTTCATTCCTACCTAGTTTCCTATCAGTAGTGGAGAAAGGAGAAGAAGCTGGCTGGAGCCCCAGGCTGGTTTCTGAGTCCTTGGGTGCCCAGGAAGAAAACCCTGCCTTACCCTCTACAGGGTGCTGAGGTACTGTCAGAGAATGATCTGAAAAGAGTGACCAAGCCAGAGGAGCTGCAGTGGGAGTTAGGAGGTCACAGAGACCCCTCTCCCAGTCACTGGGTAGAGATACACCAGGTAAGCTTCCCCTCTAACACCTAGCATGCTGGGAGCCAGGAATGACCCAGCTGAAGACATTCTAGGAGAGATGCCAGGTCCAGGACATACCATGGGGTTGCAAAAAAAGTGGTTTCCATTTCATTCAATTCAACAAGTATTTATGGCTCCCAAATCATGAGGAAAACGTGCACTGCGGCATGGTCTACTGGGGAGATGGGAGGAGTATGTTAAATTATTATTGTAATTACTATTTTTAGACAGTCTCGCTCTGTCACCCAGGCTGGAGTGCAGTGGTTCGATCACAGCTTACTGCATCCTCCACCCTCCGGACTCAAGCGATCCTCCCACATCAACCTCTTGAGTAGCTGTGGCTACAGGCATGTGCCACCACACCCAGCTAATTTTTGTATTTTCTTTTTTTTTTTTTTTTGTAGAGATGGGGTTTTGCCATGTTGCCCAGGCTGGTCTCAAACTCCTGGACTCCAGTGATCCACCTGTCTCAGCCTCTTAAAGTGCTAAGATTACAGGCATGAGCTACTGTGCCCAGCCAAATAAATTATTAATATGACATTAAGTAGTACATGATTTTTGGTGGGAGACACATCATGAAACAAGTAGAGAAGAGTGCAAGATAGTGTCATTGGGTTTCTGGAAAGCACTGAGTCAAAAGGCTGATTCTTGTTCCAAATTACTTTACCGCACTTGCAGAAATAGTGCCCTTTCTGTACCCGCTCCTTGCACCAACATCCAGGCCTCGGTATCCTCATCAGTGAAGTGTAACAATCACAGTGTAATTGCTAAAGGTCCTTCCAGCACTTATCTCATGTAATTCTATGAATATAAGTGTTGTGAGTATTCAAGAAGAGAGAAATAAACATGATCTGAGCTGAGTATGAAAGAGGGGTCTGTAGATGGTCTCTAAGCTTCGCCTTTAGTGTCAAAGGGGAAATTGACATGAATAGGCAGAGAGAGGGGGTTTGACAGGGTGAAGCCCCACTGAAGACAGAGAGAAAGGAAGGTCACAGTTACCAAGCTGTACAATGTGCCAGGCCCATGCTAGTTGCTAAACTGGCATCATCTCCTTAAAAATCACAGAAGCCTTTCTTATCCTGACTTTACAGTTGAGGAACTGAAGTTCAGGAAGGTTTCTGGACCTGCCCAACATCATACAATTAGTTAGCAACAAAGTCAGGGACTGAATTCAGCATTGCCTCCATAAAAGTCTCTGGGGCTACCTCACCCCAACCCTAGGGCTTAAGTTCCTTCTTAAACTCTAATCCTCAACTCCATCCCTGCGTGTGGGTTTCAGGAAGTGGTAAGGCTATGCCGCCTGTGCCAAGGTGTGCTGGGCTCGGTACGGCAGGCCATTGAGGAACTGGAGGGAGCAGCAGAGCCAGAGGAAGAGGTATGAAATGAGATGGGACAGTTGGGGGATGGGATTGGGATGGGGCTGGGGTGGAGCCCCAGCTGGTGGAACCCCAACTGGCAACTGCTCCCTATCCCCAGGAGGCAGTGGGAATGCCCAAGCCCCTGCAGAAGGTGCTGGCAGATCCCCGGCTGACGGCACTGCAGAGGGATGGGGGGGCCATCCTGATGAGACTGCGCTCCACTCACAGCAGCAAGTACGAGGGATGGGTGTGCGGGGGCAGGTGGAAGTGGGAGGTGGAGACACAGTCGAAGGCTGCCAACAAACCTTAGCTGCCAGACCATTCTTACTGTGCATGTATCTGGGCAAGATACCATGCTTTTACACTTACTATCTCATAACCCTCACAACATCCTTGTGTGCCATTTACTATTACAAATGAGGATTTGGAGGATCAGAAATGTTAACTGTCTTGGCCTACATCAGTCAGTAAAGAGTCAGGATTCAAACCAAAGCAGTCAGGGTTCAGCCCATGCTTTTGATCCATGCTGCTATGCAACTTCTCATGTTTGCATCCCTCAGAGGGATGGGAGGACAGAATTGAGGGGCTCAGCAAAGGGAATGATTCATTCTTTCCTGCTCCTTCCCCAGACTGGAGGGCCAAGGCCCGGCTACACTGTATCAGGAAGTGGATGAGGCCATTCACCAGCTCGTGCGCCTCTCCAACCTGCACGTGCAGCATCAAGAGCAGCGGCAGTGCCTGCGGCGACTCCAGCAGGTGAGCCAGGACTCCTATATCCTTGGCCTGGGAGTATGGCCTCCAGCACCTTTCCCGTTGGTACTTATAGTTGATGGTGTTCTTCTGGCCTGGCTTGATTGAACGCCCCTCCCTCTCTCCTCACCTTTGTTGGTCAGTGTGAGATTCAACAAGAGGGTGGGAGCATCGTAGCACCAGTAAAGAAAAGCCAGGTCTCCCCCTCCCCACTGTTTATGCTTGATCGAAGATGCTGAGAGACTGTGAGAGATGCTCAGCTGCCCTAGGGGCTTCTGAAAAGAGCTGATCAACTCTGGAGTGCCTACCTCCTTAGCTGAAAAATAATAAAAGTCTATTGATACCAGCTCATTAGTTACACTGCCACACATGCACCCTTAACTCCTTATGTGATGTCATCCCTCAGACCTGAGGTCGGAAAGGTACCACCTCCCTCCACCTTGGAAGGAGAGAGCATTGAAAGCACCTAAGAGGAACTACAGGCTTCTCTGTGGGGAAGATTCAGGAATAAGGCTGGCTTCTCTGAGCCTTGATTCTTCTCTCCTGGGGTTAAGAGCCCCATAGGGATTTACTCTCCACCCTACCATGTAAGGTAGAGGGAGCTTTGAAATCTGATTGTTCCTCCTTAGCCCCGAGCATGGTGAGTGGATACGTTATGGACCTGCAGGTGGGCATCAGGGGAAAGTTCATCTCAGGGCCAGTGCTAAAGCGGGAGCCGAGACTTTCTATTTCCTAGAATTTCTTCGTATTGGCTTCCTCTAAGCCAATATCCTAGAGATGGGTTGCATCTCCTGTTTGCTTACCTGCTTATTAGCTGTTTCCCCAACTGTTTAAAAACAAGATTTGGAATCTAAAGTGCTCAGCTTGACTTCTAGTTCTGCCATGTGTAAGATGTTGGACAAGTCATGAAGCTTCTCTGAGTTCCCAAGTCCTCATCTGTAGAATTGGGATAGTAACAATTAACTCACAACACGGTTAGAAAGATCAAATGAATTCAGCAAAGGACTATAAAAGTGGTTATTGTTGGCACTGGCTATTAGGAAGAGTCTCAGACTTCTCATCCTCAGGCTGTCCCACCCCCAGCTTCCAGCCTTTCTTCAGAGGAGAATATTATCATCACTTTTTGGTCAAATATCTCAGAACCAGCATGAGAGTTTGTATAGCCCCATAATAGGCAATTAAAGCTGGACACACACACACAAACCCACACACACATACACACACACCCCTTCTGTGCTGTTTCTCCAGGCTAGGTCCCTGCAACCCTTGCCCACCAATTGCCAAGGCTTAGTGAAAGCCGACAGTCATCCATATGACCCTCATCCTGCCTTTGGTTCACCCCAGTTTGATGTACTTCACCCTCGGGCATAGCTCTGGAACTTTGACCCACCTCCCTCAGTACTTTCCACCAGCCCAGCTTCCCACTCATCTGGCACCTTACTGAAGATTTCTTGCTCGGTTTTTCACTTGACCCTTGTGGAAACTACTACCATTCACTGTTGTCATTCCCATATTGCAGATGAGATGCAATAGTTCACTCAAGGTTCTACAGATTGGTGTGGTGGGGCTGATGCTGGATCTCAGCCCTTCCTTGCCTTTCCACTCCATGACCCCCTACTCTCCCACCCCATCTGCCTCAGGTGTTGCAGTGGCTCTCGGGCCCAGGGGAGGAGCAGCTGGCAAGCTTTGCTGTGCCCGGGGACACCTTGTCTGCCCTGCAGGAGACAGAGCTGCGATTCCGGGCTTTCAGCGCTGAGGTCCAGGTGAGAAAGGGCAGGAGGGCAGGTGAGAGGAGGCAGGGGGAGACTACCTAGGAGTGAGGACCAGGTCTGAGAGCAGCCTGCCTTCTCCAGGAGCGCCTGGCCCAGGCACGGGAGGCCCTGGCTCTGGAGGAGAATGCCACCTCCCAGAAGGTGCTGGATATCTTTGAACAGCGGCTGGAGCAGGTTGAGAGTGGCCTCCATCGGGCCCTGCGGCTACAGCGCTTCTTCCAGCAGGTACATGCAGAGCCTTTTCCTTCTGTTCCCCCCATTTCCATTTCTTTACTTCCTTTCTGCATGGAGAGGCTAATCAAATTGTTAAAAGCGGAGGCTGAGGAGCCCATCTCCTTGGTTTTGACTCTTAGCTGTGCCACCTGCTTGCTGAATGACCTGGGACAAGATACTAAACCTGACTGTGCCTCCATAGATCTACCTCACAGGGCTGCTGTGGGGATTACATGAGGCAATATATAAAAGCCGTTAGCCCAGAGCCTGCCACTCATAAACACCGTATGAGTACTGGTTATTCTTTTATATAGGCTCTTCCATCTCCATACCAACTCCGAGTGACATGGTTAGGCAGTGATGCTGAAACAGTGAGAAAAGGGGGAGAGTGATGGGCATTGGGAAGCCACAGGCAAGAGGACAAGGGCTGTCGTTGGGCATCCTTTGTGAGCAACACAGGCCTTTACCCTTTCTCTCCCATCCGCAACCCTTTTGATTTTGTAGGCACATGAATGGGTGGATGAGGGCTTTGCTCGACTGGCAGGAGCTGGGCCGGGTCGGGAGGCTGTGCTGGCTGCACTGGCCCTACGGCGGGCCCCAGAGCCCAGTGCCGGCACCTTCCAGGAGATGCGGGCCCTGGCCCTGGACCTGGGCAACCCAGCAGCCCTGCGAGAATGGGGCCGCTGCCGGGCCCGCTGCCAAGAGCTGGAGAGGAGGATTCAGCAACACCTGGGAGAGGAGGCGAGCCCACGGGGCTACCGACGACGGCGGGCAGACAGTGCCAGCAGTGGAGGGGCCCAGTGGGGCCCCCACAGCCCCTCACCCAGCCTCAGCTCCTTGCTGCTCCCCAGCAGCCCTGGGCCACGGGCAGCCCCATCCCATTGCTCCTTGGCCCCATGTGGAGAGGACTATGAGGAGGAAGGCCCTGAGCTGGCTCCAGAAGCAGAGGGCAGGCCCCCAAGGGCTGTGCTGATTCGAGGCCTGGAGGTCACCAGCACTGAGGTGGTAGACAGGACGTGCTCACCGCGGGAACACGTGCTGCTGGGCCGGGCTGGGGGGCCAGACGGACCCTGGGGAGTAGGCACCCCCCGGATGGAGCGCAAGCGAAGCATCAGGTGAGATCCCAGCCCAACTGGTGCCCAAGAGGCAGACCCAACTGCCCAGTAGGAAAAGAAGGTGACATTGTTGGGGTAGTGGCTCCCTCCCACACCTCCTCTGCCACTCCTGTTGTGCCTGCAGTGCCCAGCAGCGTCTGGTGTCTGAGCTGATTGCCTGTGAACAAGATTACGTGGCCACCTTGAGTGAGCCAGTGCCATCCCCTGGGCCTGAGCTGACTCCTGAACTTCGGGGCACTTGGGCTGCTGCCCTGAGTGCCCGGGAAAGGCTTCGCAGCTTCCACCGGACACACTTTCTGCGGGAGCTTCAGGGCTGCGCCACCCACCCCCTACGCATTGGGGCCTGCTTCCTTCGCCATGTGAGTGATCCCCTCAACTTCTTCCAAGTGCTCTCTCTTCTCTGTTCCAGCCTCATCCATCTGTCCCTCTTTCTCAGTACCCACGGCCCTCTCCTTCCATGTATGGTCCATGCCATTGGGGCCCAGCCCTGTTCTGTGGGCACCTCTGCCTCTACTCAGCCTCTGCGTCCCTGCTCTCAAGGGCTGCCTGGACTATGCTCTCTCCACAGGGAGCCCTTCCCTCCCTGGTAGGCAGAGTGCTCCCTGGTGACCCATCCCTCATTTGGGCTACAGAGAGGATGGAGAGGGGGAAGAAAGAGGTTTGTTTGCAGGGACCTCGCTGGAGACACTTTATCTGTTCTTTACTGGCACAGGGGGACCAGTTCAGCCTTTATGCACAGTACGTGAAGCACCGACACAAACTGGAGAATGGTCTGGCTGTTCTCAGTCCCTCAAGCAAGGTAACTTTTTATCCAATCTTCAGAAGAAAAGTAGAGGGGCCAGGAAGACCTAAAAACCCACCCCAAAAATCCCACAGGGAAAAAAAGCTTTCCTGGATGTGCCCAGGAACATCACCTACCAATCATCTCCTAGAATTGCCGAGGGTGGGACAAGCACTGGACTGGTGAGGCCAGGTTCTTATCTAGTCCACCTGAGGGACCGGGCAGGACTCCTGATTCGTCTGGGCCTCCATTTCCACATCTGGTAAATGGGGGCAATAGTCACTATAGCCAGCTCACAGGGAGGATCTGAGCAGCAGAAGAGCTCACATCAAAAGACGTACAAGTGACTTTAAAAGTTCAAAGCCAGCGGCCCGGCATGGTGGCTCACGCCTGTAATCCCAGCACTTTGGGAGGCCGAGGCGGGCTGATCATGAGGTCAGGAGATCGAGACCATCCTGGCCAACATAGTAAAACCCCGTCTCTACTAGAAATACAAAAAAAAAAAAAAAAATTAGCCAGGCGTGGTGGTGGGCACCTGTAGTCCCAGCTACTCAGGAGGCTGAGGCACGAGAATGGCGCAAACCTGGGAGGCGGAGCTTGCAGTGAGCCGAGATCGCACCACTGCACTCCAACCTGGGCGACAGAGCAAGACTCCATCTCAGGAAAAAAAAAAAAAAAAAGTTCAAAGCCAGAGAGTACAGGAGATTACTATTTTGATTCTTGTTCCATTTCCCTTCAAGATATAGATGATGATTGCTGGCCTGCAGGCCCCCACCTGCTTTCTTTCCAGGTGGAAGGGTTTTGCCTTACTTTAGGGAGCATCTGGGCTTCATCTATACCCAAAAGCCTAGGGTATCACCCACCTACCCCCCAACCCCTGAGCTTGGCCCCCAGAGGCTCCAGCCCTCTCCTCATCCCTGTCTGTGTCCTCCTCAACCTAGGGCTCCATGGAGGCTGGACCTTACCTGCCCCGAGCCCTGCAGCAGCCTCTGGAACAGCTGGCTCGGTATGGGCGGCTCCTGGAGGAGCTCCTGAGGGAAGCTGGGCCTGAGCTGAGTTCTGAGCGCCAGGCCCTTGGGGCTGCTGTACAGCTGCTCCGGGAACAAGAGGCCCGTGGCAGAGACCTGCTGGCTGTGGAGGCGGTGCGTGGCTGTGAGGTGAGGCCCTGGCTCCAGTCACTGCTGCTCAAACGGCCCAGCCCTGGCCTCAGAAGCCATGTAGGTTGGTGACAGGAGAACCAGGCTCCAGGTCAGAGGGCCCCAGGCTTTAATTTCTAACCAGCTGGGTGGCCTTGATTGAGTCACTGAACTTCACTGGGCCTCACTTTCCTCATTTGTAAATAAAGAAGCTATGTCCTCCGAACATCCTATGTTCCTACAACCGCCTTGTACTCTCCCGTTCCTTTCCTAATTGTTATGTTTCCCCACCTACCCTATACTTCCTCCTGCACCTCAACACCCAACACATACCTTATCTCGTCTACCTAGTCTTTTTCCAGCCCTGAGGTTCCAAAACATGCTGGAATCCTATATCCTCCTCTGGAATAGACCTATTTCCCTTTCAGTTCTTTGCTGATTCTCTTCCTGGATCCCCAGCATGCAAAGGCTTCCCCACAGGCGCCTATAAACCCTACTATGCAGTGCACCTTGCCATCTTCAGAAACAGGGCTGTGCTGCTCAGCTGGGTGTGCTGTGCATGGTGACCAGTGGATGGACGCTAGGCTGAGGGCTTCCCTGACTTCCTGACCCTGCCTGAGAACCAGTGCGTTAGGCCCCTTGCCCTATAAACCTATTTTTGCTCCCTGTAAAATACAAACAAAGGGCCCCTGGGCCAACCACTTTTGCTTTTCCTTTCTCCAGATAGATCTGAAGGAGCAGGGACAGCTCTTGCATCGAGACCCCTTCACTGTCATCTGTGGCCGAAAGAAGTGCCTTCGCCATGTCTTTCTCTTTGAGCATCTCCTCCTGTTCAGCAAGCTCAAGGGCCCTGAAGGAGGGTCAGAGATGTTTGTTTACAAGCAGGCCTTTAAGGTACAATTCCTGGAGTGAGTGGTGGAGGTGACAGGAAGTCATTCTCTTCTTGAGAACTCAGGATGTTCTGGAAATTCAACCCCAACACAGGTTGAGAATCTGCATCATCTAGAATAGGCTTTGGCTTGTAATCGACCATCAAGTTAGGGTGTCAGGGGATGTTGGAAGTCCCTGTCATTGGTCTACTTCATGAGGTTTTCCTTATCATTCATGCAGAAGCCTTAGGAGGCATTCCAAACCAGACTGGAAGAGGAACTTTCCCACTAAGGACACACATGCCTTTGGAATTAGGGTTGGTTCCTAGGGCATGAGGAGAAAACACACTATACTTTGACTAAAGAATCCAAGAAGAGGCAGGCCTTGCTTTAGGGAAACAGCCTTGATATCCAGATAAGCATTTATAGCAACCTATGGTCCTGGATCAGGCAGTGTGGAGTGAATTCTAAGGGTTTCTAGACTTTGTACCCCCTGCATGAGTATAGCATAGAGGAAAAGGCCTGGGTCCAATTCCAGCTCTAATAAGCTATGAGAACCCTTTGTGCAAGTTGCTTCATGTTTCTGGCCTCATTTCCCCTTCTGTAAATTATGGTTGTTGTGAAGACTAAATGTAGAGCACTTGGCACATGATAGGTGTTGAGCAAAGGTTTACTGAACATCTATCAGATGCCAGGCTAAGCCCAGTGCTTGCCATGTGGCGCCACCCAGCCAGGACTTGCTCTGTCTTCACCCACTGCCCTCTGCTCTTCCTCAGACTGCTGACATGGGGCTGACAGAAAACATCGGGGACAGCGGACTCTGCTTCGAGTTGTGGTTTCGGCGGCGGCGTGCACGAGAGGCATATACTCTGCAGGCAACCTCACCAGAGATCAAACTCAAGTGGACAAGTTCTATTGCCCAGCTGCTGTGGAGACAGGCAGCCCACAACAAGGGTACTGGGCAGAGCTGAGGAACAGGGTGCTTGGAGTCAGGGTTATAGCAGGAAGTTTTCTGGAGAGCATGTGGACTGCTTGGGAAGACAGTTTATAGGATGAAGAAAGAATGGCTTATAAGAAAGATTCAAGATTTGGCTTGAGAGAAATTACTGAGGTAGAAATAAGCCTAAGATACACCAAAAAGAAAAAGAAAGCTGGCAAATTGCAAGGAAGCAAGAGCAAGTAGGGGTCAGGTGCAGTGACTCACGCCTGTAATCCCAGTGCATTTTGAAAGACCAAAGTGGGAGGATTGCTTGAGGCCAGGTATTCAAGACCAGCCTAGGGACATAGTGAGACCCCGTTTCTACAAAAAAGTTTAAAATTAATTGGGCATGGTGGTGTGCACCTATAGTCCTAGCTATTTGAGGGGTGAGGTAGGAGGATCACTTGAGCCCAAATGTTCAAGGGTACAGTGAGCTATGATGGTGCCACTGCACTTGAGCCTGAGGGACAGAGCAAGACTCTGTCTTTAAAGGATTAAAAAAAAATTTTTTTAATAAAGCAAATGGCTGGAAAAAGGTGAGAAACCACTCACTTGGATTTAAGAACTGCTGCTACTTGCTGTGTGACCTGGACTAGTTTTGTTTTTTGTTAGTTTTGTTTTTATTTTTGACTTTTTGCTGGGTTTTACCTTGGTTTTAATGTTCTGAACTTCATTCTGCTCATCTGAAAAATGAAATAGTAATGTCTTCATCTTAGTGTAATAAGGATAATTAAGTAAGGTGAAATATATGGAAGCACCTTGTAAACTGTAAAAGTATGTAAAAATGTGAGTTTTTTTTGTTTTGTTTTGCTTTTTTTTTTTTTTTTTTTTTTTTTTTTTTTTTTTTTTTTTGCTCTTAATACCCAAGATACAGAGTAGAAATCAGGCAGCTGGGATGCCGAATGGGCAGGATGCAACATACTGGAGAGAAGAGCCAGACATCTGAGGAGGAAGTCACACCATCATTGCCATCCATGTTGTGATAGTCAACAGGAGGAGTAAAAAGAGACACAAGAGGAATGAAAGGGAGGAATGAGGGTTGGAAAGGAGAAAAACAAAAACAAAAACAAACCAAAAAAGTAAACCATGACGTGCTAGGGCTAGAGAGAAGGGCAGGAAGAAGTTGGTAACAAGTGTCCCTATTCCCCAGAGCTCCGAGTGCAGCAGATGGTGTCCATGGGCATTGGGAATAAACCCTTCCTGGACATCAAAGCCCTTGGGGAGCGGACGCTGAGTGCCCTGCTCACTGGAAGAGGTGAGGGCCAGGGTGCTGGGGGGTGGCCCCCAGGAGTGAAGACCTTGACAATGAGGATACAAAGGGGAGGTGTGGTGGAAAGTCAGGAAGGCCATCTCGTTCCCAAATCAGTGGGACTGGCTGGGAGGCCCTCTGTGAGACTGAGGGTCATTCCAGGGAGCCAAAAGGGCTTTCCCACACCAGCACCCCACCCCCCACTCCCCACTCTCTGCAGCCGCCCGCACCCGGGCCTCCGTGGCCGTGTCATCCTTTGAGCATGCCGGCCCCTCCCTTCCCGGCCTTTCCCCGGGAGCCTGCTCCCTGCCTGCCCGCGTCGAGGAGGAGGCCTGGGATCTGGACGTCAAGCAAATTTCCCTGGGTGAGGCACCTCTCAAGGGGTGGCTCCCAACAGCTCGGTCATGGTGGTGATGTTCAGGCTGCTTGCTGCTGAGCAATTCCTTTTTCTAGCCAAGTAGCCCAGTTGCCATGACAACTATGTACAGCTTCCCCACTGCTAAAAGAACCTTCCGTCTGGTTGCTAGGGTGATGCTTACAACAGCCTGTTGCTAAGAAGCACTTCCTCTGTACCTCTCTCTCTAGCTCTCCTTGGGTTTCTATGGAAACTGCCTCAGCTTCCTGTTGTACCCTCTTGGTTCACCACGGCAATCCTTATAGTTTCCTGTCGCTTCTTCCCTGGTTGCTCTAATGCTGCTGCTGACAATTTCCTGCCTCTTGGTAGGGGGTTCCCTTGCAACTGGATCGCTATGGTGACTTACAGCTTCCTGTTGCTATGGAGCTTTTTCTTCCCTGATGGAGCAGCTTGGTTGCTTAAGGTAATCTGGAGGGATTCTATACTCTGCTCTCACCCTAGCTTCCCCTTCAGCCCCAGAAACACTTGACTCTTCTGGAGATGTGTCCCCAGGACCAAGAAACAGCCCCAGCCTGCAACCCCCCCACCCTGGGAGCAGCACTCCCACCCTGGCCAGTCGAGGGATCTTAGGGCTATCCCGGCAGGTAAGTTCCTACAATGAGGCTGGGAACGAGGTGATCTCTTTGGCTGCTTTCTGGGTGGGCTTTTCTGATCTTTCAACCCCAGAGGGGTTGGGGGAAAACTGTGAACCTGTGCTCCTAGCTGAGGCCACAGACTGGATTTATTATCTTGTCTACCTTTCTCCTCTCCCCTGGACCTGGCTAAGAGGCATCAAGGTCACAGGTTAAAAGGAATCTTAAGTAAGGAGTATAGTGCTGGGGTAGATGGAAAGGGGAGAATGCCAGTGGCCTGTCTTGAACTTGGGTTAAAATGGCAAAACACAGGCCAGGTGAGGTGGCTCATACTTGTAATCCCAGACTTTCAGAGGCTCAGCTGAGAGGATCTCTTTTTTTTTTTTTTTTTTTTTTTTGAGACGGAGTCTCACTCTGTCGCCCAGGCTGGAGTGCAGTGGCCGGTTCTCAGCTCACTGCAAGCTCCGCCTCCCGGGTTTACACCATTCTCCTGCCTCAGCCTCCCGAGTAGCTGGGACTACATTAGCTGGGACTACAGGCGCCCGCCACCTTGCCCGGCTAGTTTTTTTTTTTTTGTATTTTTTAGTAGAGACGGGGTTTCACCGTGTTAGCCAGGATGGTCTTGATCTCCTGACCTTGTGATCCGCCCGTCTCGGCCTCCCAAAGTGCTGGGATTACAGGCTTGAGCCACTGCGCCTGGCCTGAGAGGATCTCTTAAGCCTAGGAGTTCAAGACCAGCCTGGGCAACATAGTGAGACCCAATCTCTACAAAAAAAGAAAAAAAAAAGTTTTAATTAGCTGAACTTTTGAGGGGTGCACACCTATAGTCCCAGCTACTCAGGAGGCTGAAGCAGGAGGATCTCTTGAGCCCAGGAGGTTGAGACTTCAGTGAGCCACATTTGTGTGACTGCACTCCAACCTGGGCGACAGTGAGCACCTGTCTCTAAAAAAATAAAAGTAAATAGCAAAATTCAAGGACTTTGGGTAGGAAAGAGAGATGAATTGACAGCCTTGTGGGGAGGGATGGAGGGAAAGAAAGCGAGAGAAAGACAAGAAATATGTCCCTAAATTCACTGTAGTTTCTCTCCCCCCAGAGCCATGCTCGAGCCCTGAGCGACCCCACCACGCCTCTGTGACCTGGGTGAGTCAGCATCCCCAATTTCTACCACATCCAACACTCCTTCCGTCTTGCATGTGCCTTCCTTCCTGTGCCCAGCTACTCGGGAGTCTGCTTCTTCCTTCTCCCAACTCATCTCCCTCTTCTCTCCTGGCTTCTAGAGAAGATCCAGAACTTGCCTGCAGCTTCTCCTCTCAGCACACTTTGGGCTGGGATGGCAGTGGGGCATAATGGAGCACTGGGCGATCACTGAATTTCTTCCCTCTGCTTCCTGGACACACAGGAGGTCTAAGGACCAGAGTATTGCCCTGCCACCACTATCTCTAGTCCCCCTAGCTTGGTGCCTTCTCCTGCAGGAGCCAGAGCAGCCACACTGCTTGCCTTCATACCCTGGAGGTGGGGAAGTTACCCCTCTTCCAGTGCTTTCCCATCCTGGGCCACTGTATCCAGGACATCACTTCCATACCAGCCCTCCCTGGCAGCCCATGTTCTCCTCTTTTCTCACCCCTTGACTTTCCCTGAGAAGAATCATCTGTGCCAGGTCAACTGGAGTTCCCGGTGACTCCATTCTGAGGTGTCACAAGAAATGAAGCTATGCAAACTATAACAGGAGGGTGCAACAGGGAACTGTAGACTTTATATATGTAATTACTGTTATTATAATACTATTGTTATATTAAATGTATTTACTCACACTTTGCCTCCAAGGAGCTAGAGTAGTCCTCTGGATTAAGGTGATAAATAACTTGAGCACTTTCCCTCAACCAGCCCTTAACTAGAACACAGAAAATAAAACCAAGACTGGAAGGTCCCCTGTACCCTTCCCAGGCCCAGAGCTGTGTGTGAGCCTGGGAGAATGTGTCTCCTCCACAGTGGCTCCCAGAGGCTCCAGACACTCTCTGAGGCTCCTTCTCCCACACTGCACCTACTCCTTGAGGCTGAACTGGTCACAGACAAACGGGGATCCAGCACAGTCCAGCAGTTCTCAAAATGAGGCCCTCAGGCCACAGTGTGTGAGAACGTGATTGGCTATTTGTTAAATGCTAATTCTTGGACCCCATCAGAGCTGCTGCATTGAAACCTGGGGGTGAAACCCAATATTCTGCATCTCTTGTCAAACTCTTTGGGTGATAACTAAATGTCTGAAGAGGTGACTATTTCCTGACAGAAGGGCCCAAAGAGAGGAGCAGGACATAGGTAGGCAGACAGACACAGGGCCCTGTGCCTCACGACACCTGTTTATTGGGGACACGACTCTGCAACAGGGATGACAGGAATCGTACCAAAAATAGCGACGTCTACAGGGCCCCTGATGGGGCTAGAAGGGTACAGTGCTCCCCACCCTCACCCCTTGTACAAAAATAAACTCTCACGCCTATGGACCAGCAAAGACTGGCAGAGTGGCTCCTCAACAGGGACACAAACCCTCTCTGCCAGCCCAGGGACCCCGTTCTTTGACCCTCACCTCTGCCACTTCTAAGGCACTGTGACTCCCTTGGGCTGGGTGGGTACCGCCAGCCCACCCTCCTACGCCCGCCGCCCCTTCCACCTCTGGTCCGCCTGGGGCTGGGATATGGGTCCCACGCTGCCCCCTGCTGGCTTCTCTACCCATCTACCTCTAGCGCTCCCCCGCTCCGGCGGGGTAAGCTCACTAAGCTAATCACCCCTGAGGGCTCACTACCGTTCTTGCCCCCCTAGCCCTGCCTCTCCGGGTCTGGACAGCCCGGAGCCCTCCTCCCCTTCCTGCGAAGGACTGGGAGGGGTCTCTCCTGATGGTACTCGGGCATAGGGCGAGGACGCGTCAGCCTGGGGTGGCCGGCGGCCCCTAGCCCGGCGGCTGTGGTGCACTTGAAGGTGCAAGGCCATGAGCTCTGGGGCTCCAGTGGCGAAAGGGCAGAAGAGGCAGCGGTGGAGAGCACCCCCCGGCCCGGCCTCGCCTCCCGGCCCTGCCCGCAAGGACAGGTCCAGGGGTTCGGCCTCACCACCTCGCCCGTTGCGCAGGGTCCTCCCAGGGCTGGCGGGCTTCCGACGGGACCCCGGCCCAGCACCGCTAGAAGGAGGCCGGGGGCTTGAGGCACCCTCCACCCAGGTCGCAGGCTGTGGAGACGGCTTGGCTCCAGATTGCGGGGCTGAACCCCGCTGGGAAGGAGGCGGTGGTTCCGGGGGTGGCCCAGGGCCGGCCCCGCTCCTCTGCTCCCGGTGGTGGCGCTGTAGGTGATACTTGAGCGAGCCGGACTGGGTGCCCGCGTAGTCGCAGTGCGGACACTTGTAGGGCCGCTCGCCTGGGGAAAGTGGGTGCAATAGGGTAACGGGGTCACGATCACTGCACGCACCCACCCGAATTTCGCCCAATTTAGAGACCTCATTCTCAGAACCAAGAAAGGGCACTGCATCTCCCACCCACTTTGATTTAATAAAGGAGCATTTCCCAAGTGATCTCATCCAGCCAAACTGAAGGCTTCGGAACAAACTTCACCTCCCGGTGCTTCGGTAGCCCTTGCCTTTCTGCCCGCCCCCCAGTCCCCTCTCCACGCCGGAAGCTGCCTCCCTCACCTGTGTGCACTCGCAGATGCACTTTGAGGTGATGTGCTGAGCGGAAAGATTTTCCGCAGAAGGGACAATCCTTGCCGGTGGCACCCCGGCCCCCTTCAGGCCGGGTCCCTCCAACCAACAGCCCATTCTCTTCTGCAACACATATATTAAGAGGAAGTCAGCGGGGGCCTACACCCTGTCCAGGTCCCGCGCACCCACCCCACACCCACCCCATACCCACCCCATAGGGCTGCTTCCCCTCGGAGTCCAGAGGAAAACAAAAGTCTGAGGGGTTAGATTTGTTGTGACTAAAGAGTCAAGTGTTCTCAAATGATGGCAAAGCCTCCAGAAAAAAAAAAAAAAAAAAAAAAAAAAAAAAAAAAAAACTCAAAAGAAATAAAAGATAAGTTATTTTAAAAAGGAAGCTATGGGGGAGTGACGGTGTAAAAGTCAGAGGAGGACGCGGCCTACCCAGAGAGCGGAGGGTCCTTACATACCCTGCGTGGTGGTCGATCTTGCCGGGGCCCCAGCAGCAGGGGCAGAGTGCCCTGGTCCCTCACCCGGGCGCGCATGCAGGGAAGCCAGAGGGCCCAGCGACCTGCCCCGGGCCCAGGTCTCCTCCTCGGCCTCCACCACCTCCTCTTCTTCCTCCGGCTCCTCTGCACGGTGCCGGCGAGCCCGGGCCGGGAGAGCAGAGGACAGCGGGCGGAAGCCTCCGAAGCTGCGGCCGGGCCCGGGCTCAGCACCCTCGCCGTTGGGCCGGCCCTCGCCAGCTCGCAGGCTCAGGTAGCCCAAGAGGCTCGGGGGCTCACGGCGCTCGGCCGGGGTGGGCGCTGGGGCCAAGAGGAGCGCTGGGCCCAATGGCTCATAGGCCAGCAGGCCGAGGTCAGGAGGCTGGGGGGCTCGGGCAGGCCCGGAGCCAGGCCCCGGGGCACGCAGTGGGCCCAGCTTGCTGGCGTGCACCTTCATGTGGTTCTTAAGGAACCAGGGCTCTTTGAAGCAGCGGCCGCACACCGGACACGCATGATCGAAGGAGGCCTTGTGCTTACGCATGTGGCCCTTGAGAAACCAAGACTGTGTAAAGCTCTGGCCGCACACTTGGCAGCGGAACTCCGGAGGTGCTGGGGGCTCCTCGGGAGCGACAGGAGCTGGGGTCGGGGTTGCCTCACGTTCGGGCTTGGGCTCCGGCTCTGGGACTGATCTAGTTTCTGGCTGGAGTGGAGGCTGAGGCTGAGGCTGAGGCTGAGGCTGAGGCTGAGGCGCAGCGGTGGTGGCCGCCAGGGGGCGCTCGGGAGCCCCGTGGGCCGTCAGGCTGTGGTGCAGCAGCTCCTCCTCCTGGCTGGAGCCGAAACTGCACAGGCCGCACTTCCAGGGCCTGTGCAGGATGTGCAGGTGGCGTTCGCGCTCCGCCGAGGTGCGAAACTTGCCTTTGCAGTAGGGGCAACGGAAGGCGGACGATGAAGGAGCCTGGGGCCGCGCCAAGCCCTCAGTGGCAGCGGTGGCCTGCATGCCCCCTGAGCTTCGGGCTCTCCCCAGTCGAGCCTCGCGTAGTAGCGCGCGCTCTTCCAACTCCAGCAACAGGCGTGCAGCAGGACTACGTGGGCGCTCAGGCTGGTGTGTGCGCAGGTGCGAGCGCAGCAGAGCCCGCTGCGCCGCGCGGTGGCCGCAGTGTGGGCACTGGAAGGCCTGGGCGCCTGGGTGCGCCCGCAGGTGCAAAGCCAGGATAGAGTTGAAGCGGAAGCGCTTCCCACATACAGGGCAGGGGAAGCGCCGTTCGCCTGCACGACTCTCAGACCAGCTCACCGCTCCCATCCCGGGCGACCCTGCGCTCACGGCTGGCCCGTTGGAGTATCGCTGCAAATCCAGCTCGCCGTCGAAAGCCGGCGGCGACGGCGCTAAGTGGCCGCTCGGGGCGCGGGGACGTGAGCCCTGTGGAGAAAGATCTGCGTAGAGCAAAGGGTGAAGGTAGAGCTGTAAAGGAAGAAAGGGCGTCACCTCGAGGGCCAGGACAACACGAGGGAAGGTGGACTGGGGCCTGAACTAGGAACACACAGTGCTACTCACCTCGGGAAGTTGGGGGTGGGGTGTATGGGAATCGAGATGTCAGGACCAAGGAGTTAACTTCTAATAATGGGAGGTCAAAGAGAGAAAGAGGTAGGCAGGAGAAGGAGTATACAGTTGTAGGTACTTGTAGGTTGAAGCCAGAGCTTCACTCACCTCCATGGACCCCCTTCACATTCTTTGGTTCTGGGGAGTGCAGGGAAGAGGAGGAAAAGCTGCTAATGAAGGCAACAGGTGCTGTGGAGCTAAAGCAAGAGAGACAGATTTGAAGGAAAAGATGAGCCCTAGTTTTCAGCAGTAAAGACACTCCCTACCCCCAGACTCTCAGCACTCTGTATTCCCAAAACCAACCCCTTCTCCCTACTTGCACCTTGAGGCACGAAGGGGCTGCTGTACTCAAAAACTGTACCTCTTGATTTGCCAAGCCTACAAGCCTCCCAGATAATCCAGATTTCTTCCCCAAATTCTACATTTTAAATGCATGGTCCAGAAAAACCACAGCTACCACCCCACCCCCTGGCGGTGGGGAAGACCATCACAGTATGCCCCTCTCCCATGTAGGTTGGGCTATGCAGTGTGGTGAGCAAATGGGGTGGGCTTGCCATGCTCCCCAGTTATCCAAATGGGATCAGTTGCTCTGAGACCCCTAACTGACCAGCCAGCCAAACATCCTTCCAGGTTCCACAGTGCTTCCTTCTGCCCTTACCCTGTCTTTCTGTCTTTCCCCCCTCATTCTCCCTCCCTCCGCCTGGATTCCTGATCCATTCATTTCCATTCATTACAGAGACTCATTCATGCATGGGAGAGAAACACCTCCCAGCAGCAGAGTCTGAAGACAGACAGAGGGGGAGGGGCATGAGGGGGAGGGAGCCAGAGGGAGAGGGAATGAAGAGAGAGTTGGGGGAGGAGTGGAAGTTAAGGGGCACAGCTAGCCTGGGGAAGGGGCTAAAAACTGCAAATACCGTATAGGATTCATCCCCTTGTTTCAAACCTTGGAGCCTGCAGTATGATGGGGCATCTGAGCCCCTTTGTCCAGGGCTGTTCCGAGGCAGGCTTTCCTCCTCTCTGCAGGGGAGAGGCTCCCTCACACAAGAGGAGGATTACACTGGCTCTGAGCTCAAGAGGCTGGAGTGAGGGACGGGGGGCGGGGCTGGGCCATCTGCACAGATAGGGACTCAGCACATGCTCTGAGCAGGAAGGGGTTAAAATTCTCCAGGCTAAAATTCCCTAGGCCTGGGACTTGCAGAGCTCCAGTGCTGGGGAAGGAGATCATTGAGAGGAAGAGGATGGGGGGGTGGGGGGTGCTGATCCTAAGCTGCAGAGGAGTTTAGCATGAGGACTTAGAAGAAACCCCAGAATCAAGATTCATGGAAATAGGCCTGGGAGGATGACCAGGAGTCATCTAGTCTACCTTTCTGCCTCATATAGAGAACGGTATCTGGTCAAGGCTAAATGAATGTGGGCCTAACCATTTATTTTATTTTATTTTTATTTTTGTTTAAGAAAGAATATTTGAGATATAAAGAACTTCCTTACAATAGGCATCACGAAACTGAAATGGGTTACTGAGAAAGAAAAAGATGCAAGCATTACTTTGCCTAAGGATCTTTAATAGAAAAGAACTGGGCCAGGAGTCAACCTGCCTGTCAGCAGAGAGAAAAGGCTCTGGAGGTCCAAGGCTTCTTTAATTTTTGACATTTAGTGGATGTGGTAAAACTCCATGAAGGGGCAGGTACCTGTTACATGTGGAATCTGGGCTATAGGATTATTATTAGCAGTTATTATAATTAACAAAGTGTCCTTGTCCAAGGGTCACTAGACGACCTCCACTATCACTTAATATGTGTATTTCTGTAGCTTCAAATTAGGGCACCCACTCTCATCCTCTGGATCCTTTCCTGGGACTAAGAGCCTAGCTAGGCTTATTGAATAGTGTCACAAAAGGTGAATTAGAATAGGACTGAGGGGTACAAGGCTATTGTAGGCCTAGTCTGAACATTGATAACCCTACAACCCTTACTAAATCACTTAACCTCCCAGTTTACTCATCAGTAAAATAAGGGGATTGGACTAATTTATATTGTTAGTCCCTTCCTGCTCAAAAAAAGTTTGTGGTTCTAAGTCATAGAACTCTTTAGGACCCCAGAGAGATGTTAAAACAAATGGTCATTCCCTTCAGTACCATGGAGAGTGCAGTGGGCTACCACAGAAGCCACTTGGGCCACCTCAGTACCATAGATAGAGCTATGAGGTGCTAGAGGGGCTCTTTGCCATTTTAGCATCACAGATACAACACAGAAAAGCTAGAGCATTTTTTTTTTGTTCCTATCTGAAAACCATAGAAAAAAACCCAGTGGTACCAGAGGGATTATTTTGGCCTTTTAGATGTCACTGAAAATAGAAAGAGCTAATAGAAAATAGATGTAACTAGAAGAATTTTAATTAGCTATAAGGAGCATCCTGACAGTTACAGTTTGTACATCCTGGAATGAGTTACTGAGGCATCATATTTGGGTCCATCACATTCTGTTGCTCTCCTGGGGATTCCCGGAACATCCTGGTGTACAGCCAATCTGGTATATTCAGAGGAAGCAGATGGTGGAGGCGGGGGGGGGGGGGGGGGGGGGGGGGGGGGGTTGGGAATACTGCATGGTCATAGCTGACTAACCTATGGGCACATACTCTCATTCTGAGAAGATTCTAGGGCCCCTAAAACTGTCTGTAGGATAGCCAGCAAAATCTCATAGGAAGCTGGCCTCATATCTGAGGCAAGAAGAGTGGGAATAGGGCAAAGCTTCCTATCCCAAAACAAAACAACAATAAACCACTTTGCACATAGCAGTTTCCAGAACAGAAATAGAGTGATATACAAGAAGGCCCAAACTGAAGCTGAATTCCCCAGCAGGGAAAGTTTCCCCAGAAGGTGGCCTAAAATCAACAAAACTCACTGAGATACCTTCCTAGGCCCAATCAAGATCTCCTGAATCATCTCTGTATCAAACCAGGTTCCAGATACCTGATCCCATGATTTTTGCTCAGTAGGGGAAAGAACTGACAGGGACTGGGATACTATGAACTGCCTTGGAACCGAGGTCATGCATATATTGCCCTGGACAATAATCACAGAGTTTTCTATAGTCAGGCCTTAAACACCATCCTCAAGACTTGGCCAGACAGCAGCACTGACCTACTTTCCACCCCCACTGGGAATCAGGGGTTATCTTGCCCTTATTTGGATTCTATAAGGATGAAGGGCCAGGGATAGGTATCAGAAACCTTTCAAAAGCAACAGGCCAATTATCCTTACATGCTGGGGCAGCTGGTAGAGAAGTGAGTGTGGATCACTAAACCTTACTCAGTAGAGAAGGATAGAATGGTTGGTGAAAAGACTTAGAAACAACAAGGACAGGTACATAGAAGTATTTGCTAAATGGAACACAAAGACTGTCCCTCAAGTCTTGTGATTCAAAAGTTTTTAGGATCAAAGTGTAAGGAGTAAGGGTTCAGGACTTCTAGGGTCCAGTTGTAACTGCCTCTGGTCACCTCTAACACGACAGTTTTCCCTCTTGAGAGTCCTACACCTCCCAAATCTGCTAATAATTATGATTACCACTGCACTAGATGGGGTTAAAAGGAAAGGGAGCTTCTAGGGCGGTCTACAGTCAAGACTACCTTGATCACACAGACACACCAGTAGTTCACTTTTATGGTCTCCTCTCCATGGCCCTCTGAACCTCACTGCTCAGATAGCTCCTCCAAACCCACTCCACTTTGCAGCTCACCAGCCTTTTTAGACTGAGTTCTTGGTAAAGCCTCCTTCCCTGTGTCCTCACTCTCCTGAGTTGGAGACATGGAACCTCAGCCATGGACTCCAAAGGTACAGCAGGAAGCAAGAAGAAGGCACACCTGCTCACCTGCTGCCATCCCACCATGGGGAATCTTATCCCAGAGGCATGTCCTAACGCAACCCCGATTTTGATTTTGAAAGTTCTGGAGGACCTGGGTTTGGGAACGGGGGGCATGTAGCCAGCCCTAAGTCCCCTTAAGTAGAGCTGACCCTAGAAAAGTCAGTCTCAGCACCCACGTGAGCCTCAGTCCTCAGACTGGGACGTAGGGGTGATCAAGGGAGCCTCTGGGAAAATCCCCCTCCCAGAAATAGATTGCTAAGTAGGGTAGGACCTGCAATCCTGCCCGAGAGGTTTTTCCAGCAGCACCTCAGACCCCTCCCCGGGAAGATAAGCCAGAAGGATGATGGGGGGCAGGGTTGGGAGATAGGGAGGCCAAGGCTCAGCTACCCCCGGCCAGGAGAACAAAAGCTGAGTTACAGCCGCCTCCGCTGCTGCCGCGGGCCGAGCTCTTTGTGACACTTTGTTTGGGACGCAAAGAGGGAAGCACCCCCCATCCTCTCCCCTCCCCCGCCACCCCGTGCTCCCGGAGAGTTTGGGCTCCTTCCCCCTCCCCCACCAGCCCTACCTGGGCCGGGGGTTGGGGGGTGCACATCCACTCAGGCTCGCGGCTCTGCCGCCCCTCACCCCCAGGCCCCTCGCGCCCTGCCTTCGGGCCCCTACAAAGACACCCGCCACCTCCCCCGCCACATCCCCCCCGTTGGCCCTTCCCTTTGGTGTCTGCTCCCCCAGCTCTTCTACCTGGCCCCCCCTCCCTTGGGGCCCCCCAGCTCTCCAGGCTTCCGAGGCCGCCACCCCCACCCCGCCCCCCCAGGAGCTCTGGGCGAAGTTTGCTTGGGGCCGAGCCGGCGCCCCTCCCCCGCCCCCGCCCCCTGCACCTGCTCCGAGCCGGGCGCGCTGAGCGGGCCCCCCCTCCGGGAGGGGGGAAGGGGGCCGGGGGCGGGGGCCGGGTGGCGGACGGGGGGGCCCGGGAGTGGGGGGAGCGGCTACTCACGAGCCCCGGGCGGGCGGCGGCGGAGCGGGCGGCGGCGGCGGCGGCGGCGGCGGGCGGCGGGCCGGCGGCGCGGGCGTCAGCGTTACGTGGGGCCGGGGGAGATGCGCCGGGCCCCGGCCCCCCCGCCCCCGGCCCGGCCCCCGCCCCCTCCCCGGTCCCCCGCCCCCGGCCCTGGCCCGCATTGTGTGCGGCGGGAGGCGGCCCGGCCATTAGCATGCGGGGGGCGGCGCGGCGGGGCTGGGAGCCGCGCGGGAGCCGGGCTCTGGCTCCGGGGACAGGGAGCTGGGGACCCCGGGAGCCGCGAGAGGCGGCCGCCAGGGGCGGGGTGCGGGCGGTTTGGAGACGGGGGGCGCTGTCGGAGGGAGTAAGGGAGGGAGCGGGGGTGGGGCGCACAGAGGATTCCAACAGGAGACTGGAAGAGATTTTGAAAGGTCATCTCGTCCTTCCCCCAGCCTCCAAGCAGCACTGCCCCTCCCTCCCTAAACCCGGACATACCAGGGAAGGAGTTGGCTCTGCCGCTCTTTCTGCCCCAACATGCACAGACTTGGGAAGTTCTTCCTGGGGTTTTATCTCAAAGCCTCTCCCTTACAATTTCTGTCTCTCTTTTGGGGGAGGAGGAGGGGCGATTATAGAGATAGTTAATGTCGGCCGTATAAGACACATTATTAAAGTTACTCTTCGGTCCTTTCCGTTCTTGATAAACAATTCCTGCTCCTTCCTTTCGAATTCTATTTTCCATCCCTCAAGTCACTTTAATGGCTCTTCAATACAACAAATACTTACTGAGTGCTTACTAAGTGCCAGGCACTGGGCTCAGCGCTGTGAGGGATGAGAGAGTAGTGATACCTTCCTTCCAGGCGATTGTAGTCTGGACTACAAACTAGTAAGTAGTATACTCAGATTTATTCAATATTTACTGAATGCCTGTTCACCTATCTAATAGTTTATAATCTTTCCAATAACCCTCTATAATAAAATTAGTCCCCATTTACAAGTAAGAAAAATGACGCTTCAGGAAGTCTCTTTCGCCAATGGCCTGCAGGCTCAGGGATCCTCAGTGCAAGCCCAACATCTCACATCGCCACCAAATAAAATCAATGCACATGGGAATTGAGGAGGAGTAGACACACAACAGTTTTCTGGATCTCTTTAAAACGTGACTCCCACTCCCCGGGAAAGAAAAAAGTAGATACAGTGCCCCGCCGATGTTGGCACAGCACTGATGGGGCAGGAGTGGCTTACAAAAGATCACTTGCCTCCCAGGACCGTGCCTCCTCTACTAACTTCTAGAGTCTTCTGGCGCAGTCTCCTCTTATCGTCAACAACAAGAAGTAATAGTGATGATGATCATAGCCACTAACATTGAGCACTTGTGTGCCAGGTACTGGGCTAAGCTCTCTTCCATGCTGAAAGCAACCCCTTGAGACTGGTATTATTAACTTCCTTTTATAGATAAGGGAACAGAGAGATTAAGCAACTTGCCAAGGGCACCCAGGTAGACCTGGGACTTGTTTTGATCTATAGAATATATATGGGCCCAGCTGGTTGTGCTTCTGACTGTAGAAATGTGTCCCCAGCTTACCTTCTGAATAACACCTTTAGTGTATGGGCATCAGGCTTATCAGTTTGACCTCATCAGCACCACTAATAGTAAGCACCCACCCTGAATCAACAACTCTTCAGTCATATTGTTAGCCCCCTTTTATCAGTGAACACACTGAGGTTCGAATAGGTAGAAAAACGTATCTATCAGGACACACACAGTGGCTCACACCTGTAATCCCAGCAGTTTGGGAGGCCAAGGAGGGGAGATCACTTGAGCCCAGGAGTTTGAGACCAGCTTAGGGAACATTGTGAGACCCTGTCTCTACAAAAAATTTAAAAATTAGCCAGACATGGTGGCATGTGCCTGTGATCCCAGCTACTTGGGAGGCTGAGGCAGGATGATTATTTGAGCCCAGAATGTGTAGGCTACAGTGAGCCATGATCATGCCACTGCATTCCAGCCTGGGTGACAGTGAGCCCCTTCCTCAATAATATAATAATAACAACAACAATAATAATAATAATAATAATGTATCCAAGATCACACAGATGGAGAAGCAGCAGAGCTAAGATTCCAGTCCAGGTCTGTATGGCTATGAGGTACCTTCTCTCTCAAAAATATTAATTGTTGCAACAGCATCCTTCCAAGACTCACTATTTGAGGACCATCTTATGTATGCATATATGTGTGTGTGTGTGTGTGTATATATATATATATCCAGTTGCAGGTTATCATTGAATCAAAAACAATCCCCACTATAAACAGAGTCCCCCCATCCATTTAGTCAGTGTTCAATTCAGAGTAAAACCTTCAAGAAAGAAGGGAAGGGAGACTGTCCAGAAAGTGAGAGGCAACAAAGCCACTGGAATTCAACCTTACCTGGTCTGGGGGCAAAGCTTCAAGTAGTAATGACAGGGGACCAATCCAGACAGAAAGTAGGATCTCTAGGGAAGGATAAATCATTTGAGGAGGAAGCCAAAGAAAGAAGTAAGATCATATGGAAATGAGGGGGAATTGAGGTCCAGAGTGATAGTGTCCATGGGAATGAGATAAGTGAAACCAGAAAAGGAACCCAGGATGGGCAGAAATGGGGGTAATGAGAAATGGGAACAGAGTGAGGCCAGGCTAGACATCTTGTGGAGTGAACTGAGGCTGGTATCTACCCAGGGCCACTCCCTAGATCCTTAGGCCTTCATAGAAACCTTTGCCCCACCACACCCCATCCCTGACAGCCTTTCTCTGCCAGGACAAGTTTGTCGTCTGCTCTGAGCTATCAAGCCCCTTAGGAGACCTAAGACCCAGCTGGGTCCCAATCCCTTTGGAGTTAACTGCTTCAGACTAGGTAGGTGTGAGGACCTGGACCTCAAATCCCTGGATATTGGGAGTGGGCAGAGGTATAACTGAAAGATACGTTGTTGCATGTCCTGTCTCCTAAAAGATGGAACCTATAATGCATTTTTCCCAGCCTAGGAAGCACCTAATTCTTGTGGGCAAAGAAGCCATGGAAGATAGAGCTGGTCAGCAAGAGCAGGAGAGACACAGCCTCCGTCTGGAAAAGCTACAACATTGGGCGAGGCACAGGCAGAGTGGGCACCTCTTGGTGCTGGCGGTGAGGACAGGCTACCCCATCCCAAGTCTCAGCATGTCCATTTCTACCCAATTCAATTCCATCCATCCATCCATGTTAAGTGAGCACCTACCATGTGCCAGAAACTGTGCTAGGTTCTGAATGGGAGGAGCGTAGAGGAAAACATAGAAATAAACAAGGCAAGACCCTTAAACTCCAAGTAGCTTCCATCTTGTGGGGGAAAACATACAGGTAAGTTACTAAACTACAATATGAGGCAGAAAAAATTAAATGATACTTATTTTTTAATGATCACTTCCTTCCTTGCTCTGGGTTGACTGCTTTCCTCCACCCTCCATTCAATCCCATTTCCTGATCTCTAAAGAGGTAGGAGTTATGAAAAGGGAAGGGAATCCCTGACAGTTTCTCCTCAATTACCCTGCCCTTACCCCCAGGTGAGTCAGCTATGGCTGGCAGTGGTTGTGGTGCCCCTTGCTGTCTCAGTCGCCTGCCTGAACTCTGAATGTCACATGGCCACAGCGCTGCCTCTTGGGCCTGGAGCCTCAGTAAGAACCACCACAAGGGAGGGTGGAAGGTCCCAGGGCCCCTTCCTAATGGGACCAGAGCTCAACACTTGCCCCTCTCACCATTCAGGGTCTCCTCACTGGGACTGTCACCCTAGAGCTTCGCAGAGCACCCCGCCTCTGGAAGGTGAGAAGGAAGAGAACGCAGCACTGTCCCCCGACTCCCTAAAACAGACACCTACAACCCTCAGCCTAGGAAGTAAGTGGCTAAGTGTTGACTCATCCTCTCAGCTGTCACCACTGACTGGCCTCAATGACTGAGGAGGGAAAGCAAAAAAGTTAGAGGGCTTATGGCCCTGTTTGGAGGCTGAGAAACAGAAGCTGAGTTTTGTCTTCAGCTAGGCTGCAAGTGAGGATTGAGGTTGGAATGACTCCCCTAGGCCGGGCAGGGCTGAGCTGGCTCACTGGCAGGTGCGGGCCATGATGATATTCAACACCCTCAACTTGATCTTGGGTTTCATCGTGGTGGTGGTCGAGGTGATGAAGACAGCCTTGGGGCCTGCCCCAACTGCCTCCTCCCAGGTACTGGTGAATGAAGGAGATGGGAGGATGAGGAGGCAAGAGGAGGTGAAAAGGGAAAAGGGCAGAGGCGAACAGGTGTGGGGTCCCTGCATTCTCAGCTTTGTCTACCTGCAGCATGCTGGCTTGCTGGTGCTGGAGCTCAGTGCTGAGGCCTTCACCCTAGGGGGAGTGCTGGTCTCAGTGCACGCCCTATTCTTGCTGAGCCAGAGGAAACCGGGATGCTGCAGGAGCCAGAGTCTGCACTACCAGGAGCTGCAGGAGGTATGGGGGCAGGGAAGAAAGCATGAATAGCTAGCTGCCAACTAATTTTTCCACTGGCTATCCTGGTCAGTGGCATTTAAGGGAAAACAATGGGGCAGGAGAGAAAAGAAGAGGTCCTAGAATGAGACTGATTGGCTTTCTCTGGCTTTGGACATTTCTCCCCTAATGGTGGGTAAGAGGGAATTGGGAATCCAAATGATTGAGGTTAAAAGAGTGGGAAAGCATTAGGAAGCTGCCTAAATATTGGCAGGACTATGGGAAATAGGATAAAAAATTGGGCAGGAGGAAGCAGTTGTTTCTGTCTGGGGTTTCTCCTTTCTCACCTCTACAATTTGCTCACACCTGTCTCTGGTTTTCAGGGCTTCTCTGAGTTGGAAGAGGTTCCTGGTTTGGAGAATGGTCCCACGGTGGCCAGCACAGGAGCAAATGAGAGGGCGGGACAGCGGGAACAGACACGTGCTGCTCTCCTTCCACCCTGAGAGAATGCTCTCCAGACATTCCTGCCCCACCCCACCAAACTCAGAAGCTTGCTGGGATCCTTTGAGTCCAACAGGAAGTCCGGGAATGCCTTCAGTTTTCACTCAGAGCAGGCCCTTTTTGCATTGCTTCCCTGTTAGGGGAAGATACACCTGGACGAGAATATATCCTCACCTACCACCTTGAAAAGCTGCTTTCTCCCTTCCATCCATATCCTCCCTCCCTGTCACCTCCCCATACAGCTTCACATCTGCCTCATCTCACTCTTTTTTTCTGTCCACCTTTCATAATCCCATCCACTCCAAATCCCGGACCCTGCACACGCCAACTCCCTGAATCCAATTCAGGAGTGCCCCAGTTCCCCTTTCGATCCGTCTCCTTTCTACTGCAGCAGAGACTACAAGTCCCAGGATGCCCCGCTAGCCCGTGACCGGCTGCGAAATAAAGAGCCTTCTCTCCGCCGTAGGGGCGCTGTGGATGTGCTGAGTGACGCGAGGCGGGGAAGTCGGGGCCTAGCCTAGGGCTTTCTCGGACGCGACCACTGGCCCCGCGTTCGGGGAGGAGCCGGGCGGGCGGTCCTGCACTGGCGTGCCGCTCCCATAGCCACTGCAATAGAGAGCTGGCTCTGAGTCCCCAGCCCTGCGCTGGCAGCTTCAGAGACTGGCGAGGGCTCGGAGCTGACGCTTGGCAGAGCTGGGGCTTCCCAGATGCTGTCGCCGCACCCCCTCGCAGGAGGGCCCAGGTCCGAAGTCCTGAGACTTGGAGCGCGCGCGAGAAAGGGGTTGGAGATGATGAGTCAGAAGCGCGGGGCCTTTCTCGTCCCCTCCCCTAGGGCCTGGGCGCTGAAGACAGGCTCGCTGGGCAGGCGGGTAGATAGGGCAGGCAGAGGGAGGGACGCTGCGACCTGCGTCTCTGCCTAACGCTTTCCCGCCTCTTGCGGGCACGCCGGTGTAACGAGCCCGCGCTGCCGCCACCCTTTATCTCCAACGCAGGAGCGGGACTGCGCAGGCTCGGCCTCTGGGCTGACCCGCCGACCTTTGATCTCCGCTGCGGTCGGGTTGCTGAAGTTCTGGCTGCGTTCAACCCCCACCGTTTACGACCTTTGCAAGTGTGCAAAGATAACAGGCTCGCTTGGTATTGGGAAAAACCCAGGAAAACTGGGAGTCCCAGTAGCAGCAGCAGCTGGGCAGCTTGCTAGCCGCTAGAAACTAGAAATTGACCAGAGCTGGAGTACCAAGAGAACTCACCCCAAATTCACATAGTGCCCGGGATGGCTGTTGGCCTCACACTCATTTTTGTTCCCACTTGAGAAGGCTTCTTTCCCTAGAGAATGCAGCTTCTCCCGGCCTAGCCAGGGCCAGGCACCAGTGAGGATAGAGCGCAGCCTGGCTGCCTTGCCTTGACATTGCAGTGGCGCCCGCTGCAGCTCCTTTCTGTTTGTGACACCTTGGAAGAGTGGTAATTATCTTCCTATGACAAGGTTAAGTGTGAGTACTAGTGGGTGGGGACAGTTCTGGGATCAGGCTCTGGAATGGAGAAAAGATCTAGGCCTTCTGCATTTCTTCCTCTGCCCTAGTGTAACTGCCAGAATAATGGAGAGCTCCTGTGTGCAGGGCTGAGAAAAGAATTTTCTTGAAAGTCAGAAGGTGGTGGTAGATGAGGAAGCTGAGGGAAGAAAATTAACAATTTGTTCTGTTTTCCAGGTTTTAGTGATGTGATCAGATTAGATATTGCATTCTAGTTCCTAGAGAAGCTTGATGACCGTGGAAATTAACCTCTATCAGTCAGATTAGGCTAGGCTCTGCTGTGGTAAATGCCAAAACCACAGTGGCTTAAAACCACAAAGGTTGATTTCTCATACTACGTGTCCAAAGTAGGCTGGCAAGGGGTTCTGTTCATTGCAAATGTTTAAGGTACCCAAGCTCATGGAGCGCCACCATTTTGAGATCCTACCCTGTCACTATGAAGGTTAAAGTTACTCACCTGCCCCCACCCTCAGAATGGAAGTAAGCATGAAGAATTGTTCATGGACTCTTAAATGCTGCCATGAAGTGATACATTCATGTCACTTCCACCCATTCAATGGCCAAAGCAAGTCATATAGCCACACCCAACTTAAGGAAGGCCAGAAGGGCAATGCCTGCAAGGAGAGGGGAAGCAGAAATACTTCATTAAAAGAAACATAGTTGGCGGGGCTGGGAGGTTCACGCCTGTAATCCCAGCACTTTGGGAGACCAAGATGGGTGGATCACCTCAGGTCAGGAGTTCGAGACCAGCTTGACCAATATGGTGGCCGTCTCTACTAAAATTACAAAAATTAGGCTGGCATGGTGGTGGGTGCCTGTAATCCCAGCTACTCGAGAGTTTGAGGCAGGAGAATTGCTTGAACCCAGGAGGCAGAGGTTGCAGTGAGCCAAGATCACACCACTGCGCTCCAGCCTGGGAGACAAAGCGAGACTCTGTCTCAAAAGAAAAAAAGAAATGGAATTAATAGTTTGTGGTGATTTTTGAACAGCTTAGCAGTTGAAATTTATCTGTTCCAGCAGTTATGCCGATACCTACTTCTTTGGTTTGGTTTCATGAACCCGTAAGTTCTTACTAGAAATTTTTCCTCAGTAGGACTGGGACTTAGGAAACCTAGATTCTAATTCTATTGCTTGGGCAAGTCAGACCTCTCTGAACTACATTTTGTTCATTTGGAGGTTATGGTAATAATATTTATTCTCTCTACCTTACTGGAGTATCAAGGCTAAAATAAAATCACACAAGGAAAAGTACTTTAAAACTATAAACCACTTCAGGGGTTGAAAATAAATTGCCTGTAGAGGTAAGAAGTCATTTAAATGATAATTTCTTAAAACTCAAGAGCCAGTTCAGCTATAGTTCTTCAATTATCAGTCTGCATTAGATAAACATAGTAGGAATTCAGGTTTTGGATATATGTTACAGTTCATGTAGACCTTGCAAAGTCTAAGAGTCTTAGATTAAACATTAAATTCTTAAAACCCTTCTGATAAAACCTTTTTCATCATATCCCTCTAGGGCATTGGTTCTCAGAGAAGGGTCATTTTGTTCCCTAGAGGATATTTTGCAAGGTCTGGAGACATATTTGTTAGTCACAACTGAGGAGTGGGGGAGGTGGGAATATGTAACAATAGTAGGCGCAGTAGATGAGAAGTCAGATTTGGGATTTAGTTCCAGTGCTACTAATGCCGCTTTCCTGTACATTATCCTCTGCCAGCTGCAAGCAAAGACTATTTGAAACTTATCCTGTGTTCCTCATTATTCCCCCTCCATCCACACTGCCTATTGCGAGAGTCCCGGGCTGCTCCATGACAGCATTCTGCTTTGCTGCAGTGATTCCCAGCAACCACTGTATCTGCTTCTTTCTTCATCAGTTTGGCAGCCTCTGTGGAGGTCACTCATTTTACTTGAATGGGAACTTCACCGAAAGAAGAAACTGACACGGTTTCCGCTGACATCAGTTTTTAAAGGCCGTAACCCCTATCCTTTTAAACATTAAAGAAATCCAGTTCATGATATGTGGCTTCATATGCAGCAGTGGCACATTGGTGGTTGGGAAATTCTCCATGTGAATACATTTTACCCTCATTTCTTTGAAATTCTGTCATTTATTCTGGCTTTTAATACGTGAATATAGACAACTGACGATATTTCACAAATGAACTCTTTTCCATTTCTGAATCTGCCTTTTGGCAAGATGGCTCAGGTTTCTTGTCCAGGGCTGTGTCCTCTGCTGCCATCTCGTGGCCTCTTGGCTGCCCAGGTTGAGGTCTCATAAAGCGCCTTCCCTAAGGTAATGGCGTTTGGCAGTGGCTTAGTTAGGGAAAGACTCTCCTCTCCATGGTGTGGGGTGCTACCCAAGTTCCTCCTCTGCAATGGGTCCCTGAGGGCAGCAGCACACTCGGCCTGGCTGGAAACCTGGGCCTCACAATGAGGCAGGAGGTGGAGGGCCCCTCCTGGTCTTCTGCAAACCCTTGGGCCTCTGTGTCTGTTACGCAGTTCTGGCCAGCAGCCACCAAATTCAGTGAACCCAACTGCCTAGGGGTAATTGAAGCTGAGCGCCTGCTTGGCCTGAAGAATGCAGTCTCTTGCCCCTTGCCACCTGGGGCTGGGATGCTCTTAATTTCAATAAGAAATGAAGAGTCTCCCATCAGGTTTTGGATTCTAGGCCCACACAAAATGGGCCTAGACAAGAAAACGGAGGGGTGTGTTGCTCTGTGTCCACACCCTTCATCCTAGCGGGCCCAGCCAGTGCTGCCTCAAATTTGACATTTGATTGATGGACTGAGCGGGACAGTGGCAGTGCTGTCGTCGCTGAGTCATTGTTTCCTATAAATATGACAGGATCTATGTACTACAGTGATCAGAGGTCCATCACCAGGGAACTGGGAATGTGAGAGACTGCCCTGACCTGGGCTGCTGCTGCTGGTCACTGAGCAGTGAGCACAGGAGGTAAGGCAGGAAAATGTTTTTAGTTGCTATTTTTTTCATTGTGATAACATGAAATATATGTATATATACAACTATATATATACACACATGTATAGTTAAAAATCTTCCCATTGCTAACACTAATTCGTACAACTTTCCCCTAGTTGTGAGCCCCCTCTCCTGACTCCACCCAGTTCCCATAACCCCTAATCCCAGCCTTCTCAAAAACAAAAAGGGAGGAGGAAGAGAGGAGGAGGGGAAGGAGAAAGGGAAGGAGGAGGAGAAAGAAGAAGACTGCTTTTGGTGTTTGCTTTAACCTGATGTCCCCATTATAATTCAGAAGGAAAGGCCTGCTCATCTAATTTCCTAGGGCCTCAGGCCAGAGACAGCCATACTTACAGGTAAATTGCTACTAGGCTGGCATGTGTTGCTTCTCCTTAAAATTCAGATGCCATTTACTCTCATCTTCTGTTTCTTTTATGTTTTTCCTTGTTTGCCTATTTTTCTTTTTTCTGACTTATTTCATTTATATTTTGTGTTGCCCATTTTTCTTGGATCCACCTAGCATCTAAATCTTTGGTTTATTTTTCTTATCAGAAGCTTTTCCTAAGTTCTGTCCAGAGTTAATGGATTTTCTTTGTTGATTCTTGACAGTTTTCCCTTGCCATTATAAAGTTTTCTTGTTTTTACCCAAGTCCAAACTTCTACAATATAATTTTGTTTGCTTTGCCTCTTTATGTGCTCTCTTTATATATAAAGAAAATGCGAAGTGCTCGCTCTTACTCCTTTTTTTTTTTTTTTTTTTTTTTTTTTTGGAGACAGGGTCTGGCTTTGTTGCCCCAGGCTGGAGTGCAGTAGTGTGACCTTGGCTCACTACAACCTTTGCGTCCTGGGCTCAAGCCGTTTTCCCACTTCAGCCTCCCAAGTAGCTGGGACTACAGATGTATGCCACTACGTCTGGCTAATTTTTGTATTTTTTGTAGAGAAGAGGTTTCACCATGTTGCCCAGGCTGGTCTCCAACTCCTGAGCTCAAGCGATCCACTCACCCAAGCCTCCCAAAGTGCTGGAATTACAGGCGTGAACCACCGTGCCCGACCCAGTCTTGTTCTTTATGTAAAGCTGAAGTCATAGCACAGGAGAAAGAAATTATGCTTTTATAAACGTCAAATGTAATTATGATGAAAAGAAATTGTTCTTTACGTAACTAAGAAGTGAAACTGGGTCCAGTGGTTACTTGTTATAGAGAGGCCAATTTTAGACTGAAAAATAGAAACTGAACACCTTTCAAAAGACGAAATGCTTTCAAGTTGGGCTCTCAACCTCTGGATATGTTAGAGGTGTTTTGTGCAATAAACTTTATAATGCAATGACAGGTTATTGAAGCAAATATTCAAATATCAGCTGAGTGGTTGAATTAGATAACTTTTAATTTCTCTGCCAACACTCAGATTACATTAGCTTTTCAGCAGTGGTGATGTTTTTTAATTGACCCATCCATACTCTCCAATGTCTGGCCCTGGAAAAAATTGTAAAGTAAGATGCTGGTATTCCTCTAGTCCCTAGAACCGAGTGTTTCCGTCTTGACACTATTGATATTTGGGCCAGATAATTCCTTTTTATAGAAGACTGGTGCATTGATTTGTAGAATGCTAAGCAGCAACCTTGGGCCCTATCTACTTGATGTCAGTAGCACCCCTCCTTCCAGTTGTGACGACCAAAAATATCTCTACACGTTGCCGGATGTCTCCTAGGAAGCAAAATTACTTCTTTCTTTGAAAAACAATGCCTTAGAAGGATATGATAAGAAAGGTTTTAAGAACTTAATGTCTAATTTCTCAAGATCCTTGTATTTAAAAAGACCTACAAAGATCTACCATAACCAAACAGCACATCCAAAATCTGAATTCCTGCCCTAGCTTTTTCCCCCTACTCCTCTTTTCTGAATTTTCTATGTTGTGTTATTGTTACCACATCAGGCCAATCTGGTTCAACTTTTATGTAGCAAAGTTGTGAGTTATTTCTCAGTTGCCATGGACCCCAGGTTGAAAGTCATGTAACCTGAGCTTGTCCAGATGAACACATGTGCTACCTCAGGGGAAACCTGAGTGCTCAGACCAGGAAGGGTGGGGGCGACTCAGTTGAGAAGCAGACACTGCATAACAGGATCCAGAATCCAATCAGATGAGCTCTGGCATCACCCCATGGCAGGATCCAGTCATATCATGCCTCCTGGCATCATGTCATTGCAAAATGCAATCAGATCACACCTCATTACCCTATGCTTATAAAACCCAATGCAACCCCCAGCTCAGAGAGACAGGTTTGAGCATTCCCTCCTATCTCCTTGGCAGTTGAATCATGTTGCTTCCCTGCTTAAAAGCTTTTCAGTCCTCCCCATCGCCCACAAGATTAAGTCCAAGCATTTTTAAATGGTGCATGGACCTCTGTGATTTAGCTCCTGCCCACTCTTCCAGTGTCATCTCCCATGTCCCCTCTCTTGCATTTCACGATTTGGTGATGGCAGTTTAAGGGAGGTAGCGTTGACATTTTTTTTCCTTACCAGAGCTTTCTATCTCATCTGTTTTTTCAGTCTCAGAGTACATTCAGCATAATGCTGAATTAGGACAGCATACAAAGGGATCAGTATCACTTCCCAACTGTGTTAACTCTTCCAATGAAGACACACAAGGAACTTGGACACAGGAAGGGGAACATCACACACTGGGGCCTGTTGTGGGGTGGGGGAAAGGGGGAGGGATAGCATTAGGAGATATACCTAATGTAAATGACGAGTTAATGGGTGCAGCACACCAACATGGCACATGTATACATATGTAACAAACCTGCACGTTGTGTGCACATGAACCCTAGAACTTAAAGTATAATAAAAAAGAAAGAAAGAAAAAAAAAAGACATGCAAGGATAATGGTCTTTTAACATACCTGGCAATTTTAAAGTTTTATGTTGACATTGAGAACATCTCACTGGTATTAAAAACTTCAGCTCTTTAAATGTGTAATTTGTTTAATCAAATTGCACCTTCTTTTTTACACTTTGCAAGTATGGCACAGTAAATACATTATATTTAGTTTAGTAACTTGCCATAGTTTCTGTATTGGGGATATTAACATCATTGGTTGGATCTTTTGTTTTGTCATCTTGCTATTTTTCAGAATCTTGAAATAGCACATTTCCATGATGTCTATTCTCTTCAGTGCCTGCGGAAACATACAAAAAAATGTGATGTCTATTCCCCATTTCTGGTTTTCCTAACTCTAGATTAACAGTTGTATCTCCAGTGTTTACTTCTTGGACTTGTTCCTTGGTTGCACAAGCCTCCTCAATATTTTCTCCAAAACTGACATTTTCCTAACTCTTTGTTGTTAGAATATCTACAATTGTGTGTCGCATCTCTTCAATAGGCTGAGCCCCTGCCAGAATGGCCTTCTCATAGGTTGTGAGAATTACTTTCAGTAGGACTTGGTGTTGGTTCAGTATATGCAAGACATATTCAATATTTTACAAGATTTTTGGCATCTGGAATATTTTTAATCAGATTGTTCCGTGTGACCAGTATTTCTTCTTCTGGGCATCCTTCATTAGTTAGGTTTAGGCATTTAGAAAATGTGTTGCTTACCTTTTCAGTAAATAATTTTTGTTCATCTTCAATCACGGTAGTCCAAAAGGACCCAACTGGGTTTTCATTTTGTCCTTAAGGCTCACACTAGGTAACTATTCAGTTAGGAGGCCTTTTCAGCACTCTCTTTGCCAGCTTTCCACTCATTCAGATGAGCTTTTCTCTCTTCTAAGTTTTCTTTGGATTGAGTTGATCTACTATCAGCAGTTGGTTTTGCTATAGTATGTCTTCACTGGTCAATGGGTTTTGATTTTGCTATCAGTTTGGCATTAGATGATGAAGCACGAGCTGGGGGCAGTGGCTCACACCCGTAATCCCAGGACTTTGGGAGGCTGAGGTAGGAAGATCCCTTGAGGCCAGGAGTTCAAGACCAGCCTGGCCAACATAATGAGAACCTGTCTAAAAATATAGGTTTTTTTTTTTTTTGAGATGGAGTTTCACTCTTGTTGCCCAGTCTGGAGTGCGATGGCGCTATTTCAGCTCACTGCAACTTCCGCCTCCCAGGTTCAAGCAATTCTCCTGCCTCAGCTTCCCAAGTAGCTGGGATTTCAGGCTCCTGACACCATGACCGGCTAATTTTTGTATTTTTAGTAGAGACGCAGTTTCATCATGTTGGCCAGGCTGGTCCCAAACTCCTGACCTCAGGTGATCCACCCACCTGGCCTCCCAAAGTGCTGAGTCACCGTGCCTGACTTCAAAAATAAATTGTTAAAACAATAAGATGAAGCAGGCCTGGCTAAAATTTCACATGCTATGCTCTTTTTTTTTTTTTCCTTTTTAAAATGTACTTTATTTTGGCAACCTCTTGTCCAATAGATCAGATGCTATGCTTATTGATTGTGCCTTATTTCTTTTCTTTTTTTTTTTTTTTTTTGAGACGGAGTCTCGCTCTGTCGCCCAGGCTGGAGTGCAGTGGCTGGATCTCAGCTCACTGCAAGCTCTGCCTCCCGGGTTTACACCATTCTCCTGCCTCAGCCTCCCGAGTAGCTGGGACTACAGGGGCCCGCCACCTCCCCCGGCTAGTTTTTTTTTTTTTCTGTATTTTTTTTAGTAGAGACGGGGTTTCACCGGGTTAGCCAGGATGGTCTCGATCTCCTGATCTCGTGATCCGCCCGTCTCGGCCCCCCAAAGTGCTGGGATTACAGGCTTGAGCCACCGTGCCCGGCCTTTTTGTGCCTTATTTCTTTTCTATGTCCTGAGACGAACTGGTTTTGACCCTAGATAACACTGTTTTTGATTGTAATAATTCTGTTTTATGAGACCTTTTCCTGATTGTAAACAAGGCTGAGGTTCTACTGATGCCTTCTTTCACAGCGTCCTGGGTATTATTGCATGACTTCTACTAAGAAATCACGCAGACTTAGTGAGCACTACATTTGGTGTACCCCAAGTTACATTTAGTGTAACCTCTGGTCCTTGCACACACTGTGAACAAGTACACACTGTTGCACCTTGAGTTTTTGTTGTTTCAGAAAGTTCCAGGAAGAAGCAAAACAAAACCCGTTCCATCCAGAGATGCCCTCTGAATTGGAGATGAATTTGGCAAACTCCCCACATTACCATACAAAAGTCCCACCCAAGGAGGAGTTTTTTGCCACTTCCTATTCATGTGATATACGAAGAAGCATGACTGATGACTTTACTTCACCTCTACATATGATGACTCAGCTAAGCAGCCCAATATGAGTCCTGTTTTTAGCTTTGTTCCAAGAGGAACTGCTTTGGGAATTATCCCCGGTATTCTCCTTACGTGTTGCAAGTAATGAAATCCCCTTGTTAAATTTTCCTTGGTTGTGGTCATTGGACTGTCACTGGCTAAGCAACCGAACTCACCTATTGTGTGGGTAACACTAGCAGTCATATTTGAGACTCTATTACTTTTCACTGTTACGCTGCTGGTGTTTATAGGCTGAGGCTCTGTGGCTTTAGGAATAGTAATTGAAAATTTCTTTGTTGCTGCAGAACTCTCATCTTTGACTTATAGAGGTTTTCTAAGGGAATAGACTGAACAATTTGGCCTCAATAAGATTCCATCACAGACTTCTTGGGCGTGTCAGCCTCTTGCTTTTGTTTTTCTGCAATCATATGTTTCTCTTTACTATTATTGTTAAGGTGAAATGTCTTATATTAATGTCATATGTTGACATTGGGGGTCATCTTCAGTTGGTAACAACTTCAGAGTTTGATTATTATCCTCAAATTTATGTGTGACAATTACTATAGTTGAATTGGTCAGTTCATTAGAAGGTTTTAAAGGAATACAATTTTTACCCCCATTGTATTGTTTTTGCTTCTCATGAGTCTGTTGACAATTTTTTTTTTTTTTTTTTTTTTTTTTTTGAGAGGGAGTCTCGCTCTTTTGCCCAGGCTGGAGTGAGTGGCGCGATCTCGGTTCACTGCAAACTCCGCCCCCCGGGTTCCCGCCATTCTCCTGCCTCCGCCTCCCGAGTAGCTGGGACTACAGGCGCCGCCACCGCGCCCGGCTAATTTTTTGTATTTTTAGTAGAGACGGGGTTTCACCGTGTTAGCCAGGATGGTCTCGATCTCCGGACCTCGTGATCCGCCCGTCTCAGCCTCCCAAAGTGCTAGGATTACAGGCTTGAGCCACTGCGCCCGGCCTGGTGACATTTGCTTTACCAGCCATTTCTGACTTAAGTTTCAAAATATTTGTCTCTTTTTTTTTTTTTTTTTGAGACGGTGTCTCGCTCTGTTGCCCACGCTGGAGTGCAGTGGCGTGATCTCCCCTCACTGCAAGCTCTGCCTCCCGGGTTCACGCCATTCTCCTGCCTCAGCCTCCCGAGTAGCTGGGACTACAGGCGCCCACCACCACGCCCGGCTAATTTTTTATATTTTTAGTAGAGACGGAGTTTCACGGTGTCAGCCAGGATGGTCTGGATCTCCTGACCTTGTGATCCACCCGCCTTGGCCTCCCAAAGTGCTGGGATTACAGGCGTGAGCCACCGCGCCCGGCCCAATATTTGTCTCTTCTTGGAACTTGTCCTCAAATGTCACCACTCTCTGGCCTCTATTGAGGTTACACAGCTATGGTAGCCAACTTACAGATTCCAGCTCAGGTCCTTATCATTCTCGGATGCAAAAAGCCTGGACACTCTCTGATTTTCCCTGTTTGTATGCAAAAACTGTTTTTCTTCTTAACAGATGTTTCTCGAGTCTTTGTCTTTTTCGCTCTTTGAACATGAATTGGGCCTTGGAGGCCACTGCAGGTCCTGGACTATGGCTTGGGTATTTGTCACAGTCTGAGGTGAGGGGATGCATCTCCAGCTTTAACTGCAGATGTAGGACTCCAGGCCACAGCCAGTGAACACAGCCTATTTGTTTTCTTGTGTAGTGAAAATCACAATTCAATATTGGGTTCCACCCATTTTGCTTTGACTCATACTGTTTCCTTAGTGCTACTCAGCAATTAGTGAAATAATCTCTGGTACTGCACAAAATGTGAAATGCTTCAAGAATTTGCATGTCATCCTTGCTCACAGGCCCTGCTAATCTTCTCTGTATTGTTTCAATCTTAGTATATGTGCTACTGAAGCAAGCACTAAATTATTTATTAATATGTATGACAGACTCCTCCATCTCATCCTTGCTTTATTCTCTCCCTCTCCCTCCTTTTTTTTTTTTTTTTTTTTTTTTGTTCTTTTTGATTATCCCAAGGATGATGATGATGACAGCACTGACTCAGTGATGGGCTGGGTGAGGGTCAGGGCTGTTTGTTGCACACATTAGTGAGATGGCAATAAAAAAAAACTGTTCCCGGAACAAACTCAGTGTCGGGCTGCTATTTCTCAGGGCCTAATAATGAGATGCAGACGAACTGGGGAGGAAGAGAGTTGTTTGATGGTTTGTTTGTTTGTTTGTTTTTTGAGACAGAGTCTCGGTCTGTCACCCAGGCTGGAGTGCAGTGGCATGATCTCGGCTCACTGCAACCTCTGCCTCCCAGGTTCAAGCAATTCTCCTGCCTCAGCCTCCCAAGTAGCTAGGATTATAGGCACCCACCACCACACCCGGCCAATTTTTTTGTATTTTTAGTAGAGACAGGGTTTCACCATGTTGGTCAGGCTGGCCTCGAACTCCTGACCTCAGATGATCCACCAACTTAGGCCTCCCAAATTGCTGGGATTACAGGCGTGAGCCACCTTACCCGGCCAGTGGAAGAGAGTGTTATTTCTATAACCGGTTACAGGGAGAAGGCCTGGAAATTATTGCCAGGCGAACTCAAAATTTTCCAGAGCTTATATACCTTCTAAGCTATATGTCTATGTGTAAGTGTGCATTTGTCTAAATACATGTGATTTATTTCTTTTAATCTATAACTGAAGTCTGAGTCCTGAAGACTTTCCTCTGAAGCCTCAGTAAATTAGATTACTTAATCTAAATGGGTCCAGGTCTTGGGGTGATTCTCCTTATCTTGTCTCCTGCTAAATCACAGAGGTTTGGGGAGTTCCTTCAGACCTCCAATAAACTTATTTGTGGAGGCCTGGGGAGTTTCTTCAGACCCGCAATGAAACTTGTTTAATCCTAAATGGGTCCTGTTAAGAATTCCTTCGTTATTTTGTCATGCTTTAAGGCCCAGGAAAGGCCTAGGCAAAACTCTTGATGGGCTTTTGCTACATTCCAGCCTTTGTATAGGGCACTGGCTTTTTTTAGTTTTTAATATTTAACTAAACCAATCAATCAGTACTGAAACAGTTGTGATGGAAGCCTGCATTAGTGAGACCTGGCCTGCCACAAAACCACGAGTCATAGTGATATGATGTCAAAATAACTGAGTCAAAAATTCTTACTTTAGCATATATATTTCTTACTTCCATTCCTTATTTAAGTTGTTGTATCCAGTCCTAGCCCCACGCCTGTCCTTCAGGACTCCCTCTGCTCAGTACTCACCCACTTTGGGAAGCTTCCCTTGGCCTTTCTGGCAACCATCATATTATGGTCTTCAATACTCCCTTAGTACTCTATACACAGTCTACACTTAAAAAAAAAATTTTTTTTTTTTTTGAGATGGTGTCTCACTCTGTTGCCCAGGCTGGAGTGTAGTGGCGCAATCTCAGCTCACTGCGACCTCTGCCTCCCAGGTTCAAGCAATTCTCTTGCCTCAGCCTTCCGAGTAGCTGGGAATTATAGGTGCATGCCACCAAGCTTGGCTAATTTTTGCATTTTCAGTAGAGACGGGATTTCACCATGTTGGCCAGACTGGCCTCAAACTACTGACCTCAGGTGATCCTCGGCCTCCCAAAGTGCTGGGATCACAGGTGGGAGCCACCATGCCCAGCAAAAATTTTAAACTTTTTATGCAAAAAAAAAAAAAAAAAAAAAAAATCACAATAATGGTAAAGTTCAAATGAAAAGTTGAGGAAGGAAGGATGACAGAGAATAACATATAGGTAAAAGATTGTTAGTATTAATATTGAAAAGAATAAAAAAGATTGATAAAGACAAAATAGCCAATTTACCAAAAAGAAAGAAATTTAAATGGCCAATAAATCTACGAAGGATTACTTATATTCATAGTAGTTAAATAAATGCAATTTAAAACAACAAGATGCTGACCAGGTGCACGTGTCGTGCACGTATAGTCCCAGCTACTCAGGATTCTGAGGAGGGAGAATGGCTTGAGCCCAGGAGTTTGAAGCCAGCCTGGGCAATATGATGAGGCTCTGTCTCTAAAAAATAAAAATAGGCCAGGCAAAAAAAAAAAATAGGCCAGGCAAGGAGATTCATGCCTATAATCCCAGAAATTTGGGAGGCCAAGGCAGAAGGACTGCTTGAGGCCAGGAGTTCTAGACCAACCTAGGCAACACAGTGAGACCCCCCCATCTCTACAGATAAAAAATTAGATGAGATAGTGGCACACACCTATAGTCCCAGCTACTCAGGAGGCAGAGGATTCCCTGAGTCCTTGAGCTGCAGTGAGCCATGATCTTGCCACTATACTCCATGGCTTGGGGGATAGAGTGAAACTCCATCTCTAAAAAAATAAAAAGAAAAAGAATTAAATCAGTGAGATGCCATTTTATGCCAATAAGATAATTAACATTTTCAAATGCATAAAACCCATTGTTGAGGCCGGGCGCGGTGGCTCAAGCCTGTAATCCCAGCACTTTGGGAGGCCGAGACGGGCGGATCACGAGGTCAGGAGATCGAGACCATCCTGGCTAACACGGTGAAACCCCGTCTCTACTAAAAATACAAAAAACTAGCCGGGCGAGGTGGCGGGAGCCTGTAGTCCCAGCTACTCGGGAGGCTGAGGCAGGAGAATGGCGTAAACCCGGGAGGCGGAGCTTGCAGTGAGCTGAGATCCGGCCACTGCACTCCAGCCTGGGCGATAGAGCGAGACTCCGTCTCAAAAAAAAAAAAAAAAAAAAAAAAACCATTGTTGATGATTATGCAAGGAAATGGGCACTTTCTTATATTTCTGGTGGGACTACAAATTGGTATAACTTTAATGGAAAGCAATTTAATGACTTGTATCTACAGATTAAGAATTGCCTACTTTGGCCCAGCCATTCTGCTTCTAAGAATTTTTCTCAGGAATAGAGTGCAGGGAGTACTTAATCCAGGGCCTGACAGGCAAGTTTGTTTCCTCCTTTCGGACCGGAGGCTACCACCGCTTACATGTTCCACCAGATCCTCATTGGGGTCAAGAAGCATTCACACTTGATCCCCCTTCGTATTTATTAAATCCAGAGGTACTGGAGCAGTGCTGTATGTCCAGCATCTGGCATTGTTCAATCAAGATGTTAGTTGGGACAAGATATAAGCCAGAACTCTGGAAGAAAGTGGGTCCCAATAATCAATACAAGTTTCTCTGAGTGAAACTTGTTCTGATTATTATAATAATCAATAAAGACAAAATATATTATTTATATATTATTTATTTTATTTGTATTTTATCAATAAAGACAAAATTGGCCGGGTGCGGTGGCTCAAGCCTGTAATCCCAGCACTTTGGGAGGCTGAGACGGGCGGATCACGAGGTCAGGAGATCAAGACCATCCTGGCTAACACTGTGAAACCCCGTCTCTACTAAAAAATACAAAAAACTAGCCGGGCAAGGTGGCGGGCGCCTGTAGTCCCAGCTACTCGGGAGGCTGAGGCAGGAGAATGGCGGGAACCCGGGAGGCGGAGCTTGCAGTGAGCTGAGATCCGGCCACTGCACTCCAGCCTGGGCGACAGAGCGAGACTCCGTCTCAAAAAAAAAAAAAAAAAAAAAAAAAAGACAAAATTATAATAATCTATAGTCAGTGAATATAGATTATAGCAAACTAAAAAAGGAGGTCCAGACTTCTAAATGACATGTTTCACCATAAAGCTGCTTACAATGAAGGTCTTCCAGAAGCCATCCACACAATTTTCCACTTAACCAGGAAATAGTTCTCCTCTAAATGCACAAAATCACTTTGATGTATTGTGTTGGGGATTACACTGATTATATCTGAAACTTGGGAGAAAAAAAAAAAAACTTTTCCCAGGAATAACCTTGGACATGTGCAAGGAGTTACTCGCTGAAATGTACATTACAGGATTAATTTTAAAAGCTTCAAAGGCAAACAGTCTAGATATCCAACAGTAAAGTAACGGACGTTTTTTGTTTGTTTTGTTTTGTTTTTTTGAGACAGGGTCTCACTCTGTCACTCAGGCTGGAGTGCAGTGGCACTATCCTGGCTCACTGCAACCTTTGCCTCCCGGGTTCAAGCGATTCTCATGCCTCAGCCACCTGAGTAGCTGGGATTACAGGTGTGCACCACCATACCTGGCAAATTTTTGTATTTTTAGTAGAGAGGGGGTTTCGCTATGTTGGCCAGGCTGGTTTTGAACTCCTGACCTCAAGCGATCCACCTACCTTGGCCTCCCAAAATGCTAGGATTACAGGCATGAGCCACCGCACCCAGCCCATAGTATATTTTTAAGTGAAAGGCATACTGCATTCAATTTTTAAATTGGCAAATGACTTGAATAGACATTTCTTCAAAGAAGATATACAAATTGCCAACAAGGACATGATAATGATGTTGAGTAGGGAATGCAATTCAAAACTACAATGAGATACCACTTTACCACTTCACACCCACTAGAAGAGCTATTAAAAAATGGAAAATAGGCCAGCATGGTGGCTCATGCATTTAATACCAACAATTTGGGAGGCCAAGGTGAGAGGATGGCTTGAGCCTAGGAGGTCAAAACCAGCCTGGGTAACGTGGTGAGACCCCCATCTCTATAAAAATTTATTTAAAATTAGCTGGGTGTGGTGTCATGTGCCTGTAGTCCCAGCTACTCAGGAGGCTGAGGTTGGAGGAGCCCTTGAGCCTGGGAGGTCAAGGCTGCAATGAACCATGACCACACCACTGCACTCCAGCCTGGGCAACAGAGATCCTATCTCAATAAAAAAGGAAAATAACAAGTGTTGACAAGGATGTGGAGAAATTGGAACCCTCATATATTACTGGTAGGAATGTAGAATGCTGCAGTCCCAGTGGAAAATAGTTTGGTGGTTCTTCAATAGGTTAAGCACAGAATTACTATATGACCAGCAATTCCATTCATAAGTATATACCAAATGGGTGCTCAATTGCACATGAATGTTCATAGCAGCGCTATTCACAATAGCAGAGTGAAAACAACTCACATATCCATCAACTGATGAATGGATAAGCAAAATGTGGTATATACCCATATGATGAAACGACGTATTTATTTAACCAGGCTACAGCATATATGAACCTATATAATATTATGCTAAGTGAAAAAAGCAGACATAAACAGCCACATATTGTATGATTTCATTTATACGAAGTAGCCAAAACAGACAAATCCATGGAAATAGAAGAGCATATTAGGGTTAGCAGGAGCTGGGGAAAGGAGAAAATGGAGAATGAATGCTTATAATGGCTATGGAATTTTAAAATGATGAAAATTTTATTGAACTACAATAGATAATGGTGATGTCGCACAGCACTGTGAATGTACTAAATGCCACACTGAATTGTGCACTTTAAAATGATAAAATGATGAATTTTATATTATGTGAATTTTACCACAGGGAAAAAAAAAAAAGCATCTTACAAAACAGTAGATGGCCGGGCACAGTGGCTCACACCTGCAATCCCAGCACTTTGGGAGGCCAAGGCGAGCATATCCCTTGAGGCCAGGAGTTCGAGACCAGCATGGCCAACATGGTAAAACCTCGTCTCTACTGAAAAAACAAAAATTAGCCAGGCATGGCAGCGCACACCTGTAATCCCAGATACTTGGGCGGCTAAGGCAGGAGACTCTCTTGAGCCTGGGAGGTGGAGGTTGGAGAGCCTGGGAGGTGGAGGTTGGAGTGAGCCAAGATTGTGCCACGGCACTCCAGCCTGGGCAACAGAGTGAGACCCTGTCTCAAAAAAAAAAAAATCTGTAGTAGAAATAGTTAGTCTTGTTTTTCTAGAAGTATATGCACAGAAAAAAATGATGTAAAGATAAATATCAAATTACTCTAGTTGTCCACGGGTGGTCGTTTAAGACTAATGTTCTAATTTTTCTACAGCAATCCTAGATTACTTGAGTACTTTTTAAACATGCTGTAGAATAATATCTAATGAAACAGGGGAAGTGGCCCTCATATATTTGTATATTATTAATACAAAACACTATATTTGAGTGATCCCAATTTAGTTGCAAAAATACACACATTGCATAGAAAAAAACCTACTGAAAGAATATATGCCAATATGTTACTAGTGGTTATGTTCCGATGGAGTGATCATAAGTGAATTTTATTTACTTTTTTAGAAATATATTTTCAGGCTGGGCGCGGTGGCTCAAGCCTGTAATCCCAGCACTTTGGGAGGCCGAGGCGGGCGGATCACGAGGTCAGGAGATCGAGACCATCCTGGCTAACACGGTGAAACCCCGTCTCTACTAAAAAAATACAAAAAACTAGCCGGGCAAGGTGGCGGGCGCCTGTAGTCCCAGCTACTCGGGAGGCTGAGGCAGGAGAATGGCGTAAACCCGGGAGGCAGAGTTTGCAGTGAGCTGAGATCTGGCCACTGCACTCCAGCCTGGGTGACAGAGCGAGACTCCTTCTCAAAAAAAAAAAAAAAATATATATATATATATATTTTTCAAAATTTCTCTAGTGAATATACATTACTTTCTTTTTTTTTGTTTCATTTTAATTTTTATATTTTGTTTTACTTGTGTGTATGTGACAAGGGATCACTCTGTCACCCAGTGGTACAATCACAGCTTACTGCAGCCTTGACCTCCGGGCTCAGGTGATTCTCCCACCTCAGTCTCTTGGGTAGCTGGGACAACAGGCACACGCCACCATGCCCACTAATTTTTGTATTTTTAGTAGAGATGGGATTTCACCATGTTGCTCAGTCTGGTCTCAAACTCCTGGACTTATGCAGTCCACCCATCTCGGCCTCCCTAAGTGATGGGATTATAGGCGTGAGCCACTGCACCCAGCCATATATTACTTTCTTAATCTGAGTTTTAAATATTTTTTAAAAGATTCTCTTGGCCAGGCGCGGCGGCTCACGCCTATAATCCCAGCACTTTGGGAGGCCGAGGTGGGTGGATCACGAGGTCAGGAGATCCAGACCATCCTGGCTACCATGGTGAAACGCCATCTCTACTAAAAATACAAAAAAAAAATTAGCCGGGCGTGGTGGCGGACGCCTGTAGTCCCAGCTACTCGGGAGACTGAGCCAGGAGAATGGCGTCAACTCAGGAGGAGGAGCTTACAGTGAGCCAAGATGGCACCACTGATTTCCAGCCTGGGCGACAGAGTGAGACTCCATCTCAAAAAAAAAAAAAAAAGATTCTCTTATATATATTGAGCTCAATATTATCAACATATTGAGCCAAAAATTCTCTCTTTTTTTCTTTCTTTTGTTTTTTTGAGACAGAGTCTCGGTCAGTCACCCAGTCTGGAGTGTAGTGGCATGATCTCGGCTCACTGCAACCTCCACCTCCCAGGTTCAAGCAATCCTCCTGCCTCAGCCTCCCAAGTAGCTGGGATTACAGGTGTACACCACTGCACCTGGCTAATTTTTGTATTTTTAGTAGAGACGGGTTTTCAACATATTGGCCAAACTGGTATTGAACTCCTGACCTCAAGTGATCCATCTCTCTATGCCTCCCAAAGTGTTGGAATTACAGGCGTGAGCCACTGTGCCTAGCTCCCAAAATTATTCTTACTGGTTAAATGAAACCTTTAGTTGGGGGAAAATTGAAAGAGTTTTAAAGATAAATAACATCAAACAATTTAGAAACTATTAAAATGAAGGAGGAAGAGTGAGGAGGAGTATGTTCAGAGAGACCAGTAAACATGTGCTTAGACATTTTTTAAAAATCTGAGCTGGGAATATGGCTCACACCTGTAATCTCAGCTACTTGAGAGGCTGAGGCAGGAGGATCCCTTGAGGCCAGTAGTTCAAGACCAGCCTGGGCAACATAGTAAGAACTCCTCCCCCTGCCAACATCTCTAAAAAGTAAAGAAAACAAATGCTGACCAGGTGCGGTGTCATCCATATATAGTCCCAGCTACTCAGGAGTCTGAGGAGAGAGGATCACTTGAGCCCAGGAGTTTGAGGCCAGCCTGGGCAACATGGTGAGACTCTGCCTCTAAAAACGAAAAATAGGGCTGGGCACAGTGGTTCACGGCTGTAATCCTAGCACTTTGGGAGGCCGAGGTGGGCAGATCACCTGAGGTCAGGAGTTCGAGACAAGCCTGACCAACATGGAGAAACCCCATCTCTACTAAAAATACAAAATTAGCCAGGCATGGTGGCACATGCCTGTAATCCCAGCTACTCAGGAGGCTGAAGCAGGAGAATCGCTTGAACCTGGAAGGTGGAGGTTGCCGTGAGCCAAGATCACGCCATTGCACTCCAGCCTGGGCAATAAAAGCGAAACTCCGTCTCAAAAAAATAAATTAATTAATTAAATAAAAATAGGCCCGGCATAGTAGTTCAAAGGGCAGGGGGTAAAAAAAATTTAAAAAAAAGTCTTGCATAGCTGTCTAGCAGAGTCAAAGATGTTATTATTGTAGGAGAGAAGTTCCTTTTGCTTTAAAGACAGGGTCACCCTTTGTCACCCAGGCTGGAGTTCAGTGGCACAATCGTAGTTCACTGCAGCCTTGAACTCCTGGCCCCAAGAGTTCCTCTTGCCTCGATCCTCCCACTTAGGCCTCCCAAGTAGCTGATTCTACAGGTATCAGCCACCATGCCTAGCTGAGGAGTATCTTTCAAAAATGGAAGAGAATGAGGACACCACAAAATTATATTAGAAGATAGAGACTAAAAGTTGCTTTTGCAGTAAAGTTGCTTTTGCAAAACACAGAGCCAGGGAGTTTAAAAAGAACTTAGAAAAGGAATAAGAGAACTGCTGTCCAAATTTGTGGCCTCTGATTTTGGCTGGCCACTGGGTTGCAGGACAAATGGGCTGCAAGTGTGGTTTGTGTTCATGAAAAGGCCTTCAGAAGGGGCCTGGGGTAATAACAGTTATGCACAATCATGTAGTATCTATAATGATAACAATAAAGATACATTGTTATAACAATATTTACATAGACCTTTGTCATGCTTAGTATTAACATATATTTGGCACTGCCCTAAGCATTTTAGTGTTTTAACTCATTGAGTCCTCACAGTTAGAAGCAAGCACTGTTATCATCTCTGTTTTACACATAAGAAAAATGAAGCACAGGAAGGTTGAGTAATGTCTCAGATTACTAATATCACATAACTAGTAAGTGACAGAGCCAATTTGTATCCAGGTGACTTTACTCTGGAATTCATGCTCTTAACCACTGTATTTTACTCTGCTCTGTAGCCAAAATATCCCCTCAGGCAGTAGTTTACCAAGTGTAGTATAGTCCTTTCAAGAAGTCTAGGAGGTCAAAACTATTTTCATAATAATGCCAAGATTTTTTTTTCTTTTTCTTTTTCTTTTTTTTTTTTTTTGGCACAATCTCGCTCTGTTGCTCAGGCTGGAGTGCAGTGGTGCAATCTCAGCTCAGTGCCGTCTCCACTTCCTGGATTCAAGCGATTCTCATGGCTCAGCCTTCTGAGCAGCTGGGACTACAGGCATGCGCCACCACACCCAGCTAAATTTTTGTATTTTTTTGGCAGGCATGGGATTTTGCCATGTTGGCCAGGTTGGTCTCAAGCTCCTGGCCTCAAGTGATCTGCCTGCCTCAGTCTCCCAAAGTGCTGGGATTACAAGTGTGAGCCATGGTACCCTGCCTAATACCAAATTTTTTTGTTTGTTTTGTTGTATTTTGCCTATTTTACTCTCACTCTGAGTATGCAGAGGAGTTTTCCAGAGGCTACAAGACATGTGATAACATCATCACTCTAATGGCTAACAGCAAATGTGCTTGTATAGTCTTGTATTTTCTAGAAGTTTCTATAATAAACTCTTTGGGGTCCTGAAACCAAAGAGTTTGAGAATCATTGCCCTAAGGTAAAGGCAACGTGGTTTCTCAAGAGATAATCTATACCAATTGCCAGAATTCATCTATTCATTCAATCAGTCAGTCAATATATAACTATCAAGCACTACATTCTAGGCACTGCGCTAAGTGTGGGGATTACAGTGGTGAGCAAGAATGGTATGGTCCCTAGACTTAATATAGTTTAGTGTAATGGTCTTTTTTTTTTTTTTTTTTTTTTTGAGACGGAGTCTCGCTCTGTCGCCCAGGCTGGAGTGCAGTGGCCAGATCTCAGCTCACTGCAAGCTCTGCCCCCCGGGTTTAAGCCATTCTCCTGCCTCAGCCTCCAGAGTAGCTGGGACTACAGGCGCCTGCCACCTCGCCCGGCTAGTTTTTTTGTATTTTTTAGTAGAGACGGGGTTTCACCGTATTAGCCAGGATGATCTCGATCTCCTGACCTCGTGATCCACCCGTCTCGGCCTCCCAAAGTGCTGGGATTACAGGCTTGAGCCACCGTGCCCGGCCTTGTGCAATGGTCTTAAAACATTTGAGTGCAGAGGAATCCCTTAGTATGTTAATTAAAAATGCAAATTCTGGAGCTCCATCCCAGAGATGTTGAGATCTTTAGTTGATCCTGAAGCAAAAGAACCTACATTGAAAAACATTGTTCTAGTGGTTGTTTAGCCTGAAGAGAAAACCTGATGAAATGAAAATGATCACCATATATAAAGACCTATGTGACTCCAGAGAGCAGAACAGCTACCAATAGGTAGAACCTAACCTGAAGACAGGTTCCTACCCAATATTAGGAATGGTCACTCAGCTGAGGCAGCGGACTCCCAACCAACTGCAAATTTTGAGTCCACTAGAGAGCCATCCCAAAGATATTGTCATAAGGATTCCCACATTGGATGTGACATTTTTCCATATGACCTCCAAGCATAAGGGAATTATAACAAGAACCAAGAGGGATTGATGAATACTGTGACTTAAGAAATAAACCCTCAGAATCTCCAAAGTGATAAGTGTCTTTTGTATTCTAAGGAGATAACTGGTGGCTGGAGCCTGGACAGCTTTAGGATAGGGGCTGGATGCCAGTGCCATATAATTAGAGGGTTGGAACGTTCAGCCAGTGCTTCTGCCACCACCATGAGGGGAGAAGAGCTGAAGTTTGTGTTGATCACCAATGGCCAATGAATCAATCATGCCTATGTAATAAAGCCTTCATAAATTCCTAAAAGAATGGTGTTTGGAGTGCTTCACGGTTGCTGAACGCTGATGGGTGGGGTGCCCCCAGGGGACAAGGAGCTTCCATGCCTCTTTCCCCATACCTTGCCCTATGTACTTCTTCATCTGGCTGTTCATCTATATACTTTGTAATACTCTTGCTAACAAATCAGTAAACATTAAGTGTTTACCTGATTCTGGAAGTTGCTCTAACAAATTATCAAACATGAGATGGGGTCAAGGGAACCTCCAATTTATAGCTAGTTGGTCAGAAATTCCAAAGATCCAGACTTGCCACTGGCATCTGAAGTCTGTGGAACTGAGCACTTAATTTTTAAAATCTGACCTTAACCCCAGGTAGAGTGTCAGGACTGAATTAAATTGTAAGACACCCAGTTGATGTCAAAGAATTGGTTGGTATGAAAGAAAAATTCACATATCTTGTTCCAGAAGTGTTATGTTGAGAGCATAGTAGGAAGAAGGTTTGTCTTTTTCGTATTACACAAAAGATGTAACTGATTTAATGCACTGTTTTAACCATTCATTTTCCCCAACAAATAGTGTCAAATCAAATTATAAGACAAATTCCAAAGTGAACACATAGGCTAGAACAGGCTATAAGAGCTGGCCAAAGTTCAAGCACTTTGAGGGTAAGAGAATGAGGACTTTGAAAATGAGAAAAAAGCGGAACAGCTTCCCAGACTTTCCCATGTTACTCATGGAATGGCACCTAAAGTTCAGTGACTTCATCAGTAAGGGCAGAGAACAGCACATCTTTCTTCTTTTTGGGACCTTGGGAGAGGGTGTTTATCAGACTTAGTCACAACAACTAACAACACCTGCATTCTAGGTTCGTGTATTCTTTCTGTGCCATAGAAATACAACATAGTTGTGAAACACATATGAAGCATCTTATATAACTTGACTAGTTCTGAGTTTCGTTTCTTGCTGAGCTATTCAGCCTAGTCAAGGTTTCAGTACAGCAAATTTAGCCATGGCCTACATACTTTAGGGGGTCTCCATGCACTAACATTAACCCTTGGAAGCAAACACTATTATCTTCATTTTAGGAAAGACTATTGTTAATTTTGTAAGTCACTCTTTATTTCACTGGGAAAATAGAATGCAATTGAAAACTGATTCATCTTCCCTTACCAAGCCTATCAAACTACTTGGATCTGTAGCCTGCCTACCTTCTCACCTATTACAGTAGATAAATTTTTCTCACTACTATCAAAGACCAATCCTCCCATTTATATACTAGACTCCAATCTCTCTTCTTTACTCACAGATTTTGCTCCTCTGATTATACCCTCTCTATTCTGCATCATCAAATTCTTCCTCTGTAGGATTATTCCTATTATTCTAAAAATACGTTATAGTATCTCCCATCTTTATAAAAAGGTTGTTTCAGTTGAAGGATTTCATCACCACCAGATGTGTCTTACAACAAATGCTAAAAAGAGTTATTTAAGCTGAAAGAAAAGGATGCAAATTAGTAACACAAAAACATATTAAAGTATAAAACTCACTGATAAAGGTAAGTACATAGTCAAATTCATAATACTCTAATACTGTACTTTTGGTATATAAGTCACTTGTATCTTTAGTATGAAGGCTAAAAGACAAAACTATTAAAAACAATAATAGCTGATTAGTTCATTAAGGGATATTCAATATAAAAGGATGTAAATTGTGTCATCAAAAATGCAAAATGAGAAAGTGGAGTAAAAGTGTATTTTTTTTGTAATCGAAGTTAAGTTATTATCAGCTTAAAATAGCCTGTTATAACTATTAGAAGTTTTTATAAGCCTCATGGTAACCACAGAGCAAAAACCTATAGTAGATACACAAAAAATAAAGAGTAAAAAATCAAAACATACCACTACAGAAATCTCTTCACCACCAAAGGAAAATTAAAAAAGGGGAAGAAAGGAACAAACGATCCACAACCAACCAGAAAACAATTAGCAAAATGGCAGTTAAGTCCTAACCTATCAATTATTACCCTGAATGTAAATGTAGTAAATTATCCACTCAAAAGACATACAGTGGCTGAACGGATTTTTTTAATTAAAAAAGACCCAATTATATGCTGCCTACAGGAGACTCACTTGTAGAAGACACATAAACTGAAAGTGAAGGGATGGAAAAAGACATTTCATGCAAGTGAAAACAAAAGTGAGCAGGAGTAGCTGTACTTATATCAGATAAAACATACTTTTCATCAAAACTATAAAAAGAAGGCCAGGCACAGTGGCAACCCCTGTAACACTAGCATTTTGGGAGGCCAAGGCAGATGGATCACCTGAGGTCAGGGGTTTAAGACCAGCCTGGCCAACATGGTGAAACCCCTTCTCTACTAAAAATACAAAAATTAGCTGGGCATGGTGATAGGCACCTGTAATCCCAGCTACTCAGGAGGCTGATGCATAAGAATCACTTAAGCTGGGGAGGTGGAGGTTGCAGTGAGCTGAGATCAGGCCACTGCACTCCAGCCTCGGTGGCAAGAGTGAAACTCCATCTAAAAAAAAAAAATTATAAAAAGAGACAAAGAAGGTCATTATGTAATGAAACAAGTCAATTCAATATTCAATAAGAGGGTACAACAATTGTAAATGTATATTCACCCAACATCAAAGCTCCTAAACAGGGGTCCTCAACCCCTGGGCCACAGACCAGTACCCATGGGTGGCCTGTTAGGAACTGGGCCACACAACAGGATATAAGCAGCAGGTGAGCGAGCATTACTGCCTGAGCTCCACCTCCTGTCAGATCAGCAGTGGCATTAGGTTCTCATAGGAGTGTGAACCCTATTGTGAACTGTGCATGTGAGGCATTTAGGTTGCACACTCCTTATGAGAATCTAATGCTTGATGATGATCTGAGGTGGAACAGTTTTATCCCAAAACCATCTGTCCTCCCCCTCCCCACCCATGGAAAAATTGTCCTCCATGAAACCAGTCCCTGGTGCCAAAAAGGTTGGGGACTGCTGCTCCTAAATATATAAAGCAAATATGGACAGATCTGAAAGGAAAAATAGACTGTGATACAGTAATAACAGAAGACTTCAGTATCCCACTTGAAGCAATGGAGAAATCATTCAGACAGAAAATCAATAAGGAAACATTGGACTTAAACTACACTCTGGACCAAATAAACTTAACAGGTATATACAGATTTGACATACATTCAACAATAGCAGAATACACATTCTTCTCAAGTGCACATAGAACATTCTTCAGGATAGATCATACATTAAACCACAAAACAAGTCTTAATACATTTATGAAGAATGAAATTATCTCGTGTGTTTTCTGCCTACAATGGTATAAAACTAGAAATCGGTAACAAGAGAAACTTCAGAAAATTCACAAATACATGGAAATTAAATACTATGTTCCTAGACAACTAATGGGCCAATGAAGAAATTAAAAAGGGAATTTAAGAGGCCAGGCACAGTGGCTCACACTTGTAATCAAGGATTGCTTGAGCATAGGAGTTTGAGACCAGCTTGGGCAACATAGCAAGACCTCCATCTCTAAAAAGCCAGGGGGGCAGTGGATTAAAAATATCTTGAGACAAATGAAAATGGAAACACAGCATATTAAAATTTATGAGATGCATTAGCTGTGTGTGCTGGTACACACCGGTAGTCTCAGCTACACAGGAGGCTAAGGCAGGAGGATAACTTGAGCCCAGGAGTTGGAGTCTGCAGTGAGCTATGATCACACCACTGGACTCCACCCTAGGTGAAAGAGTGAGATCCTGTCTCTAAAACACAAAAACAAACATTTACAAGATGAGCAGCAGAGGTCAATAGCAATAAATGCCTAAAAAGAAGAAAGATCTCAAATAAACAACCTAGTATCTCATTGCATTTCAAGAGACTAGAAGAACAAGAACAAACTAAGCTCAAATTTAGTAGAAGAAAGAAAGTAATAAAAATAAGAGTGGAAATAAATGAAATAGACACTATAAAAACAAAAAGTATTAACAAAACATATTAGTCCATTTTCACACTGCTGATAAGATACCCAAAAATGGGCAATTTACAAAAGAAAGAGGTTTAATGGACTTACAGTTCCATGTGGCTGGGGAAGTCTCACAATCATGGTGAAGGCAAGGAGGAGCAAGTCACATCTTACACAGATGGCAGCAGGCAAAGAGAGAGCTTGTGCAGGGAAACTCTGCCTTGTAAAGCCATCAGATCTTGTGAGGCTTATTCACTATTACAAGAACAGCACAGGAAAGACCTGCTCCCATGATTCAATTACTTCCCACCAGGTCCCTCCTTCAACATGTGGGAATTCAAGATGAGATTTGTGTGGGGACACATCCAAACCATATCACAAAATGACGAGTTTGTTTCTTAAAAAGATAATCAAAATCAGTAAACTTTCAGCTAGATTAAGAAAAAAAGAGAAGACTCAAATAAATAAATCAGGCCAGGCACAGTGGTTCACATCTCTAATCCCAGCACTTTGGGAAGCTGAGGTGGGAGGATCACTTGAGACCAGGAGTTCAAGACCAACCTGGGGAACAAAGGAAAACCCTGTCTCTACAGAAAATAAAGAAAACTTAGCTGGGCATGGTGGCTTGTGCCTGTAGTCCCAGCTACTTGGAAAGCTGAGGCAGGGGAATTCCTTGAGCCCAGGAGTTCAAGGCTGCATTGAACTATGATCACACCATTGCACTCCAGTCAGAGTGACAGAGTGAGACCCTGTCTCAAATAAATAAATAAAATCAGAAATGAAAAAGGAGATATTACAACTGATACAGTAGAAATAAAAAGGATCATAGGAGACTATTATAAGCAATTATATGTAAACCAATTGGATAACCTAGAAGAAATGGATAATTCATAGACACATATAATCTACCAAGATTGAAGCTTGAAGAAACAGAAAATGTGAAGAGACCAATAACAAGTAGGAAGACTAAAAATAATAATAATAAATCTTCCATCTAAAAGCCCAGGACCTGATGGTTCACTGCTGAATTCTACCAACAATTAAAGAACTAATACCAATCTCTTTCAAACTCTTTCAAAAAAATTGAAGAGGAGGCAATACTTTCAAACTCATCTTATGAGGCCAGCATTACCCTGATACCAAAGCCAGATAAGGACATTACAAAAAAAGAAAACTACAGACCAATATTCCTGATAAACATAGATGCAAAAAATCCTCAGTAAAGGTTCTCACTTATCTGTGGAAGCTAAAAATTAAAACAATTGACCTCATGGACATGGAGATAGAGAGTAGAAGAATGGTTACCAGAGGCTGAGAAGTGTAGTCAGGGTGAGGGGAGGGGGATGGTTAATGGGTACAAAAGATGGTTAGAAAGAATAAATAAGACCTAATATTTTCTAGCACAACAGAGTAAAAGATAATCTAATTGTACATTTAAAAATAACTAAAAGAATGTAATTGGATTGTTTGAAACACAAAAGATAAATGCTTGAGGTGATGGATACCCTATTTACCCTGATGTGATTATTATGCATTACACACCTATATAAAAATATCTCCTGTAACCCATATATATACCTATATATACATACCATAAATATATATACCTACTATGTACCCACAAAAAATTTAAATTAAGAAAAACCCTCGGGGCCGGGCGCGGTGGCTCAAGCCTGTAATCCCAGCACTTTGGGAGGCCGAGACAGGCGGATCACGAGGTCAGGAGATCAAGACCATTCTGGCGAACACGGTGAAACCCCGTCTCTACTAAAAAAATACAAAAATCTAGCCGGGCGAGGTGGCGGGCGCCTGTAGTCCCAGCTGCTCCGGAGGCTGAGGCAGGAGAATGGCATAAACCCGGGAGGCGGAGCTTGCAGTGAGCTGAGATCCGGCCACTACACTCCAGCCTGGGCGACAGAGCGAGACTCCGTCTCAAAAAAAAAAAAAAAAAGAAAAGAAAAAGAAAAACCCTCGAGCCGGGCGCGGTGGCTCACGCCTGTAATCCCAGCACTTTGGGAGGCCGAGGCGGGCGGATCACAAGGTCAGGAGATCGAGACCATCCTGGCTAAGACGGTGAAACCCCGTCTCTGCTAAAAATACAAAAAATTAGCCGGGCGCGTTGGCAGGCGCCTGTAGTCCCCGCTACTCGGGAGGCTGAGACAGGAGAATGGCGTGAACCCGGGAGGCGGAGCTTGCAGTGAGCCGAGATCGCGCCACTGCACTCCAGCCTGGGTGATGAGCAAGACTCCATCTCAAAAAAAAAAAAAAAAAAAACCCTCAATAAAATACTGGCAAACAAAATTCAACAGCCCAGAAGAAAAAATGATTCACCATGATCCAGTGAGACTTATCCCTGAGATGCAAGAAAGGTTCAAAACACGCAAATTAATAAATGTGATACAATACAGTAACAGACTGAAGGAGAAAAACCATATAATTATTGCAATAGATCCAGAAAAAGTATTTTACAAAATCAACATTATTTCATAATAAAAACTCAAAAATTAGATACACAAGGAATGTACCTCAACACAATAAAGACCATATACAACTAACCCACAACTAACATCATACTCAATAACATCATACTCAGTAAGGAGAAGTTGAAAGTTTTTCCTCTAAGATCAGGAACAAGACAAGGAGGCTACTTCTGGCCAGTTCTATTCAACATAGTACTAGAAGTCCTAACCACAGCAATAAGCCAAGAGGAAAAAACAATAAAATGCATCCAGATTGGAAAGAAAGCAGTCAAATTGTCTCTGTTTGCAGATAGCATGATCTTATATATAGAAAACTCTAAAGATTACACAGAAAAAACTGCTGGAACTAATAAATGAATTCAGTAAAGTTGAAGTATACACAATCAATTACAAAAATCAATAGTGTTTCTATACACTAACAGTGAACTGTCTGAAAAAGAAATCAAGAAAACAATCCCATCTGCAATAGCTACAAAAAAATAGGCCAGGTTCAGTGGCTCATGTCTGTAATTACAGCACTTTGGGAGGCTAAAGGAGGATCACTTGAGCCCAGGAGTTCAAATCAGCCTGGGTAATATGGTGAAACCCCACCTCTACAAAAAAAAAGAAACAAAACAAAACCTTAGCTGGGCATAGTGGCACACGGATGTGCTTCCAGCTACTCAGGAGGCTGAGGCAAGAGGATTGCTTCAATCCAGGAGGCTGCAGCTGCAGTGAGCCATGTTCATTCTACTGCATTCCAGCCTGGGTGACAGAATGAGACCATCTCAGAAAATAAAATAAAATTTTCCAGGCACAGTGGCTCTCGCCTGTAATCCCAGCACTTTGGGAGGCTGAGGCGAGTGAGGTCAGAAGTTCGAGACTAGCCTGGCCAACATGATGAAATCCCGTCTGTACTAAAAATACAAAAATTAGCTGGGTGTGGTGGTGCACACCTGTAGTCCCAGCTACTAGGGAGGTTGAGGCAGGAGAATCGCTTGAACCTGGGAGGCAGAGTTTCCAGTGAGCTGAGATCGTGCCATTGCACTCCAGCCTGGGTGACAAGAGCAAGCTCTGTGTCAAAAATAAATAAAATGAAATAAATAAAATAAAATAAGCCGGGCGCGGTGGCTCAAGCCTGTAATCCCAGCACTTTGGGAGGCCGAGACGGGCGGATCACGAGGTCAGTAGATTGAGACCATCCTGGCTAACACGGTGAAACCCCGTCTCTACTAAAAACTACAAAAACTAGCCGGGCGAGGTGGCGGGAGCCTGTAGTCCCAGCTACTCGGGAGGCTGAGGCAGGAGAATGGCGTAAACCCGGGAGGCGGAGCTTGCAGTGAGCTGAGATCTGGCCACTGCACTCCAGCCTGGGCCACAGAGCGAGACTCCGTCTCAAAAAAAAAAAAAATAATAAAATAAAATAAAATAAAATACTTAGGAATAAATTTATAGATATAAATAAATAAAGATAAATATATAGATATAAATAAAGATATAGATGTTGAAAATTATAAAACATGGAGGGGGCTCACGCCACCAGCACTTTGGGAGGCCGAGGCAGGTGGATCAGCTGAGGTCAGGAGTTCAAGACCAGCCTGGCCGACATGGAGAAATGCTGTCTCTACTAAAATACAAAAAATTATCCAGGCAGGGTGGTGGATGCCTATAATCCCAGCTACTTGGGGGGCTGAGGCAGGAGAACCGCTTGAACCCAGAAGGTGGAGGTTCCAGTGAGGTGAGATCACACCATTGCACTCCAGTTTGGGCAACAAGAGTGAAACTCCATCTTACAAAAAAAAAAAAAAAAAAGAGTGAAAGAAAAGAAAAGAAATTGAAGAAGACAAATAAATGGGAAGATATTCATGTTCATGGAGTAGAAGAATTAATACTGTCAAAATGTCATATAAATGGGAAGACATTCATGTTCACGGAGTAGAAGACTTAATATTGTCAAAATGTCATACTACCCAAAGAGATCTACAAACTCAGTGAAATCTCTACCAAATACCAATAACATTTTTCACAGAAACAGAAAAAAAAATCTTGAAATTCATGTGGAGCCACAAGAAAACCCCTAATAGCCAAAGCAATCTTGAGCCAAAAGAACAAAGCTGGTGGGCATCACATTGCCTGACTTCAAATATACTACAAAGTTATAGTAATCAAAACAGCATGGTACTGGCATAAAAACAGATACATTGACCAGTGGAATAGAACAGACAGCCCAGAAATAAATCCACGTATTTACAGCCAACTGATTTTCAAAGAAAAGGTGCCAAGAACACACATGGGGAGAGGACAGCCTCTTCAATAAACAGTAGTGGGACAACTGGACATCCATATGGAGAAGAATAAAAGTAGACCCTCACCTCACACTATATACAAAAATCAACCTCAAAATAAAGACTTAGGCCAGGCACAGTGGCTCACGCCTGTAATCCCAGCACTTTGGAAGGCTGAGGTGGGTGGATCACGAGGTCAGGAGATCAAGACCATCCTGGCTAGCATGGTGAAACCCCGTCTCTACTAAAATACAAAAACAAAATTAGCCAGCTGTGGTGGTGGGCGCCTGTAGTCCCAGCTACTCAGGAGGCTGAGGCAGGAGAATGGCGTGAACCCAGGAGGCGGAGCTTGCAGTGAGCCAAGATCACGCCACTGCCTCACTCCACCCTGGGTGACAGAGCGAGACTCCTCTAAAAAAAAAAAAAAAGAAAGGAAAGGAAAGGCCTTAAACATAAGACCTACAACTGTGAAACTACTAGAAGAAAACATACAGGAAAAGCTCTATGACATTGCTCTGGGCAGTTATTTTTTTTATATGACCCAAAAAGCACAGGCAACAAAAGCAAAAATAGATAAATGGGATTACATCAAACTAAAAAGCTTCTGCATAGCAAAGAAAACAGTCAACAGAGTGAAGAGGGCAACCTACAGAATGGGAGAAAGTATTTGCAAACCACGTATCTGATAAGGGATTAATATTTAAAATATTTAGGGAACTCAAATCAACAGCAAGAAAACAAATGACTCAATTTAAAAATAGGGCTAGGTGCCATGGATCATGCCAGTAATCCCAACACTTGGGAGTCCGAAGTGGTGGATCACCTGAGGTCAGGAGTTCGAGACCAGCCTGGCCAACACAGTGAAAACTCCATATCTACAAAAAATGCAAAAATTAGCCAGGTGAGATGGCATGTGCCCATAGTCCCAGCTACTCAGGAGGCTGAAGCAAGAGAATGCTTGAACACAGGGGGCCAAGGTTGCGGTGAGCTGAGATTACACCACTGCACTCCGGGCCTGGGCAACAGGAAAAAACAGGCAGAGGACCTGAATAGACATTTCTCAAAAGAAGACATACAAATGGTCAATACGTATATGAAAAAATGCTCAACATCATTAATTAGTGGGGAAATGCAAATTAAAACCACAGAGAGCTATCACCTCACAACTGTTAAAATGGCTATTTTCAGAAAGACAAAGATAAGCGTTGGTGAAAATGTGGAGAGAAGAGAACCATTGCACACTGTTGGTAGAAATGTAAATTAGTACAGCCATTATGGAGAACAGTATGGAGGTCTGTATTAGTCCTTTCTCACACTGCTATAAATAACTACCTGAGACTGGGTAATTTATAAAGAAAACAGGTTTAGTTGACTCACAGTTCTGCAGGATGTACAGGAAGCATGGCTGGGGAGGCCTCAGAAAACTTATAATCATGGTGGAAGGCAAAGGGGAAGCAGACACACTGGAGAAGAAGGAATAGTGAAGAAGGAGGTGCTACACACTTTTAAACAACCAGATCTTGTGAAAACTCACTATCACAAGAACTGCAAGGGGGAAATCCACCCCCATGATCAATCACCTCCCACCAGGTCCCTCCTCCAACACTGAGGTTTACAATTCCACATGAGATTTAGGTGGGGACACAGACCCAAACCATATCAAGGTCCCTCAAAAAATTAAAAATACAATTACTATATGATCCAACAATTCCACTTCTGGATATAAATCCAAAAGAATTGAAATCAGGATTTCAAAGAGATATTTGCGTGCACCTGTGTTCATAGTAGTACCACTCACATGGAAGCAAACCAAATGCTATCCATGGATTAATGGATAAACAAAGTGTGGCATATATATGCAATTGAATACTACTGAGCCATTAAAAGAAGGAAATCCTGTCGTTTGAGACAACGCGGATGAACCTGGGGATATGATGTTAAGTGAAATAAGCCAGGCACAGAAAGACAAATCCCACATGATCTCACTCATGTGTGGAATCTAAAAACATTAAACTCATGGAAGTAGAGAGTAGAATGTGGGATACCAAGGGCTAGTGCTGTGGTAGGGGAGGGAGTTGGGGAGATGTTGGTCAAATGATACAAAATTTCAGTTAGATAGGAGGAATAAGTTCAAGATATCTGTTGTACAATATGGTGACTATAGTTAATAGCAATGCATTGTATTTTTGAAACATTCTAAGAGAGTTGATTTCAAGTGTTCTCACCACAAAATGACAACTATGTGAGGAATTCCATCTTATTTAGCTTGATTTAGCCATTCCACTATATACATATAGGTTTTAAAACATCATGTTGTATATATACAACGTTATCTGTCAATTTAAAGAAAAAACAACTTTTTTTTTCTATCATGACACTGCCTCTTTTCTTTGCTCTCCTTCTATGTCAGTGGGAATTAGGTCTAGTCACATATAACAGAAAACCCAAATTAAAGTAGCATATATATAAGATAGGATTTGTTTTCTTCTATATGGAAGAAGTCCAGAAGTAGATATTATGGTTTCATGTAGTCACTAGAGACCCAGGCTCCTTCTGTCTTCCTGCTGTGTCAAGTTTAGTGCAAAACTTCCATCCTCAAGGTCACCTCATGACCCAATATGGCAATTCTAACTTCAGTCTTCATTTTATCTCAGTTCCAGGCAGGAAAAAGGAGAACGTTGGGGGCAGGGAGTGACAAAGGAAATAAATCCTAGGCTTTTTTCCACACCTCTGTCCTAAAAATATTTTTATTAATTACCTCCATTTCCCTATATTTCATATTAAATTTTCTGTTCTCATCTGATAGAACTCTCAGTGACATGTGATATACTTGACCTCACCATACTTTTTGAAAGAATGCTTTCATCTGTTATCAGGGACTCCACATTCTTCTGGTTTCTTCGTACTTCATTGTCTGCTTCTTCTTAGTCTTCTTTGTTGGATCCTCCTTGTCTTCCCAATTTAAATATCAATTGCCTCTGGCTTCATTTCTTGGTCCTCTTTTTTACATACACTATTTCCCTAATGATCACATCCAGGCCCATGATGTTAAATACTTCCTTATGCTGCTGATTTTGTAAGTCTGCAGGTCCAGACTTCTCTACTGAACCCCAGACACATATGTCATCTCCACTTGGATGTCTTATAGGGGTCTCCAGAAACATAGCATGACCAAAACAGAACTTTTTTTTTTTTTTTTTTTTTTTAGACGGAGTCTCACTCTGTCACCCAGGCTGGAGTGCGGTGATGTGATCTCAGCTCACTGCAACCTCTGCCTCCTGGATTCAAGCGATTCTCCTGCCTCAGCCTCCCGAGTAGCTGGGATTACAGGCATGCACCACCTTGCCCAGATAATTTTTGTATTTTTAGTGGAGATGGGGTTTCACCATATTGGCCAGGCTGGTCTCGAGCTCCAGACCTCAGGTGATCCGCCTGCCTCGGCCTCCCAAAGTGCTAGGATTATAGGCATGAGCTACCACAGCTGCCTCCAAAACAGAACTTTACATTCTCATCCTAAAATAAATAAATAAATAAATAAATAAATAAATAAATAAATAAATATTATACTTTATTATTTCCCATCTCAATAAATGACACCACCATTCATTACAGTTACTGTGGCCAAAACATAGGACTCATGCTTGGTTACTTTATTTGCCTCCCTTTCCTGTCCTCTTTATGTCCAAAATATATCCCTAACCCAACAACTCTTATGCCTCAAATGTTCTTGCCCACATCATCACTGTGTCCTGTCTGGTTTATTTTAATAACCTCCTAATATTTTTCTTTCTTCCAGTTTTGTTTCCACTAAAGGTCAGGGTTAATAGTTACAAAAAACAGACATTAACTGGCTAATTTAAGCAGAAAAAGAAATAAGGCTGGGTGTGGTGGCTCACACCTGTAATCCCAACACTTAGGGAGGCCAAGGCAGGTGGATCACTTGAGTCTAGGAGTAGTCCAAGACCAGCCTAGGCAACATAGTGAGACCCCCATCTCTACAAAAACATTTTAAAAACTTAGGTATTGTGATATGTGCCTGTGGTCCCAGCTACTTGGGAGGCTGAGGTGGGAGGATCCTTTGAGCCCAGGGGGCTGAAGCTACAGTGATTCATAATTGTGCCTCTGCACTCCAGCCTGGGCAACAGAGCAAGACCCTGTCTCAAAAAAAAAAAATAGTTTGGAGGAATACTGCCAGGGAATTTGGAGACAAACTGTGTACAGCATTGGTAAAGTATATAGTAGGATGCAGCAGATAAAATAATTGAGTATTATGCAGTTTTGAAGCAACATATTGGAGCTCCTTAACACAGCCTCCATAGATACCATCCACAGTGGTCTAGGATGTTGCCACTAGTTTTACTTGAAGCCAAAGGCAACAACTGTTCCAAAGCAAACCTGCAGAAAGGGGGAAACAGAATTTTAAGAAGCCTTTCTTCACTCTCACTGCTACCCTCTGCCCAGACTATAGTCTCCCCTGCTTTCCCTTGCTGTGCCCACTCCCATCTTCTCCCACTCCTTCTCACACACTTTAGTGCAAGACAGTCTCTAGTTTTCCCGGGGGTTTCTTACAGAGGTAGTGGTAATGATGGTTAATTCCTGGAGTCTATGCTTACCTCTTAGTTTATATTTCTGCAGGGCTGATTTCAGAAGAAGGAGCCAGCAACCTGAGTTCACTTGCCATCTTAGCAGTCGCAGGTGGTTCTGATTCTTCGCAAGTTCCTGCGGTTATTGGAGGATGCATTGTTACTGAAAGGAGGGGTCGGCCTAGAGATATTTTTTAAACCCCAATTGCA